>NC_141702.1:97891071-98305504 GCF_971803275.1 Cyanistes caeruleus
TTGAATAACAGGAAAGGGTTCTTCACCCAGAGGGTGGCTGGGCGCTGGCACAGGCTCCCCAGGGAAGTGATCACAGCGCCAAGCCTGACAGAGTTGAAGAACCATTTGGACTACTCCCTTGAGCACATGGTGTGACATTTCAGGATGTCCTGTGCAGGTACAGGAGCTGGACTTCAATGATCCTTGTGGATCCCTTCCAACTCAGGATATTCTGTGATTTTATTTTATTTTTTTTAAAGTTACTTGCCATTATTCTCTCCATACAGAGAATTTTACCTTACCAGGGCCCAAAGAACTCTACTTCCTATCTGTCTGGAATCTCCTTTCTTGTTCAGTGACATGGAAGGCTAAGGTGTTTACAGCTACTTGCCATGTGATTGTAATCTCAGTGGAAATAATTACAACCTCAGCCTGCGACTGCTACAAGGCAATTAAGGCTGAAAAAGCAGTAGGTAGAGATTGTCAATCAAGAAATTTAAAAGCAATGCAAATACCATGATATTAACACAGCAGCATTCCTCACTCTGACCTGCAGAATAAAGAGAGAGAACTTTGGAGGACATTCAGGGGTTTGCTTACAGACAGCAGAAAACCTGTGTTTTGCTTTATAAGCACACTGATTCCTCTGTTGTGATGGGCACAAGCTATTTCTGGGCTAAAAAAATTGAGAAACCACAGTAGTTAAAACATCTCCAGGTACATGACCCTGTTACAAGAAGCAAGGAGCTTTGAATAACAGAAGCGCAGGGGATGAAGCGAATGCTTTAAATGCAACCTTTTTGTCAAGTCTTGGTGGTTGCAGGTGTTTAAGGACAGCCAAGAGCACCTCACAGCAGTGTCCAGGAGCGAGCCAGCTGTGACAGGGCACAGTGGCACCCAGCAGGCCCTTGCATGCCAGCAGTGCCTGCCTGTCCCCAGCACGGCTGTGCTCACGGTCCGACCTGCCTGCCCTGGGCTGACAGCTCCTGCTGCTGCCTGCCTCTGCTCCCGTGACAAGCGCTCCCAGAAAAGCGTGACAGCCGTGCTGCTCTTCAGCATGCAGCCCCATTTCTGTCTCCACTTTTCCCCAGCAGGCTTGGCACTGTCAGCATTATAGAAAGGGACTGGCTCTTTGTCTGCTGTCGTTGCCACAGAACCGCTTAAGTCTTTAGTAAAGGTGCATGAGTAAAAATCATCGCTAGGTAAACGTGACAGGAGGGCAGTCAGAGTGAATCAAAGGTGTTTCAGGACAAAAAAGAAACAAAAGTGGTACTGTTTCTATCACAGGAAAGGCTGTGTGGCCTTCTGGAAATACCACAACAGTGATGATATATGTGAATATGTCGCATCTTCTACAGCTGGTAGCCTTCACAAGATTTTTTTTTTTTTTTTTTTTTTTTAATGAAAGCCTTTAAAATGGAGAACACACTAAAAGTACTGCTCTTATCTCCCCAGCATTTGTCTAGTTTGTAATACATTCTTAGAGCTTCAATCTTCTAGAAAACAAGTCTATCTAATGCATTTTATGTCTGCATTTTGATTGCAAGAGGGGTAAATAAGCAAGACTTCAGTGCAAACTGGGCCCCAAGTTCAGGTATGAATGAGAAAGATGTTTTTCAGTCACTAACCAAAACACAATGAGAAAAGGTAGCTGATCTAACAGGTACAGCTTCATGATCTACACTAAAGCGTCACGAATGTAAAACAGATTTGCCTCATTGAAATAATGAGATTTCTGTTGATTTATTCCAGATGAAAATCCAGTCTACAGATCTTAAAGAAAGAGTGAAGGAAGGGCCCAATAGCTTGGAGCTCTCCTAATGCTGACACTTCTACAGAAAATAATCTTTGTGTTATCTGCAGAAGCAAAAGGGTGGGTTCTACTTAAATCTGCTTATGAAGCAGAGCAGTATTTTGCAGTTTGTCTACTTATCAAAGCAAATGAGTTCCCTTTGTTGAAAAACGGGACCATTTTCATGCCAATTTCTCACTCATACTTGAAACAATGTTTCTAGTAGCAACCATAAACGTCCTCTGTCATAAAACTTACACTAAACTGTTACCTAAACCTACAGAAAACGGGAAGTTAAAGCACAATGAATTGCTCTGTTTGACTGACTTGTTATTAAAACTCCTATATATTGCTCAGATCTTGCCATGGTGGATCAAACACGCCTTCAGTTCTATACCTTGCTTTGATCTCTGCAGACTACAAAGCCAGGTTTCCCGTCAGGAGAGAGGGATGTAAAGTATTCTTCACCATTCATTCAGCTGTGTAAATGAGAGTTCAGAAGGTAGCACAAACCCATAGCTTTTCTGTTATTAAAATCATTCAAACCACCAGAAAAAAGAGTATTCTGCAACAATGCTGTAAAAGCATCTGATGGAAGGCTCCAATACAAAAGGCTCTCAGAATTAAAACTCTGAGAGATCCCCAGCTCATCTTTCTCTATTCTACTACTAACTACACAATGTTATTAAAGGGGCAGTAATGTCACAGATTGGAGTTTCTAAAACTGTCATCCACCGCAGATACTCATATATAGAGTTATATAAAGAGATTGAAACTCTGACCCAAAGGCATATTCCACCTATCATCTGGTGCTCTGAAGTTTTTTTATTCATATATTATGGCAAAGACCAGACCAAGTGCTGTGAAAACAGGCAGGTGAGATGTGCATTCTCCATCAGTCTGATTCTTCTGGGAAAGCAGCAGTAGCTTATAGCATCATAAAGTGAGAACGCATAACAGACACCTTTACATTTCTGTTCAGGACTGAACCTTAGTTACGATATCTACCAGAAAGAACATTGACTGAAGGTCCCTGAAGTCCCACTCTGCTGTGATTCACTGCAGAGCTACTCCTATATATATAGTGAGAGTTTTGTCTGTACTGCAGAATACTAAGACCAGTGTTAAAGTTTGATCATTGTGACAGGCGCTACTTAAAAATATACATTGTTCTAAAATTAGCAACCAAATGAAGAATGCTAAATTTACAGCTTGAAAACTTAAGCCTGTCTTTATCGAAATCACCCACAGCATTGGCAGAAATGGAAAGCTCATGCTTTCCACCCTGCAATAGCTTCACGTCCCACCTGCGAGCACAGAGAGCAGTCTCCGTGAGCAGTGAACAGCGCTGTACTCACATAGGCTTTCATTAATGTATCAGCACTAGGAGTTGTACAGTTGTACTATCCTTAGTCACACTGCCACAGCTCTAAAGTTGCCTGACTGACCTTCGTGGTACCTCGCTAGGGTTAACAAACACTGAACTTCCACACTGCAGACACTTAGCAGGGCAGGTGTCTAATCGGAGAGATTTTAAAAATGGCACAAGCACAAGGCAGCATAAACCGTGCTTTCCTCCTCGATTGCCTGTCCTTACGTAACCAGTTACCCAGTGCTTATCCATGATCCGGGCAGCCGTGCCCGAGCCCAGCCTGGGCGAGCTGTCGGAGCCCCCCGGGCCCTTTCCCTTCCCTTCCCTTCCCTGCCCACCCATCCCGCCTCACCTCGGCACCAGCGCTCCCGCTGCTCGTGCGGACAGACGGACCCAGGGCGAGCGGAGAGGGTACCGGGAGGAGAAGGACGCGCCTTGAAGTCAAGCCCTCTAAACTGGCACAGCAGGCTTAAACCCACACTGGGGTATGGATTAGCCCTGGTGACGAGATATAACAGCTGGGCTTACGGCAGTGCTTTTGAGCGATTAGGGCTTGGTTCAGTACCTCCACATACACAGCCTCCCGGCAAAGAGCCAGCACCTCTCGGCTCAGCCAGACTTCGGCACCTGTTTAAAAGTCCCTCCAAAACACGAAAACTTTGTTTTCTAACCCGCAGCTGAGCCGGCCCTTCGCAGAAAGGCAGGTATTTGAGGCACCGGGACTTTCTGCAGGGGCACGGGGGGTTCGCTCCGGTCGCGCCCCGGCCGAGCCCGCCCGGCTCGGGGCTGTCCCGGCTCTGTCCCGCCGGAGGCGGCCGCAGCCCGGGCCCTGCCGGAGCCGCTCGGGCCGGGCGATAACCGGCCCACGGCACAGCCGAACCGGGACACGCCAGCCCCGGGCTCTCCGCCGCCAAGACAGCGGTCTCCTCCGCCGGGCACCACCCCCGTCCCGCCGGGCACCCCGCCCGCCATCGCCGCTGGTGGTGTCCCCGGCCCCTCCTCCTCCCGCTCCCGCTCCTCACCGCGGTGCCCGCTGCCGTCCCGCCGCCGGCGCCCAGCCGGGGCAGCGCTCTCGCCGCCGCCGCTCCGCAGAAGTTGAGCGGAGCCGCCGCTCGGCAGCCGCCGCCGCCCCCCGCGCCCCGCCCGCGCCGCCGTTCCCATAGCGACCACGGGCAGCTCGGTCCGGGGCCGTGAGCCCCGCCCGGGCATCCCACCGGCACCGGCACCGGCACCGGCACCGGCACCGGCACCGGCACCCGCACCGGCACCCGCGTCACACCCCGCGGGGACTCACTGCCATAGACTGAATTTGCACCGACAAATAACGGCGCGGAAACTGGATGAAAACTATTCATCCATTTGTCGCCAAGTCCTTTGGGAACAGAACAGAACGTCTTCAGCCACAGAAGCCACAAGGGTTTCGCTGGGTCTGGAGGGATGAAGAACGATGAGGAGTTGGAAGGGCATGGGGAAGAAGAGGAGGAAGGTTTTTGCAATTACGGCGGTGAAATACTGGCCCAGGTTTCCCAGTCAGGAGGAGAATGAATCCCTGGAAATATTCCCTGTCCCATCCCTGGAAACATTCAAGGGTAGCTTGAACAATGCTCTTAGCAGCCTGACCTACCTGAAGATGTCCCTGCTGATTGCAGAGGGCTGAACCAGACGGTCCCAGTTACACGTGGCCAGAGCGTCCTCTGTGAGCCCACAGTTCCTCACCCAGCCTCTTCCCACAAAGCAAAAATGTGCAAAACCATCCCCAGTATCATTGGCCAAACCCCCACCAAATTCAAAGAGAGCCAGGCTGTGTCAAGGGGTTTCAGAGCTCCAGCCTGGGTAAGGACAGCACAGGGACAGGTGACACCACTCAACCACATGTGCAACCTAAGCACGTGTGTAAAGTCAATCATGTCCCCACCGCAAAGCTTTCGTAAATTGTGGCCCAAGTTCTGACATCTTGGTATTTATGCAGCACTCATAGGCACACATAGGCAGAGGACAGAAGTGTTTCAGATCGTGTATGTGCAGCACACACATAAACCAAAACAGCCCAGCTAAAAAAACTGCAGACTACAAGATGCCCAGTGCAGCCTAAGTTAAAATGTATGAGGATGGAGGGTTTTAAAGTTCAGTTTATTATTAGATAAAAAACCACAACTGAACTAACAAAGAGATTAGAAGCATTTTTCTGTGCTAATTATCTGTGGAGGATTACTTTTCTGTCCTGAGCTTCAATGCCAGCCCAGTTTGTAGAGGTTTATAGCATTCTGGGTATGCTCTGCTCTAAATGGGATTGTTGAGCTCAAGTAAAAAGTCATTTTACACTAATAAAGACCATTATATTTTCATACACTAAAACCTATTTCAAAAGTTGTCAAGTCTGACAAATACAGAACAAAGCCCCCTTGAAAATGCTTAGTTTTCAGGTATATTTTCCAGGTTATATTTTCAATAAAGCGAATTCCTGGAAGTTCTTGTCATGAATCAGAGACACTGATCACTGGGGAATATCTTTGGGAACATTTCTTTGCAGATATATAAGCCTCACAACTGAAAAATCATTCATCTCTCCCATACCTTATTTAGCAGTTGAAACCAAGGATTCTTTTACTGTTTTACTGACAGGACTTGCCAGATCAGTCAGCACTCAGATCATCAGTTGCTTGGTAGCAATGCTCTGGTGAAATAGATGTAGGGAAGATTTATTCAGTGGTACATTTTCCAGGACACTCCATGACAATCAGGTTCCACCATACTGCAATTTATAGTGCAATTGAAGAGTGTGTAGTGTAGTGCACTTGGGCCTGATATTTCTCACCATTTGTCAGATGCTGCCCTGACTCACCTGAGCACACTGCTAACACAGCAGATGCTGTCTGCATGTATGCCCATCTCATATTTTGGTGTTAAAGTCATGACAATGGCACTAAGGATGGACTTCTCCAACCACTAACAACCATAGTGCTGCTATCTTCTGCATGGGTCCAACCACAAGCAAATAACCTCACTCAATCACTGACAAAAAGCAAATTTAATATGGTAGGGTTGTATTTGGCCTGCTGGTTTCTGGCTGAATTGCTGAAGCGTGCTAGTTTATATAATGGGGCTCACAGGGGGAACACTGCTTTTTCATAGACTTACAATCTTGCTTAGAAAAGTGCCACTTTCAGACCCATATACCTTTTTCTTTTTTTTTTTTTTTTTTTAGTGCTTGTTTTCTCTCAGCAAAACAATTTTGCATTTACTGGAAAGAACTTCATTCACGCTATTTGCTTCAAATCCAGGTAGCCCACCCACACAGAAGTGTACCATGGGCAAAACAAGAGAAAGTTCATTGAGTCTCCAGCAGCAGTCCCCAGGCTTTGCAAGGCTGAGGCCCATTTAAAAATAACTGGTAATGTTGCTGTGTCTTTTTTAGCATATATTTCTTTCTCACCCCTCTCCCTGTCCCCTTTCTCCTGCCACATGTTATGGCTGGGTGGTTGGGTTGTTTTCTGTGCCCAAAAAGGCTGAAACACTTGAGTTTGGTATCTCTGCTGCTGGAGGTACTCTGTCAGGGACCACTAGCCCATGATTAAAAAAAGGAGGTTAAAACTATCAGCTCAGAAACGAGTGTCCCGGGTCAGTAAAGGACAGATGCTTAGATATGGTGTCCCAGAGCACAGCTGGATGATGGGCATGGAATACAGGTCTTTCTCAGGAAAAGTTAGAACTATTCGGGGCAGGCTGTACTCTCTTCAGGACTCTTGGATAAACTTACCATAGAGTTATTGCAGAGAGAGCTGTAACTAAAGTGAACAGCATTTCTACTGTCACCTTCTACAAGCTCCTGAGTGACTGGCCCCTTACTGCATCTGAGTAGGATCTGATGCTGGATTTTTGCTCTTTCCCTTTTTTAGGAGAAGATGATAGCTGTGGTTAATTAAAACCTGGAATCCTGAAGCCATAGAAAAGAGAATCACAGGGTGTTACAATGCCAGGAGTGGGAAAAGATTGCTTAAAATTAATATTAACTATAGCAAAGGAAGAAATTTAAGGACAGAAAATCAGGCATAAGCAGTGACTTCAGAGAAAACATTTGTATCATGGCCAAGTATTTCTCGTGGATGAGCCCCCAAGGTAAACATTTCAAAGGACTCTAGGAAAGGAATAAAAGATGTTTGCATCACTGTAGGAAGATGGAATGAGTTGCCTATGAGGAGCACTACACCTCTAACCTCAGTGGCACTAGGAAATAAAAACCTACAAATGTTTCTTCTCTGCTTCTTGCACTGCCCACTCAGTGCAGTCAGCTTTCACTGCTGATTCCTCCTGACAGACTGCAGTCAGCGAAGGGAGGCTGGGTCTGCACTGCTCCTTGTGTACTTCTGAGCATCCCTCACCCCCATGCAGTGAGTGTACTTATCTGGGCACCTCAAAACCAGTTACACTCATGGAGACTACCCAGAGCACAATAAACAAACACCCTTCCTGCCATGACATGTCCCCCTCTCTCTGAAGTGTCCCCTAAGCCGGGGATCCAGAGTGAGCAGTGGGGGAGATGTAGAACCCCTGATGGTTTTAACTCTGTGCAGCACCAGAAAAACTGAGCTGTAGCTTTTAAACTGCTGTTGCTTCCTTCTTGCCTTCCTGTTCACCACTTAAGAGTCATTTAACAGTAGTGTTAGTGGTCTGTTTAATTGCTGATTATCTTAACCAAGCAACCTAACTGAGTAAATGCAAATTCTGTACTTTTAGCTCTGAGTGAAAATTATGAAGTCTCATGAAATACTCTGCCAAAAAACAGATGTAGTAAGGCAAGCTGAGCAGCAAAAAATACAACACAGATGGTCACGATAAATTAATTGAAGACACAAGGCGGGGAGATGCAAAAAAATGCCATGGAGCCTATAAGTAGACAGATGTCAAAAATATCTCTGATTATGCACTTAATTGCACTCTCTGTGATTGCTTGATTCCTAATGTACACTGTTAACAAACAATAATCCCCAAAGGGCATTGCCAAGGTTGTTGGCTTTTAAAATGACCACATCTCCAATGCTGACACAGTGTATGATGTCACCTTTGCAGAGGTAATAACTTTTTAAACATTAATTCTCATTATGTGATTAAACTTTCTCTAGTACTAGACGGTAACTACTTTCACACCATATCTGAAGGGGTTTTGTCTCATCAAAATATATATTATTTTATCTTACACTTATGCAAATCCAGCTGACAGCAATTGACAGATTTTCATTGGCCTCAAGAGGCTTCAAATTATTTGTTCTCTTTCATTCAGAAGTGAATTTTTCACTGTTCAAAATTCACTGCAACAGTTTTGCCATTAAATTCAGCAGGACCAAGACTTTGTCCATGCCCTGTTTGAGTTTGTTCCAGAGTCTACTGAAATCAATGCAGGGGGAGGAGGGATTTAAGCTGATTTGGAAAGGAATTAAAAGGGGGGGTAGTGTAATGATAATGCCATCATTTCTCTGAATAAAAATATGGAGGGAATCTAATTATTGCTCCATTCAGTGTGTAAACTCAGCGAGTCATTGAATCTTCATGGGATGTCTTGTGCAAGAAAACACTAACTTAAACACATACATCCCCTCCAGGAGAGAGCAGTAGGAAGAAAAAAGACAAGGACACCTAAGTAACTGCTTTGGGAATTTGAAACTGAAGCACAAAACAGTAGTAAGATTGTCTGGAGGCAAGAACTGAAAACTCAACAAGTCCCAGTGGGATCACACTGTTTGTGTAGAGGCTCCCAGAGAAAGCCAACTCCTCCCACTCTGAGACAGACAGAGCTCTGGAGTGTGCCTGTATTCCTCCTTGGGTCTAACAGATGCTTCTTTTAAACACTTAGGAAAAGATGCAGGGTACAAAATCTCCCTCTCATTATACCCTGAAACCTTAAAGCCTACATTTCACAGTTAGAGAAGTATGATCAGCCCTTCCTCATTGTCAGCAACTGCTTAAGAATGAAAGTTTCTGAAATGGTGGTGTTTCAGAGAGGGGCACCCTGTGGGCATTTGAATTAAGCCAATATTTTCTGAGATATCATTTATATCCATGGACTCTTTCCAGGGTCACCCACACAGCACATGGGAAGCACTTGCATCTAAGTAAGTTTCAACCCAGTATTTGGGGTGCCCCTTGCACTGCTCCACTGACCTGCTGAGCACTCCAACACCGTCCATAATACCCAAATACATCTTGGCACAGCTGGGAGCAAAAGCTGCCATACTGCAGCCCTCACACTGGCTTGGCCCTGGAAAGGATTTTCCCTTTGGCGAGGCTGTTTCCTGCTTTCCATCTACTTTCACTTCTTGAGCCTGCAAGGAGGGATCTGCTGCTGCAGAAGCTGCAAGAGACTCTGGCTCAGATGGGCTGGGAAAGCAGAGGGCAGGCACAACAATTTACCCTTTCCTGAGCAGTGTTTTGGACAGGCTGAGTGAGCGTGTTGCCTCTGCTGCCTCCTGACATCATGCCCAAAGCCTGAAGAGCCTGAGTGTTGCAGGGACAAGGGGGCACTTTAGTTGCTGCTTGTGGGTCACAAACAAGCCATTAAAAAAACATCACAAGGGGAAGGTGGGGAAACCCTAGCGTGAGTTTGTTTTTCCAGGTTTTATCAAAATTGCTCTCTTTAAAATGTGAATTCTTAAGGTAAATCTTAAATGTCTTGAACCTAATTCCTTCAGTTAAACACCCAAAGGTATATAGCGTTACCCACGCACAGACATTTCTTTCAGGGTGGGAGGTCAACATTTGAAACTGTAATCCCAAAAATGCTGAGATTTATTCTAACTCTAGAGCCTTTAATTCTTATCTATTTAGTTAAATTATTTAGATTTCGCTTAAATCCAACCAAACGACTGCCCTTTCCTGAAGGCAGGCCCCAGGCCACCTCACTCAGTCGTTCCCTAGCATCACGCCGGGGCTATCAGCAATCGAAGGCAGGGGAACTTCGCTGGGAAGGTGTTAAATGCAGTGATTTAGCAAGAGCACGGCTCAGTCTCTTAAGCAGAAGGTGATCTACAGAAGCAGATGCATCAAGTAGATTGTATTCACAACACGTAGAGTGTCTGCTCAACCAGTCCTGAGCCTCTGTGCCCACCGATGAGTGGCAGTACCTCGCTGAAGCACGGTCCTGCACACCACTGGAAGGTAAAATTCCATACCTGCGGCACGAGGCAGCAGATGCAGGAGATCATGCAGAGCCTGTTCCCTGCATCAAGAGAGCTATCCAGACTGAAATAACTCAGGCTCAGCCTAGATGAGATGTTCTGATATGATGCTTATCTGACACTCCACCTTCCTGTATGACAGGAATTGTTTTGTGCCTGCCAGTGGAATGTTCTACAACTTAACTCAAAATACTAATTACTTGACATTACTCATTTTCCTATCATTGCAGCTGTCTGTTTTCTGTTGTGATTCTAAATGGTTAAGCAAGCTGTATACTGGGAGGCATAATCTGCTGTAATACTCTGTGGTCTGATGCATGCACCTAGATTGGAGTGTTACTTAAGCTTTAATCCCCAAGAAATCAGTGATTACCCACAGGAGACAAATGGAGGGCTGTTTATAGTATAGTTGCTAGACAACAGTGCACCATTGAAAGTATATTTGTCCAAAGATTAACTGCATCTCTGAGGCTGACAACTTTTCCAACCACCTGTTTCTGAAAAGTGAACTTACAAACATCTAGATTTTCAAAAGAAAGGAAAGCAACCAGATAATTGCTTGGCATTTTCAGGGACACAGGGAAATGATGAGTGCAGTACAGAATGTAGAGGAAGGGGCTTCTGAAGCTTAGTCTGCTGAGAAGTGAAGGAGCAGCATGATGAATACTCCGCACGGGTCCTTGTCACCCCTCTGCACACACAAGGTACGCATTTCCCCAGCTTTTATACACCAGTACCAGGCAGCTGCTTTAAAGCCTTTCATTCCCTGCCTCCCTCAGAGAGTAAAACCAAAATTAGTAAAGAAATTAGAGAAAACATACCATTAAATCCATCTAGTTTTCTCCCATTTCCTCTCCTGAGTGTTACAGCAACTACCTTTGTTCCTTTTGGAAAAGGGGGATATGTAAATGGAGCAGAGCTGGGCTGCACTTACCAAGATCTATTTGGCAATGCTCAAATGCAAACTACATGGATAATGTCCAATTTGAATGGTGTTTCCTTACTTACTGCAGTGCTGTCACACTCAGTTTTGCCTCTTCCAATAGTTTTGCCTCCTCTTATAGTTTTTGGTTTTTTGGGGGTTTTTTTTGCAGTCCCTTTGACCACACTTTTATATTCTTCCCAATACAGCAAATGAAACAAGGAAGGAATATGTGGACAGGGGAGGGGGTCCCTTGTGTGGAAGAAGCAGGGGGACAAGAAATGCAACAGAGACTCAGAAAAGCAAGGTTTTCCTGACCTGTCATTTCAAATACTGTTTTCATTTTAGGAATCAAGTGTCTGGATTATATAGACTTTACAATACATTACCTCTGTGTTATTTGACAACTTTTTGAATTAATCTGGGGTTTTTTTCAGAGAGAGATCTGTTCAAAATTTACATGAATTCTTACAGATCTAATCCTCTTAAATTATTTTCTCAAAGCAGCAGTGTGAGCAGTGCCACTGCATCAGTGTTCGGCCTCCACAGCTCGGATCATTGTCTGGCCCAAACATGGGGAAAGGACTTTGCTGGAGAAGCTGCAAGGCAGATGTGGCTGATGCTGCAGGGGCTGGGAGGTCACCCCAGCTACCATGTTGGGACAGCATGAAGCACATGGTGGCCTTCCCTGAGAGCTCTTCATCTAATCCATTCCTGAAGGCACAGTGGCAGGGATCCTGTGGACTCCCTTGACTACTAGCAACAAATTCCATAGTAACGTTTTTTCTCCCATCTAACATATCTTCTCCTTCACACAGATTAATCAGATTTTCCCTCACCTTGTACCAGGTAGATGGGGAGAACAGATGCCACAGTAGAATACCTGTGACTTGTATTTGTCCCATGACCCCTTGTTCTTATTTTGCAGTATTTGTGCCACTTGTGTAGTTGTACATTCCTAAATATATAATTTCACCTTCATCATTACTGTTGGTCCAAATCATCTTTAACTCAGACGCTCACTCCAGGTGAGTCCTTCAGTCCTTTCAGGCAAGGAGGTCATGGCAAAATTATGTAAATACATTCTCCAGTTAGCACCGCTGGACATAACAGCAAAAATATCCAGTAGAGACAGGCTCACAGCACATCCCTGTGAGACCTTATTTGAAATTACCTCTTACTGAGATAAAGGAATCAGAGAGAGCTCAGAGAGTGGTTTTTCAACAAACATTTCTGTTATGGTGCTTCATCTACACCACAGGGTCTCTAGTGCATCATTAACTTCTAAATTGTTGTACAGAAGTCTGTGCGGCTGAGAGCAGGATCTGGCCTGCACATTAGTGAGATTTGCTGTTTGGTTTATTTCAAAGCCATCAAGATGAAGACTCTATTCTTAGCTTGAGTAGTGGCATTAATGCACAGCACTGCAAGAAAAGAAGAGAAATATGTTCCCCTAAGTGCTATGTCCTTTTTGTGGGACAAAGGCATTCAGGGCCAACCACAGATCCCAGGACACCCATTTCAGATATATATACACAGAGCCTCCAAAGTACTTGACACACATCCTCACAGGCTGAAGCCAGAACTTGTTTTCAAATTCAGAGGAAGATTTAAACCCAGGTTATCTGCATGAATTTGAAGAGACAAAAGAGAAGCAATACGGACTTCATTAAAGATGTCCTCCCAGGACATGTGCCAAGAAAATTGCATCCATTGTACCAGAGCATTTTCTTTTCTATGAATAGTGTAACAACATGAAAATTCAGAATGTGCAGGCCTAGTTTTGTGAGGAATTTTGCTCCTTTTTTTTCCCTTACCTAGCAGAAAACTCCAGAATGTGATGCATTTCGGTACCTTATGCCCAGTGTGGAAAACACCAATTTAATAAATGGGATTATTTGTCCAAATAAAGGAACTTAAGCTGCTGGAAGAGCGAGGACTGGATGATCAGGTAGCTCTGTGAACAAGAGCAGAAGCAGTGTAGAGAGAAAATGTAGAATCAAATTATTTTCTTATGCAAAAGCTGTCCACCCCCTTATATCAAGAAACGACAAGCCATTCCTGCATGGAAGTGAGCAAAAAAAAATAGTGAACATCTCTGTTTAACATTGCTTTTGATTAATTCTCTGTAAAAAGACAGCTTCTGTCCCACCACACTCACTTGGTGTCTCCATGAACTCAGAGAGAAAAAAGACTTGGATTGTATCAAGTGAATACTGCTGCTGCTCCAGTCTCTGAGAGGATCACTCTCCTCTTGCCCTACTGCCAGTGCTTGTAGTTTGGAGAGAAAAGCCACACATGGAGATGGGCAGGTGACTGAGCCACATTCCAGGGATGGAGCTCAGTCCATCAGAGGGGATGGAGGTCCTTTGTGGCAGTGGGCACAGCTTCTCCCATGGCTCTGCCTGTTTGGAGGTGGATGCTGCAGGGCTGACAGCCTGCAAGGTGCTGGTGCTAAAACACACCAGTTACTTTCTCAGCCCATATCTGGAAGTGAACATGGAGAGGAATAGGTTAAAAATTGAAGCCTCCTTTCTTTCCTGAGCACTGCTATTACTGTGAAATGGTCTCTGCTCAAAGCTTGCCTAAGGGGAGGAAGAGACTGTCATTCGAAAGCACCTACTGCAAGGATATTCTTATTCTGCTCTGAGACTGCTTTTTCCCAATTATCCCAGATAATATATTCCATAAGATTCAATGCTGTCTTATTTCTTTCATGAAAGCCAAGCCTCAATTGCCAGCAGAAGGCAAAACAGAAACCTGATGGACAAGGCTACTCTCCTGAAGAGGGAAGGCCGCAGGCACTACCCTCTCTGAGGCTGTGTTTTAGCAGCAGGTAGCAGAACTAGACAGATTCCTCTGAAAAAAATTACTGAAAAAAGTCAAATACGAAACAAATAGCCTGTTCCACTTTCATCTGCTTTTTGCTAAAGCAAAATCACTTGTCATCAAGGGGGACATAAACACACAGTATGTTGTCATGGCCTGGCTGCTTGTACCATCTTCATTTTGCAAGGACAGTCCAGCACAGATTCCTGCAGGCAGTGACCAGCTTTCTTTGACAGTCTGCGTGCTTCTGATGGAGAAGTGCTCACACAACCTTAGTTCTGGTGGGAAATGTAACTTTTGAAGTGAAATACTAGTAGGAGAGAACCTATGATGTTCAAAGCAGAGAGTCTGATTGGCATCTTACCTTTCCCTCCAGCCTCTGGATGTCTCTGGTTCCTCCTCAAAGCCCAGCCCTACACCTTCATATGGAATGTAGTGTAGAGAGGCTCTGGGACCGGCCCCTGGTGCCCACCAGCGGTGTGGGTCCTGCACAACGGAGAAGCTGCTCCATTTCACAGAGGGCTGCACTGCCCTGTGCAGAAGAAGGTGGAGAAAAAGCCCTCTTCACATCTTGCGGCTGGTCTGGTGACTGTGGAGGAGCAGACAGGCTAAAGCAAACACAGCAGCAGCAGTTAGTGCTCTATTGAGAAAGAGAGCACAAGTGTGTGCAAGGTAGATTGAGTCCCACTCTAAAAGGCCAAACAGTGGACCTGGTGATCTAATGTTTCAGATCTTTTCCTTTTGATGAAGTACAATTTTGGTGGCTGCAGGTCAGTAACTGTTACCCTGAAGGACTGAATATTCAGTGTAAGGTATACCACCAAGCTGTGCTGAACCCACTCTATTCGCACCAGCATGGAAACTCACCCATGCATCCAACAGAGCAGATCCTGGCTTGGGATGCCTTCATCCTCTCTTTACTCTCATTTCAGCCCTGCTCCGACCAAATCATCTGCGCCTGTCACACACTCAGACTTTAGACTGGAGAAGAGCTCAAAACAGAAGGTCAAATTTTAACCCAGCACAGCCACAGGGAGTGGTGGTTTCTTTTCTGACACAAGTATTTATCTAGCACATTACTGATACTTTGAGACATAATGATAGATTATTAGAATTATTATGATCTCTGCAAAAAGTGGCTTGTCATGATTCGTGAAACACAGCTCAGCCAGAATGAACATGGTCCTGGATCAGCATCTGAAATGCAAGGAAGCCAAAGGGAAGAAACATTAATATGTTTTCAGTGATAGGGCTACAAGAGGATTAGTTCTGTGATGTCTGAGTCCAGCGTTCCAGAAACTGAACTGGCTTCTGCAGAATAATTCAATATCTCTACTGAAAAGGCTTTGCTGAGGATTTGAAAAGGGACACAGAGAGTGGTCAAAAAATCACAATGGCTCCAGGGGTCTGATTGTTGGCATTGAGCTGATGTTCATTGTATGCTAGCAAAAGAAGGCTGGAAGGTGGAGATAGACACACATGGGCACTATGACACTATAAAAAGTAGCAGGGCCAGCTCAAAAATGGCTGAGGCAATAGTACAAGGGAAAGAAGAAAAAAAGAAAGAAAGATTGAGTTGCAGTAAATGTTCACTGAACTTACACAACAGATCTTTATTTTTTTCCTCTCTCCATACCATACTGGTGTTTGACAAAGACAGATAAATGCAGTTTTGAGTTATGATACCAACTGTAACGAAATCATCACACCATCGAGGAATGCTGTTTTCAGCAGAAACACATCAGTCAACTCTCACGTGGGTTTCAGAATCCTGATTCAGATGGCTTTGTGACAGGATTTACCTGCACATTTATTCTTTAAGGTATTTCATATCTATTAGAGCTATTATTCAGCTCACTGGGTGGTTTATTTATTCTTTATGGAAGCTGTAAGTGTCCTGAGAAATGGCCTTCTTTCCAGTGACCGAACAGGTACCATACGGAGAGCTCCTCGCCTGCCATCTGCTCCAGCCTGGTGGGAGGGACCAGCTGCAGAGGCAGCAATCATTCAATTTCCTCTGACACTTAGTCCTTGAGGTCTCTGCTGATTGCCCATAACAGTCCAGTAAGTCTTACTTGTGATGTGCACAGCTATCCAATAAGAAGTGGATTACGGCCATCTGTCCCACTAACAGCCCAGGTTCCTCAGTGGTGATTATGCCCTGTAAACGCAGGTAGCGCCTCTGAGGTTAGCACAGCCCTAACCATTTCTGACAGCCAAGGACCTGGCCACTTCTCCCAGCCTGCACTTACCACAGGCAGTGCTACAGTGTTCTGCTTGGCTGAGGGCTCTGGCACCCTTTACACGGCCAAATGTGTTGTGACTGCTGGGGCAACGTTTTGGCAGAGGTCAACCAGTGCGCAGCAAGTGACGCATGATGTGAGCGATGACAGCCTGTGTGCAGCTGGTGCCCAGCATGTTGCTCACCCTGTGCCTGAGACATAGCGAGTTCTGGAATCTGTAATGAGTGATTCTTCTGTAATAGGGTGAACATATGTGTGTGTGCACTCTTAGCATGTTTGGGGATGATTTAATGATGGACGTGTTCAGGGAAGGTGGAAGATACACAAATATTCAACGCACAACTGTTTTGGGAGCAGATTACATACACTGAGCTGTGCTCTCAGGTTTTGAGCTGAAGAATAAGACCTCATGTCACTGGTTAAACTGTATTTCAGGCACAACAGGATTCAGTCAGGAGTTGTGCTGCAGGAACTGACTGACAGCAAGGCACAGAAAAGGGATTAGTGCTTCAGGTCAGCAAAAGAAGAAATAAATTGAAATGACAAAGTTAGAGTGCAGTCTCTAGAGCTGCAGATTGCAATGCATGGCTGTGGAGCACCTTGTTTTAGGTGTTTCTGAAAGGATGGAAAGAGCAGGAAATCGAGATCTCCTTCTCATCTCTATTACCAGCTCTCACTCCACTTGCTCTGCCACACACAAACCTGCAGACACACACCTGGGTTTTTAAGCACATACTTAGCAGCCAGCCTGAAGAGGACAAAATTTAAGAGTCACAGAAGTCTGTTCTTAATAACTGCAATGAGAAAATTTAAAAAGAAGAACCTACTGACTCTGAAGTAAAAGGTGCTCAACTAATAATAAGATGATCCAATTTCTTTGAAATTGAAAATACTGGTGCTCCTGTAGTTTAACCAGCAGGTTTCAGATTAGGCATCTGCTCAGGCATTGCCTCAAGTGGGTATGGGGGTCACTTTGGAAAAATGGCTGTGGAAAATCATGCCCTCCTTCCATTCTGCATGCTGGCTGCAAGGAAACCACTGATGCCATTCACCAAGAGCAGGACCACCCAGAGCCTTTTGAGGCACTGATAATGTTGTATTCACTAAATAAACAACCTGTTATTCTCACCAGAGTGCCACACTAAGCACATGGGCAGATGTGGAGGCACAAACAGCAGAGTGGGGGGATGAGTCACTGCTCACCCCAAAGGCTTGCAATGAGAAAGTCCCAGGCACAACAGCTCTGAGCACAGATGATGTTTCATTTCATTCATTCATTCATTCATTCATTCATTCATTCATTCATTCCTAACACCACTCCTTTTGCTTCCTGAGTCCCTAGCAGAAGTTTTAAGGCTCTCTGAGAAAGTCAGAAACTCTCTCTTCAGGGAGAGGTGTTATGTTCAAAACCCAGGCCTTTCAACTGCAGACACTGCAGCCTTTGAAAGGAAAACAAGCTATCAAAGCAAAGAGTCAAGCTCCTTGCACTCCAAGAGAGTTTGGGACCAAATGTGGACTGATCTCTGCAAGTAGAGGTGAACTGCCAGGAGCACTGACATTTCTTCCTATGCAGCCACTAGGCAGGGCCCAGGAGTGAGCAAACTTTCCTGATGCAGCTCAAGTTAAAGGTGACAACAACCAAACCAGTCCCAAATCTTGATGATCTCTGCCATAGTAGCATATGAATTTCTTAATGTGTTTGACAGTTTCTGCTGAAAAAAAAGCCCCACCAAATATTACAGGTCAAAAGTGAGCCCTTGCATAGAGCTGGAGGAAGGGTTTGGCCCTGTCCAGCACTCACTGTCAGCAGCACCAAAGCACAGGAGCTTTTTAAGGAACAGGAATAGAGGGAATAGCTAGAAGCAAGGCAGTTTTACTACAAGGTCATGTGCCCCCCCGCACCATGGGAAGGCTTTTAGCTATTTGAAAATTATTACTGCCCAATCTGAATGTGGCATATTTAAGGCCCAAGACATCCCTCTTTCTCATAGCCTGCTTCCCTCCCTGGCAAAACTCCTGGTTCACAGTTCCCTTTGGACCTATAACTAGCTATTTAAGTGCTGGAAACAACCCAGATTTCATCACCAGATTTCATCAGGCTGCGCCTGAACATGTCCATACCAGGTTACATTGTCATGTCCTCGAGCACTGCTCTGGCAGGTCCTGGTGTGGTGTGGTGGCAAACACTGATCAGCTTTCCCTTAGGTCTTTCTTTAGGAATGGTCACTGCTGTTAGTACTGGATTATGCCAGCTCCAACCAGGCATGGAAATTTGCATCCGAGGCCTGCATGGAGGCTGCACCATGGCTTAAACTGGTTTCGGTTGGCACAAGTTTCTTGGCACTAGTGATGTGATATAGACATTTCAACCTATGGAGGAAAAGCAAGGCCAAGCTTTGTTACAAACTTTAGGTGAAATCCTAAAATTAGCATTAAGCAGAGTGACTGCCTGGGAAATCATAGTGGCAGCTTGTGGATTGAAGGCATAAAACTGAAAGCCTAAGAGTTTCTATGGGGCAAAGCACTTCAGGTGGCTTTGGGCATGGCTGTGTGCCAGCTGACACAGACATAGGGTCTTCCAGCTAAAATTAGAAATAAATTCACCTCTAGACTCTCCTCAGGCTTCTAAAAAATTCTCTGTTTGATCTCAAGAGCTCAAAGATAAAATTTAGAATTTCTCAGGACTGAAGGAGCAGAATCTCAGAGGGAGTTTTAGCCAGCTTGCCTGGCCTATTGATGAAAGACACTCCCTGTTCAAACAGATGGGAGCAGAGCAGGTCTCTTCATGATCCAGCAGAGAAAAATTTTCCTCCAGCACAAAAATAGCCCAAACAAACCTGAATGTGTATTACAACCTAAATAGCACTGCCTCCCATCTGTTAGATAAGCTGCATAATCAAAACCTACGATGTCCTGCAAAAACTGACAAGGACTCTTTTCCCGAGACAGGAATCCCAGTATTGTGTTTCTGGAGGGACTCTCACTGGCATGGAAGGAGTGGTCCTGTGTTAGATCTGACCTGCACCTCCTGCTTTTGCCAGAGTAAGTTGGCTCCTTATAGCACATGCTGAGAGCACTGGCCCATGTGGCTCTCATTCTGGCCCTCTCATGCACATGCCTGGGCTTGTGCCAGAGCTGCTCTTTGTGCCCATCTGAGCCAAGCCCAGCTGAATTCCAGCATCACAGATTTACTTTGAAGGAGGGAAGATTGCTCTTGGTCACATCTGTACTCCTCCCAGGCTCATTCCTGAGGCTCACAGCAGGTTCCCAGTAGCCTCACAATACTGGTAGCAAAACCTACCTGGCAGCTCCTTTTTTCCCAGCACCAGCAGAAAACAGGCAGCCCCACAGCCATCTCAGTGCACAGCACTGGGGGGTGTGCTGGGCAGGCAGCCAGCCCTGCTAGTCCATGCCAGGGCCATGGAGTAACCATGAGCACCCCTGGCATAGCCAGGAAGGGCTGGACATGCAGTTTGGGCATGCAGGCAGGAGAGCACGGCTGTGCTCCTGACAGCATTTACTATAAGAGGGTCTTTTCAGAGAGGATTAGCAAAATTTGTCCCTGAGTGAGAGGTGACATGCAGGACAGCCCTGGCCAGGCAGGGTGTGCTTGAAGATGAGCACTGGACCAGTTTGGGGTTGATCACAGCTGCTGCTGCTGCTAAAGCTCCAGGCATTTGCAGCAAGGTATTTTAATGGAAACTAAAAGCTTTGCAGAGGGACAGCTTGAATCGCAAGTGAGCGACAGAAAATTGACAGGCTAATTCCATGTTTCATTTTTAGCAGCATTATTCTGAAGTGTAGGATGGTGGTTAACTGATTTAACCAAGTTCTTACTTCACATAAAAGAGACAGAACAAAGAAAACTACTTTTTTTTTTTTCTTTTTGAAATTTTTCATTATAATCAAGCAGCAACACATGCATATCTTTAGGTAGACTTCCATCTATAAACTGTTAATTGCTAATGAATGTGATTATAAGAATAGTTTTGCTTCAAAACTATACATAGAGCAGTAACTGTGCACTTAGGTTTGTGTAGTAACAAAAAATTTTACTTTTAAATTCCCTGTGATTTCTGTCACCCTTAGATTGGCCAAACACACTGGAGTGCTGTCCTTGGAGATGCCAAAAAATGTATCAAACGACAAGCCAAGGAGAGAGCAGGTCTCCCTGACCAGACAGCCTCAAGGACAGTGCCCAGGGATGGATTCCTAAATCAGGCAGGCTGCCCTAGGGAGGGGGTGCAGGCTGTGTCAGCCAGGATGAGTGCAAGGAGGGGGTCCTCCCCAGATTCCAAGACCATCCTCTCCACAGAGGGTGGCTGAGCTACTTCATCTCAATCTCAGTGAGTTCCAGCTTGAGGGCCAGAGGCATGCTCCCAGCTTCTTTGGAATCATGCCCAGAAGGATCAGGTGCCAGCATCAGCTTCCAGTGGTACATGAACTGGTGATTAAATGCACAAACAAAACTCCTGATAGGGATGTGCCTACATTAGGCTGAGGTGTAGGCTTAGGTTAACACCCAGCTTTGTGCAGCTGTGTACCTTGTGGGTATCACAGTGTGAGTTACACTGGGAACAGGAATCTTCCGGGTTAGCTGGTGATCCTTTGTCCTTAACCCAAATTATAGCAAAGATGTAGTGTTAGGCAGATGTTGGTAGGATGAAAATTCCCTCTTTCCTCTCCAGCTGCCTCTTGGTGCAGATAGGGTGGGGGTGGATGCAGAAGACAAGCCTCCACAGCCCTTTCAGCCACTCCTTTCCTGGGAAAGCCTAAGAGCTCATGCGGTTCTTGGGTGTTCCTCTCCCATTTATCGCTTGGTTCGATCCCATTAGGGTCTCTCTGCAGAAATGCACACACTCGTGGCACATCTTCACTGCTGTAATTTCTCTTTGCAGGGCTCGCAGCTTGGCTCCTGCTGTGCTCCTGCTTTGGCAGAAGGGCCCAGCATGTCACATCACCTCATGCTCCACCCCGACCCCAGCTGCGTGCCCAGCAGTGCTCCTCTGACTCGCAGCTGGCACTGGTGGCTTTCCACGCCTGCAGCCAGCACACGCTAAGTGCCCACGGCTGCTGTATTCCCAGCAAGGGGTCTCAGATCAGCAGGAGAACAGACCATGATGCCCTGAACCCTGCTGGAAGCTGTCTCCTTGCCTTCCCTCAGCCACCTGAGATATGGTGACGGCTTTCCTAATAACATTTCAGAGTTCTGATAATCAGTAAGGTCCCCAGTTCTGCTTGTTTTCCTCTCCTCCAAGGGTCTGATCTCCCATCTTACAGAGAACGTAATTTTTAGGGTGTTGTTCAATACTTATTCTTTCACAGCAGCAAAATCCTTATTAGTGCGTCTATGAGCAATGATCATTACCCTGACTACCAAAGGGCTTTGCATTTGCACTTCTTTTCCTTGCTGTTCACCCAGTCTTGTGTGCCAATCCAAACAACACCTTTACTAGCAACATGAGCAAACCAATGTTGTGTAGGCTAAATTATGGGAGGTGGGAAGGGTCAGACTCTGACCTGAGCTATGACAGGTATAAGCTGTCTGCACTCTAAATTCCCTCAGAGCTCATGAGAATCTGGAGTCTGACTCACATCCCCAGAGGTGAGTTCTATGGTACAGTCAGGAGACAGGGTAACATGTGCCCTGGCCAGCCCTCTCTAGCTGCCATCCTTCCTTTATCTTTTCTGTTTGGCCTGAGATACCTCCTCAGTGGCAAACACTCTTTTGTGCACCATTTCTGCCCCAAAAGAGCACTCCTACTATTTCTATGCCACTGGAGCAGCAGTAATAGCACTCAGGCAGGGGAGAAGAAACCACCAGGGTGTCTCTACTTCTCAAACAACCTCCAAGAAGTTCCTTCCCTCTTTTCCTGAATTTTTCCTTTAAAGTTTTCCCTCAAGTCTGCAGAGCAGCTTTTCCTGATGCTGTGAGGTCCATATATCCCCCGCAAGCTGTAGTCCTCAGCTGCTGTTTGCCTTGGTCGCTCTGGGGTTTGGTCCAGTCTCACAAGGCAAAACTGACACAGAAATTCACTCAGACAAAGAGAAAAAGTGATCTTAGAACAGTGGCTGATATTTTAAAGTTGTTTTTTTCAATAAGCTGAGCCTGCATTTGTTCGCCAAAAGCAGGTCATTTGGGGTAAAGGGCACTGACAAGGAACAGGCATTTACTGAGCTCCCTTATGGCAACAGACTAAAAACCCTCTCCCGGTGCTGTTTTGCCTCGAAGGGTGTGGCGAATAGGAAACAAACCCAGCCCTCCCCGATCCTCTGATCTCCAGTAATCCGGCCCTCTGGCTTCCTGCAGCAATTTTCTCCATAGCCCGCCGTGCAGAGTGTGCCCTCATTGCCCTGGGCCTGCTTAACCCGGCTCTACCTTCATTTGCGCTAGCAGCAGCATCACGTAAATTACTTACTCACTAATGATGCCTCTCGTAAGTAAGCAAATGGATGGTGCCATCACCCAGCAGCGACATACCAGCTGCTCAGGGAGGGAGGGAAGGGCTGAGCCCTGTCTGCGTGGGTGTGCGCACACGGACCGCTTGAGCCATGGCTGCATGGTGGAACCCAATCCTCTCGGGAACGGAGACAGGATCAGCAATAATTCAGGCCTGGAAGGCACCTCAGGGTATCTCAGCGCACCCTCCTGCTCACATTAGTGTCAGCAATGAGGCCAGACCAGGTTTCTCAGTGCTTTATTCTTCTGAATCTTGAAAACTTCTAAAGATGCAGCAAATAGCTTCTCGGGGCAACTTGCTCCAGGGTTCAACTGTCCTCACAGGGAAACATCGCTTCTTTGTGTCCAGTCTGACTCTTTTTACAACTTAAGGCCACTCTGCCAATTGTAAAGGTGGTTTTAAATACCCTTATACACAAAAATATCATGTAGACACATTCAAATGAATCCACATCTCCACCCACATCTTTGTTCATAGGAGCCCAAGCTTTCTCCAGCCTTTAATAAACTTGTTATACAATATCTGTTGTACACAGCATCATTTAATTTGTCTGTGGGAGTGCAGAAATTAGTTCATCTCCTAAATACCTCAAGCAAGCAGGACTACAGGCACTAAGGCAGGTAAAATGATTGCATAGCTTATGTTTTGTCCAGATGCTGCATTACTCCTTCATACTAAAAAAACCTACTGTTCACTAATTTCTCACAGTCTCCCTCCAGGCAGGAGGATCCCTGCCAGGTGCTCATCTCCAGAAAGTCTCTTGCTGCCCACTCAGTCTTCTCCATGAGATCAGATGGTCCCATGCTTGGGGCAGCCCTTCTGCAGCCCAAGCTGGCTGGTAACAGAGACCACACACAGTCTCCTGTGTGCTGGGGCTCTGGCACTCAGGCTGTGCTTTGGGAGGAAGACCTTCAACCTCCCAAAACCATTATCACTCCACAGCACTCTACCCAACAGGTAGTTACTCTACCCTAATTTTGCTCCAAGAGTGCTAAAAGAGTGGTCAGTCGGATCTGGTGTGAGTTGCTGTGATGATCATGAAAGGAGATTACATTCACCTGCCACATTCAGAAGCCATCTAGCAAACTGACAGCTGGTGAAGAGGAGGAAATGAAGAGAGGCACTGGAAAGCACCAGAAGTGGTGCTTGCTAATACCACCCTTTGGGAAGGGAACTTTGCTTGAGATGGTTTGGTGGCATAATGCACATCCAGGACAGTGCCAGCTAGCACCTCTGAGCCCAGAAGTCTCTAAAACTGAAGCAGATTAGAATGATCCTAACTCTCAGCTCCCACCATTATGCACAGACCAGTTCTGCACTAGACACGTGGTGGAAGCAAATATTCCCACCTGCACTGAGACAGTTATTTCCAACACCAAAATCAAGTATCAAAATCCACTTATTCCCCTATCCTTGCACTTAAAATGTGCTTTCAAAATTGCCAGTTTTAACATAAAATCAAGTTCAGGATATTTTTATTTCTCTTCTGATTTTGAGCCTCTTGGGTGTGCTCCAATTCTGTTGTGAAGCTTCTTTCTAGAAAGATGAGTGCCAGATTTAATTTTTTTTTTTTTTTTAATCCAAAAGCAAGGATTCTGTAATTCTGTGAAGGCACTCAGGGAGACCAAAAAACTGTGAGACCTTGCACAGAAGCAATGATAGCAGGCTGTACCACTGCAGCTCATATCTCTCACACTGAGACACCTGCATCTGGCGGGGGGCACCCTGTAAACTGAATACCCCAAAAAGGCAAAAAACACAGTGAAGAATGTAGAAAGCTTAAGGAAGGGAAGAGGCTGGCTCCTCATGTGTTTGCTCTCTGGCCTGCTCAAGGGACTGCTGTTGGCCATGCCAACACCCAAGACAAGCACCAGTAGCAGGTTGACTGCCCACCACCCCCAGCCCCACTGGGTGTTAGTACTTACCAAGTGCTTTGAACACATGCCAGAACAATTGTGCACAGACATACAAACAGCACAGGGGTGCTGGAGATTAAATATGCTTAGGGAATAAGGGGATTTCCCTTCCAAAACTACCCTGGCTGTGTTGTCTCAGAGGGCAGGTGCCTGCAGAGACACTGTTATTTGGTGTGTAACCTGCTGTGCAAAATTCTTGCCTGTCATCTCTTATTAGATCTGGTAATCTATTCAAACTGGAGGAGAAAATGGATTTCTGTAGTAAATTTCAGGCATCATAAAGAAACATATGAAATTTTAGGTTCTTTAATTATCAAAGCAAATTCGAAGCCAGAGGAAGCAGAGAAAGCTATTAAAATCTGCTCAAAAGGATAATTAAGTTAAGATTGCTTGAAAATGTAACATGGTTAAATGCTGCCCTTTGTGCATTGTGAGAGCAAGGTTAGTGGCTCAGATATGTCTGTTTGTTAGGAAGAAAGACTCATCTGCAGCAACCCTGCTCTACAGGCTTCTGGCAAGAAGGAGAAATTGGCTCTCTTTGGTGAGTAGGTTAATACCACGCTCACGGAGATTGCTGGGGGATTGAGAGACCTCCCTTCTCCCTATGGCTAGATTCCTGAACAGAGCTTGCCAAATCTACAGCCTGCAGAACACTTGCTTCCAAGTAAAATGGAGGGGAAAGTGTGTTCAGCCTGGGGGTTGCAGAAATCAGCCCCTCCCTACTCAAAGAAGAGGATCCAGAATATAGCCAAAAATAGCACTAAGTGCCCTGGAGACCTTCCTAGTAGTGCAGAAGTCCCATCTGTAACCAGAAAGTTGCGATGTCCGGTGTCAATAATTACCAGCAGGCAACCCGAGGAACGCCAGATGTGTCTTCCCCAGGAGCAGAGCGAGGCCTGAGCCTTCCAGCGCCTCCCGCTCTGGAAAGGTGCGGCGGGCTGGCGAGGCCGCAGCATATGGAGGGCAGCCAGCTGGGAGCTGCTCCAAAGCCGGCGCCCAGACAGAGGTGAAAATCAATAACGCTGCTAATAAATCAAAGCGCAACCACTGGCACACAGCCCGGCTTCGCCCCGAGGCTGGCTGCTCTCTCCTGGGCCCGGGCCTCGCTGGCTCCTGCTGCCGGCGCCCGGCCGGGACAGGGGGCTGCTCCCGGCTCCGCTCCCGGCCCCGGCCGTGCTCAGCCCTCCGGGGCGCCCCTTTCCCGGGAGCTCTCTCGGGTCACCCGCGGTATTCGCGGGGGTGCGGAGGGAAGGGGGCCAGGCGGCTCCCCGGGCTCCAGCCCGGCCGGCAGTGACACGGCGCGGCGCGGCCGCCAGGCCGGCAGTGACACCGCGCGGCGGGCCCCGGCACCGGCCCCGGGCCCCGGCACAGCGGGGACACGGCGGTGGGGGCCGTGGTCTCGGCTCCTGGCACAGGGCCCTGCGTGCCCCCATCCTCCAGTGGGGGATGAGCCTTCTCCTCCCTTCTGGATATATGCACACACGCACATGCACATATTTGAATGTATATATATAGCTGCAGCCCACCTCCCTCCTCCTCAACTCAAAGCCTATAACGCTGTCGTGTCTTGCCTCCACGCCCCGCATGCCCATTCCCACTGGCGGCGCGGCAGAGGTGCCGCCAAACCCTCCCGGATCCGCGACAGCCTCCAGGAAGCAGCAGCCTTATCTGTAATCAAACTCACCCCGCTTTTTCCCAACCTTAGTCCCTTACACCATCCCCATTTGGCTCGCCCTCCCGGGATGTTTTAAATGAGATTCTGATTTCTTCAGGCCAGGGATGATCTTTTATCATGTCTGGTACAACGCTTCGCACGCTGGGGTGCAGGCAGCATGGGACCGCCGGGCATAATTACAGTCCCGATAATAAGTACCAGTCACGTTGTTTGTCTCTCCGCTCAGGCTGCCACGCCGTGCTGTAATCAAACTTGCTGCTTGTTTTTAAAAGGCAGGTGTGTACTTTGGGCCTGATGCAAGGCTGTCCTACATTCTGCTCTGGGTCACATCGGGATCTTTGGATTCGATACTGAAGGGCTGTGGTAATCCTCCAGGCTTGTGTGCTGTAGGGCTCTGGCTCCCTGCCTTCCCTAAAAGACCTGAGATCCCTGCACTCAACACAGCGTGTGTGCACAGTGCTCAGCCAGGGCACACATCTGCTTGTTAGTCTGCTGAGACGGAGGGGTGAGCTGATGCTGTCCTCTCATTCCACTTTGTGAACCACAGCACTTCCTGAAGGCTGCCAGCCCCGTGATGCCCAGCATAGCAGACGTGCCAGGTACATTCCTCCTAATTTGCCCATTAATAAGCATGTGGTAAGTGCTGGTGCTGGACGGCGCTGTACTGCCAGCACCAGAGACTCCCATGAGGAGACATGGCAGGACAAGAGGACTCCTCGCTGCCTCTCAGATTAGCATATGTCAAGTCAAGCTGGTCGCTCCACCTGTGCAGATCAGTACAGAAGAGACATCAGCACGTTCTGAGATGCCAATTTGCAGCTGCGGCTCCCTCTGTGTGGCCAGCCTACCCTGTGGGAGCCACATACCAGGACTGCCAGTGTCTCTGAGGAGCACACCCGTGCTTGCAGACGCTGCTGGCACATGATGCTGCTGTGGAGCTCCACCACAAACTTCTGTAGAGATCCTGTCCCTGGTTTTCTCATGTGACCTGGTTAAAGGGCAAGTCTTTGGCTTTGGGGGGGCAACCAGAATTGTCACTGCCAGATCTGTGATGTGGCAGGTCACTTGGGGAAGGCTTGGGAAATGCACTGAGACCCTGGACAATAGTCTACCTTCTAGATGCTACTGTGCTGAGGCTGACAGGGCTATGTATCTCTGTGTCCAAGATCCGTTGGCATGTGTTGCCCACGACCCACGGAAATGTATCACCCCAGCCCTGGAGGTGACCCATGCCCACACGTCCAGAATAAAAACTCAGGAACATGTCTCTTCTTTCTGCTCACCCTGTCCCTTGAATACTAGCAGTTTCTTCAGTGTCTTCAGGGGCCTCAGATACTCATTTCCAAGCCCCCTCAAAAATATGGCTTGGAAAAATGCAAAACACATCCACACCTGGCATCGGGCAGATGCCCATCTGGATCTGGAGAATGCTGCAGAAGAGTCTGTTCTCTGAATATCACCGAGATCAGAGAGAACTGGGCCTCTCATCTGCTGAGCAAACAGTTGCATAAATGAAACTGCCTCAGGCTCACTGGAGTAAACTCACACACCCAGTGTGTCTTGGAGTTCAAGCGTTTTAGAGAAGAAAAGCACGGAAATATCACTGTCTGCTAGGGACAGTTCACTGCTCCACCTTTTTCAGCTCTCCTCTGGCAGGCTGTCATCACGCCTTGCCTATCACACCGTTCTCCTCTGCCTGGCACTCTGGGCAGGTTTCCAGGCTCCAGCTGGGGAATACCGACTTGATTAGATGTGATTCACAAAGGCATTTCACAACATTTGTTCACCTAAACAAAATAAAAGTCTTAGATCTAAGGATATTAATTAAGGGCAGGATAGGTCCTTTTGAAGCAAACTACTGGTAACTCACCAAATTTTAAATAGTACACTTTCCTGACAAAATCCCCTGCTGAGGGAAAGTTCATATAAGTTCAGCTGCTCAACCCATGACTTCCTGAAATAGGAGGTGACGTGTTTCTGACTTTTGGGTCCCTTAAACATAAAGAATTCTGTTCCAATTTTGTCAATTTTGCTCATCAGGTATCCAGGAGGCTTTAGCCATTTTTCCAGGTGTCAGATAAACAGGATGCCACCAAGGATGAGGAGGATGTTGTGTCTCTTACTCCTTCACCTTTGATTGTTTTTACTTGGACTCCTAATTGATGTGTCCAACATGCACACTAGAAACAAGAACGAAAAACCATCACAGCTGCAGCAATGTCCAGTTCCCAGTAATTGCTGCTCAGACTGACCTGGAGGAGAGAATCCCTGACCCAGTTCCATGTTGTGGTGTCCATCATACTCAAAATTCACTTTTTCTCCCCTAGCTGATTTCTCAGTAGCTACATATAGATGGGAATGAGCTGGTTCCTTTCTGAAAACCAGCAGACTTTGACAACTATGGCTAACTTTATAATGTGGTTGGCCCCCTCATGCTCTCAGTCTGTCACCATGTTCAGTTCCAGCACCTTGCTTACCTTGTCCATCCATGAGGCTGTGGATGGAACTGCTTAAAAAACAAAGCGCACTGCACAAGGAGAAAACCAATGGTGGCATACCAACAGCCTTCCTGAGTGCTCAGGGAGAAGAGCCAAGCTGACCTCTTTGGAACCAGGACAGGGGAGCATCATTTGCAAGCCACTGTCTCTCCTGGTGAAGACTAGCTCAGCCACCAGCTCCTTCTGAAGCACTCACAGGTGCAGGGGCCATGCTGGCTTTGGCTCCCACCCTTCTGACAGTTTCATCCTGAAAAAAAAACACTATGGGGACACATTCAGTTTCCTCTCCATTAAACTGTTGCAGAAAAATAATCTCTACCAAGTGTACTTTCTTCAGAAGCAGCACAAAGCCTGTTCTGTGAATCCCAACAACAATGTGCTCATTAAAACTTGTTGTTATGCAGCAATGAAAGTGCCCTTGGGAAATGGGTATAAAAAAGGGGGTACAGTCAGGAGCAGAACAAGTAATTGACAGAGAAAGGAATTTACAGTCAGACACTCCTTCACTAGGATGGAGTTACTTCAGCCTTACTGCAAAATGCTCTAAGGCAAAGTGAGAGCTGTTCCTGAGCAGAGGAAAACATGCAGGCACATGCCTGCTCACATGATGGAAAGGGCATCTGAGGGCCACATGACATCTCTCAGGAGAAGGCCATGATTGAGGTGGATCTCTGAGAAGAGCAGGAGACTGGCCTGAAGCTCAGCACTGTTCTCATCAGCTCCCAGCCTTGCTGAAGGTGGAGGGATTTCATGCAGCATCAGATACAACACAGGACTGTGCCACCACCCCATGCTCAGGCACAGTCCTGCACTTTCTCTGGGGAAGCACAGCCCTCAGCTCACCAGGCAGGTCTGGTGCACAACACTGCAACATGAGACAAGAGAATACACTTTTGGCCATATCAAAATGAGTCATTCTTTTAACTGGAAATTTAAGCAAAGTGAAGACCATTGTGCAAAACATTTCCGTGTCGATGAATCAGCTCCTTCCAAGGGGAAAAGCTGAGCCATTTGAAGAACACTGGCCCGTTATACAGCACAAGCCCTTCCCCAGACACCTCGCAATTAAGGCCCGAGACAAGCTGGAGCAAGCAGGCAAAATAAACCCTAGTTCACAGGTACCAATTAAGCAAGAAGAACAGAAATCTGAGTTTACCACTGGCCTGACCAATGCCAGAGGGGAAGACTGTGTTGTCCAGTTTCAAAATTAGATTTTAAAGAAGAAGAGCTGCTTAATATGAACCAATAAGCCTTGGTAGGCTGAAAAATGATGAAATAGCCCTCTGTGTGTTTCTTCCCCTTTTATGCATATGTCATGAATAATTAACTGTCTCTTTGTCTTCATCCCTTGATGAATTCTGGGGTGTAGTAACAGGAGTAGCCGATGATATCTTGACTGTTCTCCTTTCAGACAATACTACACTCTTGCATGTAATCCTGTGATGGCACAAAGCAAGTTCTCCTTATCCTCCCAATCAGGTTTCTATCCTGTCTTCTTCCTGTGCATGTAATTATCTTCTGGAGTCACGTTCATAGAAGCCATAAGGACATATACCACTCAGCAGCAGAGTTCAGACTGGCAGAGCTGCTAAGGCTGGGCTATAATTACACAGTAGAAATCCTTCAGCAGCAGTCAGCAGCCCTGGACAATAACAGCAAACAAGTAACACCTTGTAGGCCAGCTTACCCATTAGTTTTTTATTATTTTTGTGGTCATGAGTCATGTGGGAGTACCTAGCAAGTAACATGTCACATGTAAGTGTTGAACTGGAGACCAAATGGAGCAGACAATATTTCTTCTTTGGCTGTAATCTGAGCTACCCTCAAGAGATAAGGTGGGCTGTCACTGTCCTGGCAGTCATGCAGGTGGCTGGGCACACAGTGGTGTCCCACCATGACCAGGAGCTAGGGAGTTGCCAAAGCAAATGAAACACAAGACAGAAGGTACATGAATAAATCTGGTCTACCAGCACTGCAGGCAAACACAATCCTTGCTGGGAACAAGCAACAGACAATGTGATCCCATCCCACCCAAGGGTGGGATTGTCATATTCCACTTTTTAGCAGACCATTCAACAGTCCAAAGCTTGTGAAGTTCTTCAGGACACCTTGCATGTGTTCATGCACCTCCTGGGAGCACCATGAAAGCCACAGTAATCCTGGAAGTGTGACAATATTGGAGGCTGAACTAAATCACACCACTATGTGCCCACATTTTATTAGATGTGGCTGAAGTGGGGAAAGGCAGCCTGATGGAATCAGTGTGCACTTCTGGTGTGGACAGCCACCACAGGCTGGCAGAGGGAAAGCAGCTTTCTGGGGAAGGAGACAGAGTATGGCTGGCACAGAGGGCATAGATGGAAGGGCTGGTTCTAGCTAGGGTGAGACAAGCAAGTTTACTTGAGATCTTGGATGATTAAAAAATGAAACACTAAGGTAGGTCTGAAGAGTTGCACGAGCAGTCACAGTGAAGTAGCACAAACAGGTACTGCCGGTCTGCATCTCCCTCCTTCTCACCCACACCTCTCATCCTGCCCCAGCTGCTGGCTCCATGGGACCTGAGTCTCCACAGCTCCCTTCTAGGAAAGAACAGCTCTTACCCTTTCCCTCTGTCTCCTGCCAGGCTCGTAGGCCTCTGCCTTTCTTATGTACATCCTCCTATGAGCCTCAGGAGTCCTGTGGACTGTTCTTGGCTGGCACTGCAAAGGTGCAAGGGGCACCCACACCCCTTGTGGCCCCTTCCTGCAGGAAAGATGTACAAAAGTGGTGAATTTCCCTGCTCTTTCCATCACATATTACAAGCCTTTTATGAAAGAAAATAATTAAAAAACAAATTAATAAAATAAAATTAACTGAGACATGACTGCAGCCTGGCCGCTCTGAGTGAGAGGCAGTGTCTGGACCTGGTCAACTGTTGCTACACCTATGTCACAGCTTTTTATAAAGTAGTCAGAGAAAAGGCAGGGTCCATAGTGCATGTTATTAATGTTTCTGGTGAAAGAACAACACTCTTTCCCTGATTTTCCAGCTTTTTCTTATAGTAAATTACTGGGAAGTGTTTACCTAGCTACTGGAGCTGAGAGTGAAATAAGGACATTGCAACAAATAAACTGCCCATTTTTTTTCCTTCAAAATAAATATAAACACAATGGAATCAAAATCTGCTCTTTTCTTTGGCAGATGCAATGACTGACTTATCCCAGCTAAACTAAACACATTTCCCTCCAATTTTGTCCTTCAGTTTTCATTGATGCTCCCAGCTAGCCTGGAATCCCAGAGCAACATGGAGACAATGCAAGGATCTATCTGGGACAAACACTCCTGTGCAGAGTGACAACAAGCACAAGGCAGGGGATTACTGCGGGCTAGGGAGTGTATCCACCTCAAAAATGCTGTTGGCTGCAGATGTATGAGGAAACATGTCACCATTGTAGACAGACATGTACATAGTGATGTCTGATTCAGATCACTACTAATTACCCTGGCAGGGTACTTGAGGTGCCTTAGAAAGCCAACACCCGCTGATGAGGCATGATCCTTCCTGGAGTTGTGTTCTGCCACTGATTGCAGCTTGGGTGTTTCAGCTTGTGCTCGTCTTTCCTCCTGAGAAGGGGCTTGCAACTTCTTCTGATGCTGAGCTCCCACAAGGAATGTGTTCACTGCTCTGTGATGAGCTTCTGAATGACAGCCCTGAAAGCAAGTAAATTTATGACAATTCAATACTCAGCTATACATAACTGCTCTCACAGTGTGGGTTTTCACCCACTATTGCTTAGCATTAAGTTCACTCAGGAAGTGAAGGAAAAGTGTGATGCAATCCATGTCCTAGGTGACGAAGAGGGAAGATGCCTCTCTGCCCCTCTGACCATGCAGAGAGGCTCCAAACAAGACTAAAAACAAAAAAAGAAAAAGGCAAGAAAAAATTATGGATATGAAATGCAAGAGAGAAATACAACTAAATATGAGAGGGGTAAAAAAAACATCCAGGAAGAGATGTGCACTTGAAGCCCCACCTCTGCATGGCCAGGGCTTCCATTCCAAACTGTGCCACCTCCAGCCCCGCCGTGGCCTCTAACCCGTCATAGGGGACCCAAGAGACGTGATGGCCACTGAGCCAAAGCTCACTCATTTGTTCCCAGGGTACAGTTCATCCTGCCCAGCCACCTCTGTATTCCAGCCACACTGAACGAAGAGGCAAATGCCAGCTCTCCTGGACACTCCCATGGTGACACTAAACCCATGTAGCACAAACACTGGTTCCTGCAGGACAAGTAGTCTTCAAAAGAGCCAGTGCCCTGGGGAGTAAGTGTTTATGCATCCTTGTAATTTGATTTTAAAGGTTGGAGAATCCTAGGCAAAGAGCTGGGGAAAGTGGTGTGAAAAGACCACACTGGTTTTCTAATTGGCATCTTCTTGGCATTGTAGCAACACGCATTAGCAATAGCAAAAGATCCAAGACAAGACATTCAACAAAAAAATTAGGTCAGTGGAACAAAACACATTATTACTGAAACCACCTTGCCTCTCAACATTAACTGTGTCATGAAAAACACTGATTCAAACCTGATAGGAGATGAAATATTACAGGTTGCAGCACACATTTCTCAAGAGCTCCTCCACTGATCCTGCTGCCCAGTTAACAATCAGCCTCTTTGACGACTTCCAGTTTCAGCAAGGGGTCCTTTCCCCGCTGTGCTGGTGTGAGGCCCCCACATGGCAGTATGTGCCATCCAGTGTTCACAGCAGTGCTGGCTGCTCTGGCTTCTTCTGTAAGGTACCTACACACCCACAGCAGAGGTCTATCCCACACAGAGGCTGTGCTATTCCATCATATTGCTCACTCACTTGTTTCATATGTTGCGGTTTTTTCCCAAAAAGGAAAATGGAATTATTTTTTCAGGTTTTCTTTCTGTTGTGTTCTGGCTTGGTTTGGTTTTAAATCATCTTAATATTACTTGCAGAAAAAGGACTTGCACTTTGGACTCATGCAAGTGACTATGGGTGAAATTATACTCTCATTCAAATATTGTACTAAGGTCAAACAGCTCAAGGAAGTAAATTAAAATATTTTTATTACTGTTATGGTAAAGACTCTTGAAAAAAAACAACAGTATTTTGCAACCTTGCATTTCCTGACACATGAAGATGAATCTAAGTTCCAGCACTGGAAGTGAAGACCTTTGTTTATTTGCTCATATGGAAAAAGAAAGTGGGAATGCACTTCATTCAAAAGGGCAGTACTTCTTGTTTTGGTGCCCTCTGGAAAAATGGTGGGACCAGGCTCCGTAAAAAACAATTGAGCAGATGCCTGCAGGTGGACTTCAGAGCCATGACAAAGTTAGGAAACCCACCAATTTAGGTCAGAAAGAAAGGAAAAGCCTTTGGCTGCAGCTGAAAAAGTGCTTTTGATGTTTGATGAAACTGACCCTCAAAGTTCCCAAAAAAATCTGAGGTGGACTCTAGCTGTTTCTTTAGAGAAAATAACACCACAGGGATACTGAAAACTGGAAAATGAAGGTTAGGAACAGGCTGGTTCATTAATGATAAATCATCACGACACTCTTTGCAGAGAAACCAGGAAGTTTCTCTTCTCAGGTGTACCAAGGTCTTCAGGAGGAAATGATTGCAAACACAGTTGCTGAATCTTTTACCGATAATTATAATCTGGTTTTCCACTCAAGTAAACTCCCTCACTATTTTGCAGTTCAACTGAGGTGAGTTTTCAACACTTACATCATCATCATCATAAAAAGGAGTGTCCAAAGTCCTGCAAGGACTGGGAGGGACAAGCAGCAGCATTGGCTCTGCCTCCTGCCCAGGAGCATCAACAGCACCTGGCAGGTGATAAACAGTATTCAGTCTGGGTAGGAGCAATATCGAAGCAGAAAAAATCAATAGGTCCTGAAGCAAAATAAATCTGCTGAGTTCTGAAATAGATTTCTACCTGAAAGAGAAAAGCTAGCATGGAGGAGAAGCTGGCAAAATCAAAAGGGCTGCCAATATGGGCTACCCTTGCAGAGTGCAGAGGGAAACATCATCCCAGTTCATGCCATCCCATCATTGCTTCCATTTGGGGGAATCCAGGAACACTTATCCCTGGAGCAGATCCAAATGAGGAGAGTGACTGGACCAGGCACCACAAGGATTGAGGGATCCCCAGTGAGGAAGTGTGGGGAGCTCACCCTGTTCCCTGCACCCTCACACACAGCCCTCTGGGTCAGATCAGTACAAGTATTTAGCTGCCTACAAATGCAAATCAGGCGCAATGTGGTGTTTCCCAAAGCATTTGCATCTCAGACACCCACATATTCCTAAAACTCTCCCCTTACGCCTATGCACTCTGCATTAGTTTCTTCATTTCTAAAATGGATATGGTAATTACCCGCCTCTCTGGCAGCAGCAGGAGGAGAGGAGATACCTGCTCTGCTGCCGTTACCCCAACAGAGGCAGCACCACATCCCCTTCCCATTCCCCCTCTGCAACACGTGCCAAGCGATGCCAGCTACTCCACCAGCACCTGCAATTGCATCTGGAGACTTTGGGAGAGGAGAGAAATGCCAGTTCTGCATCTAGCTCTGTTTAAGATGGTTTTCTGGGATGATGCTTCCTGACCACTACCTCAGTATCTTCAGGCTTCTGCCTCAGGAAGACTTCAGACTCCCCAGACTGGCAGCACATCTGATCGTTGTGTTTCACACACAGCTGCTGGCAGGCACGTGAAGGGCACTTGCCAGAAATACCATGGGGTCATGAGCGTGCACTGCAGGGAAATGAAGTCTGTGTGGGTGCCTTTTAAGGAAACCACAAGTCTTTGGGTGCCTCAGCAGTCACACAGCTCAGGAGAATCTGTCCCATGTGAATTTTTTGCTGTGTATTTTTCCTGGACTGTCAGTCTTTTGTACTTCCCCTTCATAGCTAAGCCATGTCTTCATCTCTTCTTGGCAGTGCTCATTTCTCACAGTAAGAGAATACCATCAAAACCTAAGAATAACAAACAGAAGTGTATTCTTGCCAATCAGCATAAAGCAATCTCACATTAAATTGACCTTCTGGATAGCGCTTTATGTTCTACTTACTCAAACATAAAATTGTGTTTTCTTTTAAATAGGAAAGTATACGAAGGGGTTTCACTTCAGGAACAGAGAATACCAAAGAGACTTCACCAATTCAGTTTGCAGGCTGAACTCAGCAATTAAAATATCACAACACAAGTAGGAATCTATATGCTCAAACAAACATTTCAGCTGATCATCCACCTACTTCAGGCAGGCAATCCATCAGGTCTGACCACTCTGACACTTTTGAAAACTTGTGCAAATAAAAGCAGTAGGCAGTACACCTTGAGGCAGGTGCACTGGCCATGGGCAGAGCAACATACCTGACCTAAAAGCTCCCAGGCCAAAGAGGGAGCCGTCAAGACTGAGCTCACCGAGTAGCACATATGGTGGGGTCATAGTGTTGAATTCCAGGTGCTCAGGTGCTTCTAAACCTCTCAGACACAAAAGGTACCACCAAAGGAGCAATGCAACAAGTAAGAGGATGCAGCTCCCTTTGGCTGCAGTAGATGCATCTCATTCTGTACAGGCTCTCAGGGAGGTGCTGAGTGTAGGACACCAAATTAGCAGGAATGCTGCAGCATGCTTATTAACGCATCCTGTGAGCTGCTGGACTCACAGAAACTCCACAGAGCATAGTGGAAACAGACTCTCCTCAGCTGCAGACCTGTTTGCTCAGCCATTCCAGCTCTTATTTTTCATCCATGTCAGGCTCATTCTGAAATAGGGAGCAGCACATGGTGATGGTGGTCCTGAGATTTTGGCCACAAGTGTAACAAAGAGCAGCCCTGGATTTTTAACTCAGCCCATGGTGCTGCCTCCTGGGTGTCTGCTACCAGTGTTTTTTTTTCTCATCTGAGCACTCCAAAAATTGTTTGGCTATCTAACCATGCCAAGATACACAAAACCACAGGAAGATACTAACAGTGGAAGCTGAGCTGTAGTGATTAATAAAGACACCAAATCCTTCAGACTTTCATTAGGAAATACAGCAGAGACCTGAGTCACTGGCTGCTCACAGCGTTCGCTGCAGCAGTGGCATTCAGCAGCACCTTGCAACACCTTTGCTGGCTCAGCCACCTAGCCTGCCTGGGAGTTCCACTACAGCCTGTGACAGTTACGCTCCAAATGGTGCTGGAGGATTGAAAAATTGCCCAAACCACTGTTTCTTGACTAGCAGACTGGCTTGTGGAGTATGTGCTTCAAATCTCGTGCCATGTGGAGGAATGTCAGGGTACCTAGACCCAGGAGTCACAAGAAGAAGAGCCTTTGAATTAAAAGGTCATTAAAAGGTCTCAGGGCTTAGCTGCTAGGCAGGATCTTCTATTTGCAAAGTGTCTGAAGCATCCTATGTTCATAAGCTCTTAAATCGCTGTAGTTTTGTCACTAGGGACTGCCATCCTGGGTCTGATAGGTCTGTCCTTCTGTAGCCTGCCTCCAGAAGGATTCAGCAGTGTGTGCTGATGGAAAGAGAGTGAGAAGCAAGGTATGCACTGCCCAGTCCCTCTCTTGGCGGGTCCTCCTTTTCAGAAATTCCTCCTTTTCCTACAGGGTGTGCAAGGCTAGACAGGCATTTGTGTTCACAGATAGCTTATCTCTCCAGTTCATCCTCAGTCCTGGGCTCCCAGCTTCGTACACTGCCTGCTGGTCAGCAGCAAAGCTGCAGGCTCCCTGGGGCAAAACAAGGGGGGGCGGAAAGAACATCAGCCCTCACGACTCAGGAGGATTCAGGTCAAAAGGTCTCCCAGCAGGCAGCCTGCCCACTACCTGGCAACTCCCACTGCAAATACCCTTGCAGCAGAACCTGCTTTTCCTTAGCCAGCCACAGGAGCAGAGTTGGGCCAGAGAAGCAAGCGACAAAATTCCTGCTGATTTCAATGAGAAGCAGCAGGCCAAGCTTCAACGCTCCAGATATTCCCACCAGACACCAATGCAGATTTTTTTGCAGAGCTGGTTCCTATTGTAGTAGAAAACACAAAGCATTTATCTGGCTTCTTCTGGCATCCAGAGGACTGTCCTTAGAGAGAAAGGATAAATAAAGACTTTGGTAGTTATTTGTGTTGCTCACTCCTCTCACAATGACAGCCAAGCATGGTGGAGGTTGGCTAGGACAGAGGCAGAGCCCTGAGATGGGTCTGGCTCAGCAAATGCTGCCATGGGCTTACCATGGGCCAGGGCTCAAACTTCTTCAACACCCGCCCCTCCACAGTGTTAGCTCCTGTTTTGCTGACAGTTGCAGCTGTGGAGAGCCTTTTGCTGATTCACAGGCTTTGCAAGGGTTATTATTAGCTTATTGAGATGAAATGGCTGTTGATTTGAAAAGATTTGGTACAAAACCGGAGCAGGGTGACCTGAAACTGGGCGGATTTCATTTTCTTGATGAGAAATGTCAAGCCCATCATGCTTTGCCTGTATGCACATACAAGCTGATGAGGATTAATGCACAAGTAGTGAACTGTTGTCACTATTAAAACAGCAGCATCCTCCCCCTGAAGAAAAAAGGAGGGAAGAGAGACATCCTTTTACATGGGTCCTCATCCCCCTAAAAAACAGTGAGCTAGGACCTGGGGGTGACACTTCTGGAGGATAAGAGAGTGGGGCTGATGGTCACTGACATGAGGTGTCCACCTGCTCCAGCTGGCTGTGTTTTATTATGCAATATTATCTCCTAGCAAAAATGCCCAGTGTCTTTGCCCTCCATCTTCTACAGTCATCTTAATCCTTCAGAGCAAGACCTCTTGTAGCAGTAGGTGGGAAATGGAGTCAGACGTTTCCTGAACTGTCCTATAAAGTTTCTCTCCTAAAGGGTTCAAGCAGCACTGATGCACAGCAGGAGTGGCTACACAGTTCCTCCACCACCTCAGCGAAACAGTGTAGGAAACCACAGAGAATAATATGTCCTGTAACAATTTATTTGCACAAATCATCCAACTCCAGAACCAAATCAGATTGCTTCCTTGGTGCCTAATTAAGCTGGTTTGCTCTCCCTTGGACACATGGGAATAGGATTGGTTGCTGTCACAGCCTTGACAGACTTTTCAGGGCTCCAAACATGTTCCCACCTGGCTCCCTGGCATGGGTATCAGAAGGGAAGGATTGCTTTTAGTCACATGTCCTTGAGGAACACTCCTTGACCAGCCACTGCACCAAGAGGTCAGAGCTGAAGTCCCCGCTGGTGTGGCACCCCAGGGTCAGCATTTGGGCTGGTGCTGCTCAGCCTGGGCCGTGCTTGACACACCAATCCAGCTCTGCAGCCTCCTGCCGAGGGAAACAAGGGCGCTGCAGTGCTCCAGGCAGCCTCATGCTTAGCTGCATGCATCTGCCTGATGGATTCAGCCTGCGGAGCTACTCACACAGCTCTCCTGGATTTCTGCTCGTCTCAGTGAAAGAAGAGAGATCAGCAACAAAGCTGACAGCTGAAGCCAGATCTGCTCAGATCTGCTGCCACCAGCGAGCCTGGTTCAGGAATCTCTCTCTGAATTTCCATTTGAACCCACAAAATTAGTTTGAGTATAAGCAGCAATAACACACCTAATTTGTTTCACCCTGGAATACATCATCATTTAAAAGCCTGTAATATTTATCGTTGGCAAAGAGATATTGATTGCTTAGCCACAGGCAGAGTAAAAATCATTGAGAGGAAAAAAAAGAACAAGCATAAAAACAAACCAGAAAATTTGCTCCGGTGGCTTCCTGCCACACTAGTGTGTGATGTGCTGCCTCAGTTTTCACTGCCTTCCAGCATCCCTCAGCTCTCACAAGCTTCCAAGGCACAAAAAAATGACTTTCCCCTTTGAATTTATTGGAGAATGGTTTCCAGCAGCTCCCGGGTACTTTATCACCTTCCTGCAGGGAAACATAAAACAGGGCCCTTGTCTCTGCCTGTGCCGTAGGAACAAATAAATAAGGGCAGCTCCCTGCAGCTCCGCCACCGGCTCATCCACGCGCAGGAGCTGGCTGCATTGTAGCAGCGAGCTCAAGCTGCGGAGTTCAGAGCTCTACCTCGGCTCTCAACTCCCCACCGCCCCTGGATGTTTGGAGCCGGTTATTTCCTTCTTAGGGTTTGCCCAACAGGAAGGCTGTTCCCCACCCCTAAAACCTGGTTAAAAGCTAATGGTCCATTGTGGCTCTTGTAAAAGATTGATTTCCCTGCTAATGGGGGCTGCCTGCTTTCTTGTGGTGGCGGCGATTCCGGCGCTGCTTGGGCGCTGCAGTTGGGTGCGTGCGGCCGCAGCGGTTTCCTTTCGGCAAATTGCATTTTAACAGCGTGAGGGCAATCGCTCTCCTCACTGGGGTGCTGCAGTGGCCCTGTGGCAAGCCTCGCTGTCGCTCCATTTGCCACAAACCTCTCCCGCCGGCTTCCTCTGTGGCCTGTGCTCAGGCACAGCGGCACCGGCGCCTTCTGGGGCAGCGGCTTCAGAGAGGGGCTCGCCGACACGAGGAAGTGGGGCTGATCCTGCGAGCAGTGGCCTGGCCATTCACTGGCGTGGGGGCTGGGATAAAACCTCGTGGGCGAGTGAGCAGCGGTGGAGGGCTCAGGGAATTGCCGTGAGGGCTGGCAAGCCGCCGCACTGCTGCTGGCCAGGGCCCGCTCCGGCCCCAGCGCAGAGATGCCCGCGCTGCCTCAGGCCCCGGGGAGAGGCAGGGTGGTGCCGGGCCGCTTCGTGAGATAAGTGTGGGGCTGTCTCCCTGCACCGGCGGCCAGGCCTCTGTAATCTGTCCCCTCGCACCTGTCCATGGCCATCCCAGCACAGCTGGGCACAAGGACTGCAGCCGTGCAAGGTGACCGTGGCCGTGCACAAAGACGGAGGCCAGGCATGAGGATTGCGGTGGCGCAGCCCCTCCAGAGGCAGCCGCTCCCTCAAGCCCAGGCGCGGCAGAGTGAGAGACTGAAATGTCAGCAAGGCTGTGCTGGTATCAAAGGGACAGCAGCATCCCAGCACAGCCGCGCTCCCCGACACGCAGCCGGCCTCTGCTCTCCCCACCACCCTCTTTGCTGGAGTGAGAAGCACGTAAATTTGCACCTCGGTGGGATTTTGCCACCCGCCTCTGGAGGTCTGGTAGGCGTGCCTCAAGGTTTTCATTATTCTAACTTTTTTTTCCCGGTTTTATAAGGGAAAAAAATAAGGTGCCACCCATATTTAAAAAAAAATAATGTGGGCTAACCTGTCAGTTCATTCACAGGGAACAATTTGTTGTGTTCTCATCAAGCCGTACTACTGTTTCTTTTTAAAAAAGAAAAAAAGTACTGTCTTTTCTCAGCCTAACCTTATTGATTATTCCTGCCCAAAAGCTTTAGATAATTATTTGGTTCAACATTTATCACTTAGAGAGTAATTCATGTGCTAATATGCATAATCCAACAGCAAAGTTTAATTGCAAGATCTTAGCACTACAGTTGAACTGCATTGTTGGGTTTAATTTCTCTTATTCTTTTACAGGCTCTAATTAGCCCCATGCAAATAACAGACTTTCTAGATGTTAGCAGCTCTGTAAGCCTTTAGCAAAAGCTACTGGGGTCCAAATGTTTTGTTCTCAAAACACTGAGAGAATTTGAACGTGTAATTTCATTTACGAAAGTATTTCAAAATGGAAAGTGGTTTGCAGTCAGGTTTTTTAAAATAACTATTTCAGGAAGTTAAAGTGTTTTACGAAACATAAAGTCATCATCGCTCAAGTCTGTCTCTGCAGTGAAACCACCACCAGCTACTGAAATGTTTGTGCTTGTGTTTTCAAAATTTGGGGGGAGGGTATGGATTTCTCTTCTTGCCTTCTTATTCACTTAAAGGAATATAAATTGAAAGTACAGAAAGTAAACCATCTACTTACGAAAGACCTGAGCAAGGGCTTTGGGTGCCCCAGTGCCCCAGATCATGTCTGGGCTTTCCAGTCATGACACAGGAGATGTCATCTCTGCTGTAGACATAAGATTTTTTCCTCAAACAGAATAGTAGCATTTTCAAGACAATCCTGTTGAAAGCAAACAAATCTGCTTTAAGTATCCTACATTCTATGCAGTATCACTTGTCTAAAGTACACAGAGGCTTGGAAGCACTTGGGAGTGCTACTGACACCTCTGGGCTTTCTGAAACCATCTAAGCAGCATGAGAACATGGTGGTTTGTCCTTATGTTCCGTGAGACAATGAGATCCATGATACTTTTTGTGACACTTCTGTAGACTTGTAGACTGACAGCAGTCCTGGAGGTGGCTGTGGCTTGGATGTGGTGCTTCCTTGCCCTGAGAGAGGACAATGAGGGAGGACAAGTGAGCAATCTGAGACAAGATGGATTTACTCTCTGCTGAACTCCACAGCTCTTGCTCACACTCAACATGCTATGAACTCCTCATGAGCACCAAGACAACTTCTTTCTTTCAGCCCCTCTGCTTCTGCCTGCGTGAGAAGCTGTGTACCAGGGAAGCACTGGCTGCATTCAGATTGTGGAGGGCTCTCATTTCACCACCTGACACATAAAAGCAAAAAATAAAGAAGTCAGAAACATTATCACCATAGAACTGTTCTGGATGAACTTCGTCCAAGATTAAAACCAAACCAGGAGCATTTTCAGCATGGCATGCATTTTCTTCAGCTTCCAGAAAAGAAAAACATGAGTCAACAGGCTAAAGAAATCTCAGAAACAGGTGGTGAGAGATGCTGTATGGAGTTCAGTATTTGTGCAGTTGCTCTGATTCTTACATAGGCCTGTTTTAAATGAACCAAAATACCACTCTGTTTGTGGTTGACATATACATACTGCCTTACAAGCAATGGACATCTACCACAGTTTTGCTGCAGTGATGTGTATTCATTTAATAAGACAGTCTCTTAAATCTCCTCTCTATAACCTTTAAGAAAATCAAAGTGTGACCAAATAAATCTCTCTATAACTTTTAAGAAAATCAAAGTGGGACCAAATTAAAAACCCAAAAAAACACAAAACCCCACCACATATTTTTGGGCTTGGTTGGAGTGGTTTTTTTTTCTGGTTCTTCTGGACATCAAAGAGAACAAAATTAGGAAAATCCTTGAGTCCAACTGCTTCTGTATGCCTCCTAATTGACCTCCACAGGAGTCCGTCTCTATATCACTTTCAACCTGCTTTAGCTAAACTTCTTCAGGATACAAGAGGTTAAACTACCGTGCTGGTGGGGCAGAAGTCTTTTACTTTAAAGGTCTAACAGCCTTTCCCTTAATCTGCAGAGTGGAGCTGGGATCATACAACAGCTAAAGTCATGAGCTTGTTAATGCTAAAATGACAGATGTTATAACAACAGGATATTTATTAAGTTTCCCATTACCCTGCTGGGTTGTCAGGCCCCGATTTCTTTCTCAGACTGCTCTTTGGATTTTAATAACCAAAAGTTAACAGAAGTCTGTTTTCAGCCTTCTAACAAGAAGTCATGTGAAAGGAAAAAACAAAAAAAGAAAATATTTATAAACTCTCTATCTCAGCTTGACTCCTGCTAAAGGAGGAAGCAGTGCTACTAATTCTGTCTGTCTTTCTGCCTCCATGTTAAGGTATAGATTTCTATTAGAGTAGGTATAATTTTAACCTTTTACCTAAACACTATACAGCATTTGGTGGAAAGTCAGCATCCGTGTGATTCCCAAGTCCTGGAGACTTTAATATCTATTAATTATTTAGTGAAGCGCTGCAAACTCTCTCGTGGTGGGTGTTTTTCCTAATTGCCAGATTAGAAAGCATCCAGCAGCCCTGCCTGGAGGATACCTACCTTTATGATCTATGACCTCTATGCTGGGAGGTGACAACCCCTGCCCAAGCAGGGCTCGGAAGTTACTGTGGAAAAAGCAGACAGCCTAGAAAATCCACATGCACAAGGAAACAAGAAATAACCAGGTTTAAGCAGTCGTTTATGCATAAATGGAGTTTCAAGACTCATTCAACAGTTCTAAGATCAGTAACAGCGTTAATCCCAGAACAACTGGAGTGGCAGCCCAGTATCAGAGTTGTTACACCACTGGTGCTGCCATTCCCACCAGGCCATTGCACCCTTTACACCTATGCCACACATGCTGTGGATGCGGAGGCCTTTCCTTTAGAGACAGGAGAAGTTTCAAACGTTGAGAGGCAGCGCTGTGCACACATTTGTTGGTAGATGGGTGCTCTGGATAGGAGATGCTCAGAGCACAGATTATCTGGCCTGCACATCCCAGCTGATGGCGATCATGTCCTCACTTCTCCCATGTGCTGTGGCCCTAAAATCAGTGCAGCACAGCCAGGATCAGCCAGAAGCAATCCAGACCTCTCCAAGGAAAACTGTTGTTCTCCATCCCTCTGGTTGGGTCAGTTTGGAGTCCAATCCAAGAGAAGATGGCTTCTTTCCTTAGCACAGCTGTAGTCCTGCTGGATGCTTCTTGAGAATTTTAAAAGCCACCCCACACCTCTGTTTCCAAGGTCATCCTTAAACTGAAATTTTAGCTTTTCAGGAAAACCAAAGTCCATATGGAGATAAATGAGACCCCTCAGAGAACCACAGGTTCTACCATGGTCACATTTTCGAGTCTCAGCAAGCACTTCATATTTCTTTAAGCATTATCTAGCAGAGTTTGAGGGATGAAAAGCATGAGAGAGGTCAGGGCCCTGCATGTGCTATGAACAGAGAGCACATTTCACCTGTCAGAGTTCCCAATACAAGGCAGACTCTTATATTCATAATCTGCTTATCAGAGATGAAAAGTGAGATGGAAAATATGCTCTAAGGGGTCCTGTAACAATCACTATCTATTCTATCACTGTAACAATCACTAGTAAATTCTATCCAATTTACTTAGTAAACATCTTGGACTTACCAAGAAGTACCTCAGTGAAATTTCAATGAATATTAAGTTTTCCTCCTCTACATATGAGTGGCTCTGTTTGGGGTTAGTAACAGATGCAGACGGTAAAAAAAAAAAAAATTAACCAAACAAACTGAAAAACAAAACAAAACAAAAAAAAATCCCATCAAAACCCAAGAGCTCAACTTGTATTAACAAAGGCTTAAAGTTCTGAGAATTAATGTAGCCTTATCTTCAGCACATTCCTCCACATTTCCAGGTTTTTGATATCCTCCATCCACCTCAACTTGGTTCAGAGTCTTGCACTCCTACTGAGCACAGGAAAGCACAATGTTACTGGCTCAGCCAGCCAGCATGTGGCCCCTAAAGTCATTGTCACAGGAAGGTACCCTGAAGCCCATTCAGCTAAGACATCCCCCTTCAAAAAGAATCTGTCAGAACAAAGTTCCTGTCAGAACCAAGTTGTTTGAGAAGTAGGATGGTCACATTTGAGTAAAATCCCCAACAAACTCTCACATTATTTAAAAAAAGGTTCACATGTACTGGAAGGAGTAGCTGAATGATGTACAGTCCAGTATTGCATCTATCATCTCTCCACTCCTTCCCTACCATACTTTAACTGGCTGGATAAATCAGTGCATAGGACAGGATCTAATCTGGTATTTATGGAATAAAGTCACCATCACATCACCAGTATCTTGAAGGATTAGTTTTTCAGAATGTATAGTATGTATATGTACTATGTATAGTACAAGCCAAAATCCAACTTAGGAACAGATACATTTTTTTATGTATCACTAAAGCAGCTTCCTCTTTGTAAAGTTCAAGAAAACATTCTTCCATCCTAATTTATTGCTGTGGACCCTGTCCACAGCACATTCTGTGGCTACTCAGAGCCCTGCAAAGTGCTGAAGTACTTGTTAGTGGTGAGTGACCTGCTACCGAAATTCTGTGGTTAGCTCCACATTTTATGAACTGACACTTCCTCTCTTTTTAGCTGATGTTAAAGAAAAATCATATGTTAGCAAAAATTAGACAGGTTTTTAAAAATAAAGCTTATTTCTATGTTCTGTGGATTAGAAACAAGGACATAAAATAAGTATATAATTCATTAAATGTTTTATCAGGAGAATTAATTATTTAATTTGAAAATATTCTTAGTAGTATTAGAAAATATTTTCATTTCAACTTTAAAAGCATAGAAATATTTCTGTTACCTAGAGGAACTTTCAGACCTTCATCATCATCAAAATAAATAAGATCTATTAAAACATAGCTGGTTTCAGCAGTTGCAGACACACTGCACTGCATTAACCTCAAACTTGCAGTTTAAGGTTAAGGTTTAGAGATAAAGGGGAAGGGGAAGATGGCAGCAGTCCATCCTTGTTTATCTTGTTTAACTTTTGTCCTAGACCCAGACCAATGACTTTTTCTCTCCAAACCACTGTTTCGAAAGGGGAACGCTCATGTTGCATAAGAACTCTCCATATTTGACTTTTACCTGAAGTCATTTGGAGAAATACTGCTCTATCAGGACTTTTGCCACTGCCAGCAACAAACCCCCATGCAAAGACATTATTTTTGCCAAGCTGCAGTCTCTTGCAGAGAGAGGCTACTTCTCATATGCTCAGGTGTGAAACTAAACTGCTGTTACCTGATTTTCTATCCCATTTCTCCAGCAGTGAGTTAAGCTTGGTACTTCACACTAACCTTTCCTGATGGAACAGCTGAGGCTGCGCTGGCTACCTTCTGTCACAGAAAGATTAAGTTCTCAGCTTCAGCTGTGATCTGTTTAAACATGTTTTTCCACGTCTTTCACTAACTTGGATTTCCATGGACTCCCAAGTGTGTAGGTCCCTCAGTAACAAGCTGTTAAGCACTGCAGAGCTATAGAGGAAAACTAAAGAAAACCATTACCCTCATTAAACCAGCTGCAGGAGGGGGAAAATATAACCATTCCAAAATCAAAACCCAGACACATTCCATTGCTCATTTTTCTCCATTGATGCCATAATTTCATTTGCTTTCTACTAACCAGAGTGACCACCACGGGAGAAGTGACCTGCCTTTTTGATACTATCCGAGATAAAAGGAGTTTTGGCAAAAATCTTGTAGATCAGATTTTCTGTTCTTAAAGAATCCATCTAAAGAACTTCGGTCTGCCCCACTGTTCTTCTATGACACATGAATTATTTCATGCACATGCAGTAATAGTAACTCAGATAACTCTCTGGGAAGAGGACAGCAAATAAGAGCATCACAGAAAAAAAGCTTCTGCAGAAGCTGTAGACTTGAGTATCTCACCAGCTTTCAGCAGAGAAACATTGTTTTGACATTACCTTGTTTTTTGTAGATACTTTTAGAAAGGGCACATCAAGTGCAGTGCCCTTCATACTCCGGGTTCAATGGCACCTTTTTTTTCAGAGCAGCACACAGTGTTGCAAGGCAGTTGAGCTACACACTCACCTTAGCTGCGTGGCTAAACTTCTCAGCATTAAGGGATAGGAAAAAGGGGAAAAAAAACCATGCAAGTTTTCAGTAAAAGTTACTGAGGTTTTCAATAACACACAAGAGCTTGGGTGATGCTCTGGGCTTTTCACATACGGCCCGTGATATCACGCTGCGGCTGTGACATCAGCGCAGCTCTGACACAGGAGCTCTGCCCACGCAGCTTGACTCAATATTTAGTTCTGCAGTTTTCCTACTCCTTCAGAAAAAGATAACTGGGACATTATGGTGCCAAGTGTCATTCCACTTCCAAGCTCAAGCATATGTACCAAACACCTCCTTTTTAGCAATAACTTGCCGACTAACTCGTCAGTGTCTCTACTGAGATGCTGCTGCATGCAGGGAGGTTTTCAACGAACTGGAAACACACCTACTAAGGCTGGGTAATAATTCTTGTGATAATTAAACAAAGTTCTTTCCTTTTTTCTTTTTGAACAGCAATGTGAAGTGAAAATCACTTCAAACTAGCATAACACACAAGTCTAAGACCTGTGCCAGTATGGATATTTAAGACAAAATACTTGAGCCTAGATTTTACCCAGTACTTAAGTTCAACCCCTCCTAACACTCAGCTGGAAGCATGCAGAATCAACCCCATGCATTTGGGTCAGAACCTTCCCACATGCCCACAAAAATACAAGTGAAAATCATCACCCAAATTTTGCTAATTCACATAATCCTTTTCTCAAGGAAAAATGTACTCGTCTGAAACTGACTGGGGGAGAGCCCAAGGCAGCACAGGATAAAACAATGGACTGAGTCTCCAGTCTGTGCTGCCTAATGAAAAAATCTTGAGGGTATAGCAACATGTGCAGCATTTACCTGTGGGAGTGTTGTTCACTCCTTAACTAGAGTATGAGCACCTAGCTCAGGTAAGCAACACTGACCCAGTTACCTGCAGACTGCCTGTGCTGTACTCGCTGCATCCTCAGCTACAGGGATCACATGGTAACATCAAACCAAGCAGCGAAGCTTGAATCCAGGTCTGCAGCAGACCAGCAGCATCCACTTACACTCAGCAGACACACTCTGAAGCACAGAAGACTGGCAGCAAGTAAATATTTCCCTCAGCTGAGGTCTTACCTACACTGCAAAATGCCTATAGCACAGAATGCAACTGGAACGAGTGTGGGCAAACCCTATCCAAGTAATTAAATCTAACAAATTCACCCAGTGAGTCCAGGCAAAGGTAAGGACAGGCTTCAGCCCAGGCCAGCAACACGAGCACAAATGCAGGAAGCCCAGCAGGTTGCACATCCTGTTCCGCAGCATCACCAAGGCTATTCTTAGCTGCAGGAGCTGGTGCAGGAGGGAAACGCTGGGAAGCCAACCAATGCTGTAACTAGAAACAGAGCTTGGGTGAAGGGGGGTGGGGATTGCCATTTGGTCTCAGCAATACTTTAAGGTTTGTGTTGATTGTCAGAAGAAAAAAAACAACAACAACAAATTAAAAAAAACAAAACAAACAAAAAAACCCCCCAGAAACCAAAAACCCAAACGGACAAACCAAACCACAAATATATATAAATGCTAGCCAAAGTTTCAGTGGCAAGACTTTCATGCCAGGCTTGGGATGCTAGCACAGATCAGCCTGAGAATGTGCCTGCTGAAAGTGCTTGTCTTCATGGAGTCAGACACTCCCATCCTACCCTTCTCCTGTGGCATCAGCTCCTCCAATGGAAAAGCAGCAAGGAGTTGTTCTGGGAGCTGGCTCTGGTCCTTGTGGTCAGGCAGCTATCTGCGGTAGGAGGTCTAGGAATGACTTTGGGGAAGGTACATTTAGCAAAAGTAAGCTATAGACCTGAAGCTTCCCTTCCTGCTAATTTAAAATTCCCACACCAGCATGTCTCATAAAGGATGTTCATAGTAAGTTCAAATCTCATCTTTTCATGAAGAGGTAGAAGCAGCTTTGGAAAATGGCAACATCCAAGCTCACATGCAGTGCTTTACAGCACAACCAGACATACCCTTCTGCACATATAACTAATAATGTGGAATCACTTTTCCCTCTTGAAGCAGAAAAAGAAGCTGCTGAAGGGCTCCAAAATGAATTCATCACTGCAAGCTTATTAACAGTTCAAGACAGGTACTGCTCACCATCCTGCCCTTCTCAGTACTAGTGCTGGCAACTGCAGTCAGTCCTTTCCTCCCAAAAAAACCTGGGCAAACTGCAGTGTTTCTGAATTGAAACAAATGAAGCTGAAAAGCACCAAAGCATCTTCTGCTCTAAAGCAGCTTTCTTCCAAAGACATTGAAAGAACAGTACAGAGTCCTCTTAGGAAGCCTACCTTATTGACCCTTATGTCAGATATTTAACCACAGCAAATTAACAGGTCAAGAAGATTTTATTCTCTTCAAAAGCTGTTTTCCTTTGAGATAAAAAAATACCTTTTGCATAATTAACTCTTCATGATACTAGAACTGAGCAACTCTTCTTTTAATTGGACCTAGAACCCAGACAGTTGGAGGCCAGGACTTTAAAACCCACTTACTAATCTCCACCTCCTCTATTTGTGGTCTTTTTATCTCTTTTAGATGTTCTGGGAGGTGGTGAATATGCATTTCTACTAGTTAGATTCCTTCCTGGGAGCTGATCTGAGAAAGAAATCCCAACTAAATGTATTTGATAGTCAAGAGCTCCATTTATTTTCTCAGCATTTTAATACTTAAAAACAAACAAACAAAAAGAACAAAAAAGAACATTATTCTTTATTTTAAAAGAAGGCAAAAAGAAATATCATCAATGAACAAGCTATGCCAATTATATTTTAACATTGTTCAGAAACAGGATCCAGGACATGAAAAAAAAAAGAAGCCAAATTAATCCCATGTGCTTTTTGGAGACATACAGATGAAAGATATTTTTCAGCTTTGTGGTTTTGCTTTTCAACTAGTTAGACAACACGGTGAGTGCAAAAAATATAAATGTGAGCCTGCTAAAACATGGTGCTGTACCTCACAGGCAGCTAACCACACAAAGCAAAGGTCACAGGGAATAATCAGACCTTCTGTTATCAGCAAAGCTACGTTTGATTTGGAAAATTGTCAACTCTGGCTTTAGCTCAGGCAAATGGAGCATCCACCTTTTTCTGTCTAGCAGAGAAAGGAAAAGCCAAAGATACTGTGGACCTGAACCACTTAAATGCATACCTAAAAAGGGTGTAACTGATGCTATGCTATGGAACTAAAATAGTCAGAGCATATTTATATGCTTTTAAATATAGTTAGCAGTATTTCCCATTCCCTCCACATGGAACTCAGAACATCTAGTTACAAAATTCACCCCCTCCATCTCCCCTGGTCTCTCCATAGCTGAAGAGATTAGAAAGTGCAGTCAAAGCAGGGGGCAGGGGAAGGAAAATGGCAAGAATCTTTATCCCTTCTCCCCAAACTCCACCAGGCAGTTTTTAATAAATTCAGATGGCCTGATTTCAGAAGCTAACAGCAATGTCAGTTTTGCTAAACTTGTTAACAAGTCTTAGGACACTCAGTGGGCTTTTCTCCCTTTCTTTTTAGAGAATGGGGAAAGGGAATAAATCCTGGAATTATACCAAACTGACAGTATTTCTGCAGCAAATTTAGAGACACCATAGAAGTCCTGATTTTAATTCATCCATAAAATCTAGGTACTTTTTTTCTTTAAAAGCCAGGCCACATTGGCAGAAGCTTTGGACTCACTCCCACAAGTAATTCCTGGCATGCAAGTAAGTACTCGTCAGCCTGATGAAACTATTTAAGAATACAGAAATTTTCAGGAGTAAGCCCTTGCCATGACTTTTGGGGAGTCACAAGTTGGGGCTGGTTCTTTTACATAACTCTGTGTATGTCCATACCACACACGGCGATGTGGCAACTACAGATATTACCAAAGCCCACACTGAGTGTTGAAAGCAATTGAGCTACAATTATTCGGGGTTCCACAAAAACAATTTACTCTGCTAAAAAGGAAGACTAATGGTACTGTGGCTAGCCCACTGAGTGTCTGAATTAGTTCTGCACTGCACCTTAGGTGCAGATATAATCTAGGAAGTGATTCTAAAATAGCATGTTCCTGGATGAGACATAGTAAGGGTAAAATATTTCATCCAGTGATTTTTGATACATCTCTGACACATTTAATCAGAAGCCTAAACAATCTATATGCTGAAGTACAAAATTGTTTTTCCTTAAAATCAGTGTTCCATAATTGTTTTTATTTTAAAAATTCAGGAATGTGATACACAACACAATTAGCTCCCTACCACTGCAGTGTTCACTTACATGAGATTCACTAGTTTCATGCTTTGTGGAAAAAAAAATAAAGTAAAATAAAGAGAGACTGTGCAGTGCTTTTGAATGCTCTCAGTATTTTTAAACTGTGATCTTCAGAACAAATCAAGTCTGTGTAACTCCAGACAGGTCAACTTAAAAAAAAAAAAAAAAAAATTGAGCTATTTCACAAGCTAGCAGGCTACAGTCAGGTCTCCTACAGCCAGAATGGAGAAATTGTGTTCCTGCTGCTGCACAGCCACCCCCTTGACCTCACTCTATGCTTTCAGGGAGTTTACCATCAAGGGCTAAGGAGACTAAAGGGCCCTGGAAACACCAGCTGGTGCTGCACGTGCAACAGGGCACATGACAGAGAGGCCATACAACTCCCCCTTCTGCCCCCATCATCATCATCACCATCATCACTGTCACCTCTGCATCCTGTCCTGATACTTAAAATAATGAGGGGGAGAGCTTTTTGTCTTTTTAGCTAGCCATTGCCTGCAATGGACACAGAAATAGAAAAATATGACTTCTGGCACAAAAAAAAAAATAAAAAAAAATTAAATAGTTCAAAATGGAATTAGTGACTACAACTCCCTCTACTCAGATGCATTTACTGAGACTATTAACCAATGATGGTAAGTGTTATGACTTACTAGTTGTCCTCTTTTTATAAGAGCAACAGGAGAGAAGTCAATGAGACCTCTCAGTGCTACCATGGTTTGATTTGTTGGTATTTTTTAAAGTAAACTAAAGAACAGTAGTTCTATGGTACGTTAGTGATATATGGCAGAACCTCAACAATTCATACTAACAATTAAGATGAATTTTAAACTAGTGATGAAAATAATTAGTCAAAGTTTACCATAGAAAGCAAGGATATACATTTAAAAAAAAAAATAGTACTTCATTCATTTCAAAATTTACTTGGTTAATACTCTGTAGTATAATAGCTGTGGTAGCATACTCGGCAAACGCAGTCTCATACAAGATCTCATTTAACAGTCAACTCTAGATCATATACAGGTAACAGAAAAAAGAGTTAAGATAATTCAGAAAAACAAAAGCATATATAAATACTATATTAACACATTTAAGTTAGTTTATGAGACTATACAACAAGCATATACACAGAAAAAGGTGAGTAATGCTGGTTGCTGCAAAACACCAACATCCCAAGCCAGCACAAAGCCGATCCCACCCATCCACAGCCCACAGCTTCCCGCGAACGCGTCTGAGCAGCCAAGAGGCAAAACCCCTGGGCAGTGCTGTGCTGCCCCGACTACGCAGCCTGTGATGGGGCTCCCTGGAAGCGGAGCCAGCACCTCCACCTTGCCCGTGCTTTGGCACACAGCACTTGGCCAGAGCATGGCATGAGACAGGGGGCTGGTCTTGGCTCCACAGACTGCACAGTTAATGCACACCACTGGTGATCCACCCATGGATAATCGAGAGTTGACTGCAATGCTTTGCTGAGAGCTTGGGTAAGAACCACTGACGTGACTTGGGCCAATCCGAGTCTGATGAGCAGCAGGACTGTTTTTTGTACTATTTAGGAGTAATTATGATGCAAGACACAAATTAGAAATGCAAACTAGGGAAGTGTTCTGTATCTGGAGGCAAAGCTACATTCCCTTCACTAACAAAACATTCTTTTTAAAAAAATCTATATTTAAATACTGTTAAAAACCTGAAAACCACAGCATCAAAGAATTTCATAAGGCCAAAACTATCCTCAGTTCCCTCTGGTTGTGCCTAGGTATTGCAATACATTTGTAGAAGTAGTAAATGCCAGGTAATCTAGTAGCTCATCCTCTTTCCAGTGCCTTCCAGTGACATATCTCAGAGCTCTTCACACAATATTTAAGCCTCACAACACCCCTGTGAGGTAGGTATTATCCCCATTTGAAGACAGGGAAACTGAGGCAAAGTGTTTATCATGTCCAGAGTCATAGAGCAAAGAATGGAAGATCTGAGTTGTTTTCCAGTTTTGCACACTAGAGCAATCCGTTAATCACAAGACATTAGTTCCCGTTCATAACGTGAGAGTGGATCAAAAGGGCCAGGGTTTTAGATTAGATTTCTGGTGTTTTATCTTTCAACTCTCATCTCATCTCTGCCAAATTCAGAGTCCACAGCGCAGTTTCTCCTTTCCTAAAATGTAAATTGGCAGCACACTGTAACAGCTTCTTTAGAGCCAGTTGTCAATTAACTGAGTCAAGATTTTAAACCATCGATTCAGATACTGAGTAAGTGAAATTATGTGATACATAAACATCTCAAAGAGTGAAATACAGTGAATGAAATCTTACTCCCTGCACCACTTCCTCAAAAGTCAGTGGAGGGCTTCTGAGGACACAGTGGGGGACCAGGACTGAAATCACTGCAAGTGTTTACAGACACACTCAGCTAGAAGGAAAATGCACCTTTACATTACCTGTTGGGGAGCTGCTGTCTGTGCTTGAAAGCAGGAGTTACACTGTCGGTGCTTGGCAGACCTTCCCCAACAGAGTGCTTACTGACAGAACAAATTATTTTATCTTAGTAAACTCAGCATCAGCTAAGTATTTGTTCATAGCACTGTTGAGTCAAGGGTTCTTTAAACCTCAAAGACTTTCATCACCAGACAGAACTTGGAAGTAAGGGAAAACAGCAGAAAATCCATAAAATGTAAAAGTCTGTGTTACCTTATCGACCAGTCTCATGTCTTGATCACAGAGCAGTACAGAGTAGCCTGAACTGCCATTCTGACAGAAAATAAACCCTTTCACATCTGTTGTTTTCAATTACCTTGCTACCTTACTTACCTTGCTACCCTACCAGAAGAAGAGGGGACAATTTCTGGCAATCACATGATGTTGTCTTTAAAATATGCTGTGCAATAAATTCACTAGAAAAGCCTTCACATTTTTTATTATTATTACATAGCTTTAAGAAAAATATGTGAAACTGCAAAGTGGTTTCCAGTTTTTAGTAGTTATATTTTTTAAAATGTTCTATGAACTTTGGTTTTCTTAGGGCTTCTAAATAAACAATATATTAAGGTATCTACAAATCAAATATTAAAGGAAAAAGTAGGTCCAAGAAATCTGTAACACAAATTGAGTTCCTACTTGCTTATCCCTCAAATACCTTTTCACTGGAAAAAAAGTATCTTAATCTAAAGCACAGCAAAAAGTGTCTCTGCTGACATGCTGAAACTGGTTTTCTGAAGTGTTACAGCATGGGTGCACTTTCTGTCTGTCTCAGTCAAACAAAGTCAACACAAACACATTTTATCATGACAGTGACATTATATTCTTTAAAACAAGCATTCTATATTTAGCAATATGACAAGAACAAGGACTTCAGCAATTACACTGTTTGGCAAAATTGCATCTCAAACGTCTGTCTCTTCCTCTTGCAACACAGCTGTTGACAAAGTCTCCACAACTCAGGTAGCACCCTTCAGGGAGTTACAAAGATGACTCAAACTGCTCATTTTGATCGGTGTTCGCCTCCAGCTTCACTGAAGGGATGCTCTCCGACTTAGTCCTCCTCGTTTTCGGAAATTCAATGACAACTTCTGAACAAGAAATACTAAGTGACGAGGATTTTTCTGTCTTCTTTGCAGTACTGTCTTCTCCTGTTCCGCAACACTGCTTCAAAGCACATTGAGTCCTGCAAGGCAACTCACATTTCCCTCTCCCTGACTCAGAGCCAACGCTGGCAAACTCAGGCTGAATGGTAGTTGCATGAATCCCTTCATCATGAAAGATCTCTTTGATGCGCTTGGCCACCATCATGTATGTGGAAGGGTCAGGACACTTGATGTGAGCAGTGCCAATGATCCTACTGCCTGCTAGCTGCCAAATGTGTAACTCGTGGATTGCTTCGACTCCTTCGAGGGTACGTAACTTTGAGTTCAAAGAATGGACATCGATTTGTTTGGGAACAGTCTGTAGAAGGATGAGGGCTGACTCCCTAAGTAACGGGTAAGTTGTGTAAAGGAGTATACAGACCATAATCAAACAGAGGACAGGATCTAAATATAACAACCAGCAAGGACCAGCCACCGTAATGCTCTCTTGCTCAGATTTGTTAGCTCTGCCAAGTGCTTGGGATAAAGTAGCATTTTCCATGCAATGATTATTGACGCATGGATTAAAGCAAGGCCCATCTTCAGGGCACGGATTCCACAAGCCATAAAAGAGTAAGGCATTTACTACCACAATGACTGAACCTAAGGCATCTCCAAAAACATGCAGAAAAACTCCACGCATGTTAAGCTGTGCACTAGAGTCTTCTTCAACTTCCTCTTCATCCATAGGATAATGGCCAGCATTCCCATTTACTTGAACGTCACTCATGTCATCTTTCATATCACCTGACAAAAAACAATGAAACGATTAGGCATGAGCTATAATACATGTTACTGTAGTTCCTTATAAAATCATATCCAACGGTAATCATGGCACGCTGAGTATGAAACCGAAAAGCAACTCAACCCACACACTTAGCAACATCTTCTCTGGCTGAGGAAAATTCAGTTTTCCCAATAACTGATCTAAATAATCTAGAAGGCAACTGTTTCTACATGGAGATTAAAGATGTGCAGTGGCAAAGAATGAAGATGACTACATTCTAACTTACTCTACTGACAAACTACTTTCACCTTTTCCAGCTGTTTAACCATTAACCAAGCCTATTCACTGCTTGTTTCTTAAAACTAAATGCAGAATTGCAGAGGATATGTAAAAAAGTTGGTTTAAGTAGCTCAGTTAGTTACATTTGCTCCTTCTTTTGAAACACTGATAAACTGACTGATTGCTAAAATCTCTCTTTAACCATAGGACTGCATTGCTATTTCATATTAAAATTTGAAGCTAGAAGTTCAAAAGCTGTATGAATACAGCTGTGTAGAAGCTTCTTTTCAGGTTTACCAAAGCCTTTTCAAGAGGCTTGTGAATTCAAGGAAAAGGTAGTTCTTCCAAGATGGTGCATGGAGTTAGCATGACCATGAGATACAATCAACTGAAATTTTGGGTCTGAAAGGCAGAATTTACCAGCAGAATTGACTATGGGGCAGCGTAAGTTATCATTGAAATTCTCTGAGGATATGAACTACTGTTATTTATATTTAAAAATAAATAAATAGTAAAATTATAATTTTAATGCAAGTGACATATAGCTGTTGAGTGACATACAGCTTCTGATGTCCATAGTCATATGTCATGGACTGTGCATAAATTAACATTTTAGTGCCCTCCTTTGTCACAATTATCTGCAATATTTACCACTTCAACACAGCTAACCAGCTGCATGGGAATAAAGACACACATCATTACAAAGAAGAATCCTTTCTGAAAGAAAATCATCTTCCAATGTTCAAATTGAAGAGAACTGTACATGATTAACCTCCTGTTTTTCTTCAGAAGTTCTTCTTTGGATACTTCCAGTGCTAAAGCAAGTAACAGGCACTGGCCCCTGGCCTGACAAACTGAAACAAGGAGCTCTTACTGCTTCTGAGGTTATTGAGTTCAGAGCTTTGTAAACATTAACACGTTAATAAGACGTGCAGCTTCTGCTGTTCTGCCCTCGTGGCTGCAATTCTGCAATTGCAGAGTGGCACAAGTCCTCTCCTCTCTGAAGGAGAAGTGGGCTCCTACCAAGGCTGATTTCCAAGCCCCAGCTCATTACCTCATCCAGTACGCTTCTGCCCTGAAGCTCCAGCTACATTTTCCACACTACCTCTAAGAGTTATGGAGCATGGGACCTGTAACTTTCCAGAGAATTAAATACATTAGAGGGAAATATGTCAGGTTACAGAGTTCAGACCTCAAGGTCCATCATGAGAGCAAGGAAAGAGGAACGCTCTACTTTGTACCAAATATTTGGAATAATGGAGATCTGAAAAGTCAGTACAGATATCTGTAAGAGTGGGTAACAGGAAACATAGTTCCAGAAAGCTTTTGAACGTTTTTTTAATGACAAATGGTTAAAACATGTCCATTTGAAATATGCTCATTAAAATGTACCAAAAAACTGATTATTTTACATGAAGTGCATGCACAGAAATGCCTGTGCAGGACTAGCCCCTAAAGCTATGCCTCCTTTTCACTTCCACCTTAGGAAATCAGGGCTACCCCACTCTGCCATTTCTAATGAAGGCACAGGACCACCCTTGTCTCCATCTCTACACATCTTACATATTTCTCCCAAGCCTCAAATCACCTTTACCTGTAACTTTTCCATAGGCAAACTATGAATAGCTCCATCCATTACATAATCATGATAGGGCACAGAAGGAAATACAAACTTAATTCAAAGTTTCACTGTGACCAAAATTATGCCCTATTACCATCTAAATACCCACAACAAATTATTTGTTGTTGCCAGAAGCACATCCATGAGACATTCCAGACAAGTTAGCTCACAACAATATGCATTTTAATCTATGCTATAACCTTTGGGTCTAACTAGTCCAAAATTTGGCTAAAAGCACAACTTTTCGCCATTAAATAATAACTCCCAAGCCAAGGTATGCATGACACCAAGGATTAAGAGAATTTTACACTGTTTGAAACTAATTATTAGGATACCTTTGTTGGAATTAAACCAACATTAAGAGCTTATTATGTGGTCAAGAAAATGGTGTAGTATATTCAGAGGAACTTTCCTATTCTCTTGAAAAACTTGTCTTTCCAAAGCCAGCATGGAGTACGAGAAGCAGAAACTAAGTTTCTCAAATGTGTATTGGAACCTCTGACCACAGAAAACCTGAAACTGTAGCAAAGTTCACCCCGATCAATTAAAACTCCCTTTAAGCTACAACAATGGTCTGCTGAAGTCGCCCTGAAACTGAAGGAGAGCAATTGGTTCCAAAGCCTGAAGTCCATTCCTTCTAGCGACAAGGACTCCCTAGGAACAGAGAAGTGGCAATCACGCACACCTTTCACTCCACTAGCACGCAATACTAGGCTTCGAATGAACTATCCAGGCTTCTGGATTCATTTTTAATGAACCCAAAAACTCCTATCCATGAAACCGTTTAACCACAACTGGGAAGGGAAGATTTTAAACACATGTCTGTGTGCAGGTGAGTGGGAAGGCACATGCTTTAGAAAGCTAAAGAAAAATTATTCCAAGACACCACACGTGCGCCCTGACACCAGCATGCTCCACATTCCGGCTTCCACCGTTCTGACTGGCAATTTCCAAGACTTCCTCCTATTTAATACCGATGCTATGAAGAAGCACAACGTTATGGCAGTGGAACAGACTTCAGTACGTGTGGTTTAGATGGAGAGTAGCTTCCCAGGTAGTCGGTAACTGACCCAATGGAGCAATCCAGCTGCCGGGACCGAGGCACTGAGCCATGCTCCATTTGATGTGCAGCCAGGTCGGATGGCATTAGAAGAGCGTCTTGTGACAGCTCGTGTCGCTAGGCAAGAAACGCTTGTCATGTGCCTTCCCTTGCAGAACCAACTTTTTTCCCAGGGCAAACTGCTTTATTTTACATTCTTTTACATTCTGACCTGTCTGCAAAACAAACATGCAGCTTAGAGCATCCGAAGGAAAGGCGTGAGGAAGAGGTGCGACAGCCATGTGCCCCAAGAGCTGCTAAGAAAGTTTCTCTCCTCTTTCCCAGGAGTGGGGACAGATGGTCCCCACAGAACCCTTACAGAGCCCGCAGCAGGTGGGGCCGGGACGGCCACCGTCCTACTCGGGAAAAGGATCCCTCCCGCTTTTCTACGTGTGGATGGGGCAGCGGCGCTTCGCCGCGGGGCTTACCCAGCTTCTCCTGGTTGACTCCGTTGGAGCTGCTGCAGTTCTCCACCAAGGTGCTGGTCTCCTCGCGGTGCAGCGCAGCCTCCCCGTCCCCGGGCGGCTGCTCGGGCTTGGGGCCGCCGCGGGGTTGCTGCTGCCGGCCGCCGTGCGAGTGCCCGTGGCCGTGGGCGTGCCCGTGGCCCCCGACGCCGTGGTGATTGAAGAGGCAGAGCCCCAGCAGGTTGATGATGAGCCCCGCCACCCCCACGGCGATGACCACCAGAGGCTGCTGGATCTCGTGGGGCTCCGTGAAGCGCTCGATGGCCTCCAGCAGGATGGTGAAGCAGAGGGCGGTGAGGAACACGGCGTTGACGAGGGCGCCCATCACCTCGGCCCGCACCCACCCGAACGTGTTCTTCTTGGTGGCGCGGGTGCGCTGGGCGAAGCGCACGGCCACAAGCGCCACGACCAGGGCCATCACGTCGGAGAGCATGTGGAAGGAGTCGGAGAGCATGGCCAGCGACGACGTGACGCGGCTCACCGCCACCTCCACCACGAAGAACAGGAAGGTGAGCGCCAGCATGCACAGCAGCCGCGCCCGCCGGTTCTGCCAGCACCGCGGCCCGCCCGGACCGTGCGCCGCCATCCCCCCGCACATCGCGGCTGCCCCGGCGGGGGCGCGAGGAGCGCGGCGGGCGGTCGGAGCCCCGAGCTCTCGGGCGGCCGCTCCGCTCCGCTCCCCCCGCGCCGCCGCCGCTCCTTCCGCAGGCGCCGGGCGAGCAAACTTTGCACCCGAGCCCCCTCACTCTTTTCACACGGAACCCGAGCGCCGCCTCGGCCACGCCCCCACCCGCGCCCCATTGGCCGGCGCGCCCTGCCCGCCCGGCCGTGCCCTCCCGCCCCCGCGCCCGGCCCCGGTCGCCATTGGTCCGCGCGCCCTCGCGACAGCGGGGCCCCGCCCCCGCCCGGTAACGCCCAGCGAGCCGCGGCCGCCCCGTTCCGCCCGCCCGCGTCTGAAACGGGAGGTGGGCGGGGCCACGCGTGACGCGCCGGGGAACGACGGGCTCCCATTGGCTCATCCCGCCGGCTTTCTCCTCCCGCCCCGCCTCCGCAGGCCCCGCCCGCGGCGAGCGGGACTCGTGCAAAAGGTGCGCTTCACACGGCCCCGACCCATCTCGCGCGCCCGGGGGCGGGGCTCCCCCTGCGGGCCGCGGGGGCGGGGCCGGGCCCGGCGTGAGGGGCGCTGTGACGTCACGCGTCCTGAGCGGGGATTTCGGGTGGGATTTGCGCTTTCTCTGTGAGTTTTTTCGGAGGGGTTTCTGTTTAATTCTTTTCCTGTTCGTGACACTGAGGGCAGTAAGAGAAGTGCGGACGCGATCAGTAATAACTGATGAGCGGCTAAAGAAATTCGAAAAAGAAGAAAGACGTTTTGCTTGGAGTTTTGAAAGGCTGTATAATATAAAAACATATTAATAAGAGATATAATAATTGCGATAATATTAAATAATAATTATTATATTTTATAATAATTGTTTTATAATTTTGTAGCAGAAAATATGTAAATGCCAATAGGTCAATCCCTGGACACTCTTTGGTTTGTTACGCTTGTAGTTAGGAAAGGGAAAGCAAGTGTTTGAGGCCTCCAAAAAAAATCACAGAAGGGTAACCACAAAATTTAAAAAAAGAAAAAAATAGCTTAAGTTACAAAAAGGCAGAGCTGACCTCTTACTTTGCCCACTGTGTTCCAGGGGACCAACAAACACAGCAGCAAGAGGAAGTGTGAAAGAATATTCCATGAGCAGAACATGGAGAGGAGACAGCAGCCTTTTTGCACCTCTTTGCAGCTGTAGAGATGTAGCTGTGTGTGTGGGGGCCCAAAGAGGCAGGAAGAGAACTGGTGCCCTGAGAAGGAATACTTAGCCAGAACGCAAAATATTTTTCCTTTACTTGGAGATTTCAAAGGGATTGTGATTCAGGATCTGTGCAAAGGTTGCTGACTCCATTTCAGCAGTAAAATGACAGAAGGAGCTCACAAATCCACAATGAAAGCGTTATCAATGGGAATAACTGAGAGCAGTGATTCAGGACAGGCTTCCCCTGTGCTTGGCAGCATCCCTGCGAGCCCACACCTGGATATCACACTGTTATCCTTGTGTGCCATCCCTTCACCTTTGCTTAACCTTCCTCACATGGCAGAGCTGGCTTGAGCACCACAACCACTGCTGTGCTGGCCTATGACCCTGAACCCTGTTTTCTGTGAGAGTATCCTTGTGTCAAAATCAGGGTGTGCTACACACTGGACATAGCGGTAGCAGCCCACAGAGAATTCTTTAATGACCATTGTAAAGACAGTCAGCAATTGGATTACTATAACATTCTCCTCACCTGCCTGGCTTCCCGTTGCCCTAACATCACTCACTAAGAAGTAAATAACCGGGAAGCTGAATGGCAATTACATGGAAATGGAACATGCCCATGTTGTGTCATCATCACTCCCACACAGGGCATTAGTTAACAAGGAAGAATTGCTCAAATTTAGGATATATGGTTCAAAGAAACTGGTACAGCTCAAGCCTCCTTTAATTCCTGCAGGTGAAGTGGGTCGCCATTTTACAGGGATTGCTGTTAATCCAATGGAATTTAGGTAGGAAGGAAAGGAGGACAACAAGTTTGGTGTCTTTCATTGGCTCGGCTTCAGGAATTTGTGAAACTGGGTTTTAGTTGCCACTGGGGTGTCATCATAATTTTCTTGATTAAAAGTATTTAGTCCCCTCCTGAGAGAAATAAACAGGATATCAATATCAGTAGAACCCTGATGAATAAAACTTCATTATAAACTGTGTCAAAAGCTTTGCCTGATTTAAGGAGGGGAGTTGGGGCTTTTTAGGCTTCTTCCTTGGTATGCAAATGATGTCCAGATCAATTTGTGATCTTTTTAACATCACTGTAAGATCTCCTGATCTGCACAAGGATACCCATGCCACTGATCAGTGTGCTTCAGCCTTCCACTTACAGTATGGCATCTTGTTGATCCTTAGTCATGTCCAGGAATAGCTTTTTGTCCTGCTATACCAGGCTGAATGTTGAATTCCACTCGGGGCCAGAAGCCACAAGACATGGACCATATACCCCAGGAGAATGGGAGGGTGTGGTTTCTTCCCAGGCAGGGAAGAAAAATGGTTCCTGAGGCCTTCCACTGCTCCCTGATGAATAGAGTTGGGCGTGTAGCTTTGACCCAGCCACCGTTCTCTCCATGGGCTTGAAATACAGGGACTCTGATGAATGATCCCCTGTGGCAACCCGATCCTGCTGCCACTGTGCCAGGCATGGACCGGCAGCTAGACCACACAGGAGTTCACGCTGCTACCTCTTCCCCACACTCTTTATTGGAAACCAGTGGGCTGTATGCTGCTGTTTCCAGGCTTTTCTATTGTATTACTGTACACCAGTAGCCAAGAGGAACAGGGATAGTTCCTAAACTTAGGGCTGTCCATCTGGCAACATCATCAATTTTAAGATTAATTGGCAAGTGACTAATACAGGTACCTAATGAAACCCTAAATGGTGTTTTACAGGAGACACAATGTTCCTGCTTTATGCTTTTAGGGAGAATACTTTGTCCTCAGAGTAGGAAGGACTCTGGATTTTTTGTTGGTTTATTTTGTTGGGTTTTTTTTTAGGCTTCCAGGCATTGTTCATGACTCAAAGAATTCTTTCTCAGCTCAGCTTCCGGTCCACAGATGTGGAAGGACCCATCTAAAATCTGTTTACTTACCATAAATGCTCTGTGTTCCAAGGGGAAAAGTAGCTGTGGATGTCTGGCACACAGCTTCCTCCCCCCAGAGCCAGGTGACAGGTCTGAACAGAGGGCTGCTGCTTGTCACTTATCCTGCAGCAAAACGTTTTGTACCAGGTCCTGCTGGGCTCTCCTGAGCCGTCGAGCACTGTGTGAAGAACAGGACTTTGGCTGTGAGTTTTGCTATTACTCAGCATGTTTGCTGAATAAATAAAGTCACTACTTTTTCCCTTTGAATTTCTGCGCAGGGTTGCAAGTGGAGAGATCTCCACCATGGAGGGCTCTTCATCACTCTGTGCCTTTCCACTTGGAAAAGGTGAAACCCTGCCTATAAGCCACTGATGCAGTCACATATTACAGAGCACACTGCCTCCTTTTAACACCTAACTCTTCCCCTTTCTGTGCAGTCATCAGACCTGTCGGCTTTTAATGAGGGCTTGTGGGACTGTGGCAAATATGACTCCATCTGTCTGTTCCACTTCAAGGCTGTCAGTGTTCATTTTAGGCTGTGTTTCTCACAGGCAGTGTCTCTCTCTCTCTCTGGTGGCTGTCCTTACAAGGTTTCTTCAAATTAGATGCAGTCAGCAACACCAAAGTCAAACAGGAGCACTCACTGCCCAGTTACCTGCATAAAAAAGGTTGTTCCTTGTAATGAGAAATAGCACAAATGAAAAGTGAGTATTACTGTTCACGTAGCTCTAGGTTGGATTCACTCTCATGCACTGATTCAGGAAAGCAGCTTTATCAAGGAAAGGACTTAGACATGTATTTGCAGTTAATTAAAAAGCCTTATTTGAACAGAGGCAAGTTAGGCATGTGCTTACATGCTTTTGTTTGTGACATGTGAAGAAAGACTATAGCAGTAATTGGCACTGAGATAGGAAATGAAGGACACCTTTCTCTCTAAAGAGATTTCTTTTTCTACCTGGTTACTGTGTCTGTGAAATCTGGGCTCTTTGGAAGTTGGTGGCAGAACTCCAGGCAAGTTGAGTGGATCAGTATATCATCTGCTGTACTTCTTCTGAACCTTGCAAAGCAGATTAAAAGCCCTTTTTTTTTCTTTCCTTCCAAAACATTTTCTCCCTAATGAAGAAACATCAGATTTTTATAATATGCCTCTCTTATGTCCAGTTTTGATCTTTCCTTTATTTTGCATTTTTATTTCAAGCTCTTACTTGATTCAATGGCATTCAGTATACTGTAACTGTTCCAGAACTTCAGGCACCACTGTACGCCAATCTGTAATTGTTTCTAATGAAACAATCCACCCTTTTTGGTGGACTAAAGAGCATTTCCTGCCTGCTTTGATTACCAGTTTGTCTGCTTATGATACAAATAGTATTTTCTTAAAATCCACAAGTAAGCAGGCAAAATAGTTGCTCTAATCAGCTGTGAAATTAATACTGATAAGGTATTAGTTAGAAATAATGCTTTATCCAGCCAGTGCTTGAGTGGATCCAAATAGAAAAATCACCACCATATTAATCATTAAAGGAAAAAAAAGGCAGGAAAACTTGTGGTGTTACTCACTTTTGCACACAGTGCGGCTCTCTGGTGGAAAGAGTAACAATGATTCAACAGGGATGGGAAAATTCTGTAATAAAAAAATATCTTTGCATCTGATTGGTTCATAATATTTTTAATTATTACCAAAATAAATCATTATCCTTCGTATGGCATTTTCCATAAATCATACTGTTAAGCTCTGCCTTTTATTATCTTTAGAAAGAACATGAGAACAAGCCAGTTCTCTTGGAGCCATGCTAATGAGTATCAACGAATCAATGGGTAATTGCTGAGGACAGACACTGAGAGAGATATGTGCTAATCACTGCTGGGGCCTGCTACACCTATTTACAGTATCAGGTCTGATCAGAGAGCTCACAGTACTTTCTGGTGCCCAAGCTAGTTAACTGGGGGCAGGGATTTCCTGTCACAATATGATGCTGGATTTCATTGGTGAAGGATCTCTAGATGGTCTCTTGTTGGAAGAAGATCTCTCAGGTCCTTTGAGGTAAGTCCCTACAGGAACAATTAATACTGTAGGAACTCATAAACGTGCATGTACTGGCATTGGAAAAGGCAGTTCAAAACTAGTTCAACAAGTGCAGCTCTGAGTCGTGGGAAGCTGCAGAGCACCTCCATGTAGTGCTGCAAAGAAGCAATGCCCTTTGGTGGCACATTTTGCCCTCACAACTGGCGCTGTGCTGGGTTACCTCCATGTCTCCTGGGAGCTCAGTGACATCGAGGGCACACTGTGCAGAGACCTCAGTCTCGGCAACTGAGCTAGGCTATGTAAGAACATGGTGCCAGAAGAGGAAGATCCCCAGGCAGATTGGAAAGGAAGCCATCCCCCTGGCTCTTACAGGTTGCTTCCTGGAACAGCTGTGAGCGCGGGATATGGCACATCCTATCATTTCTGCTGTGCAAGGCAGGCCTGCGTGCAGCATGGCAAAGAGCCTGGTGGCACAGGACGTGCAGGGCATGCTCAGGCTTGGGGCCCCTGTGCATCTTGACAGGCTCCTGCCCTGACCCAGCACCAACAGGTCTGATCTGGAGGGCAGCCTCAGGCTCACCTTCCCCAGCAGCCCAGGTATTCCTGGTGTTTCCAGCCAGCTCACCTACCCACACACTGCTCCTGCTGCCACAACACACACCAGGCAAGAGCTGCAGCCTTCTGTCCTGACACAAAATATATAAAGTCATTCAACTGGCTGAACAATAGCATACTAGTCATTTTACCATTTATGTATTAGATATTTACTGTGTCAGCTTGAGTTAGATGAATTTGCCTTTATTACACAATAAATACTGATGCTTTGACTTGGAATGTGCTGCAGACCCAACTCTGAGACCTGCTGGACACTGCTGCTTTTCCCAGATACCACACGTGGCCTTCACATAAGGATGGAGACATGAAGGCCTCTTTTTAAGGATCGATTATTTTTGATGTTTGTCAAATCATATCCCAAGGCAGTAAACATAGGTTATGTTCTGTAGCTGCATCTATTAATTTTCAGAACTGCCTTCTACATAGGCCATTTTGTTTTCAGGTTAAGATGGTCCATCTAAAAGCTGGTTCCAAACTGGGCCACTGCAAGTTCCTTTCAGAAATTATATTCCTGCTCCTAATCAGGCCTCAGATCTAGCAATCAGGGTGTGTGATGCCATGAGGGGCATCAGTTTGCCTGCCAGTGCAACCAAAAACCAAATTCTTTTTCATCTTCATTGCTTTTCAGCCAGTTCAGTAAGCTAATCCTATTTACCTAGGGCAGCAGGATTGCTAGAGCTGACACACAGGACCATGTAATTGGGGCAGGGAAAAGAGTGTGACTATATACTGGCATCTACTGATGCTGCTCATGAAACCACAGCCTCAACTGGACAATAAGGGAGGAATTCATGTTTGGAAATTGGTAGCTGATACACAAACATCTTGTGATCACGAGTCTCCCTTTAGAGTCAGCAGAGATCTAATCAGCTTTGTCACTGGAGTCTGCAACAGTGGTTTATCTCCTCCTACAGTGCTGTGTACTTGATTAGATGAGTTCCAGCCTTAGAGTGCGCATTTCTGTCCTGGATTATAAAGAAAACTGGTGTAAATTGCTTAGATTAGGTCAATGGGTAATGAAGTGGCTCCTGCCCCCACTGTTGGTTTTGCCCACTATAAGACAAGGATTTTCCTTATTCTTTCATTAAAGAACATGAGCTAAGTGAGTTCTTTAATGTCACAAACTGAGTAATGCCAGCAGGAAGAGTAGAATCCAGTGGCCTGTCCTGCCAAGACCAACAGTTATACCAACATGCTAGGAATGTCATGTTCAAGGCTGTGTCTCCAAACTAAAATTCACAGGCACAGATAGCATCAGCCCTGGGCAGCTGACAGTTCCCTCAGAAGCAAACATAAGGGGTGGCTGCTTTTGGAAAGCAGGTCATTTATGTAGGTGATTAGGCACAGAAGAGCCTTACTTGGAGCATGAGGTTTCAAAACACCTTCATCCAAATCTTATGAGCTAATTCCATACAGTTCATTATCAATGGCTATTTGCATAGCAAAAGAGTGACTGTGAACATTGTTTCTTGCAAGCTTTATTTGTGTTACCCTGCTTTATATGTAGCCAGATGTTTCTGCCTTAATGTTTGGGGAAACAGGGGTTCACATCAGCATAGGTGGATTAAATGATGTTCTACAGCAGCTGCAGAGCCAATGGAGGGAACCCATTTATATCACTGCTAAGATGACAAAGCAGTTGTTAAACCCAGCAGTTACAGGGCTGGCCCAGGAAGGACTTGTCAGTCAAGTTTCCAAGTAATCTGTTTGTGAAATACGTGTTCCATCTCCCTTATTGACTAACAATGTATATTATCTGGTTAGTTAACTGTGGGGATAAAGGTCTTTTTTCATGTCATTTGTCAAGCTCTTGTGCAAAAAGTTGCAGTTAAACTGTGAATAACCTTAGAATCCTGAACAGTGCCAACTAAAGTTCTAGGAACATGCTTATTCAGTTTTTTACTAGACACATAAAATAGATAAACTTTGTGTCTTTGCCAATTAGATAAACCTGGGTCTACCCAGGAAATTTCCCTAGAATCTTGGAAATTTTCCTAGAGAAAGATATTCTCCTTGTAAAAAGGGAAATATAAAAATAAGCAAATTATATATTTGAGGAGCAGTAACATGTTGTTAAAGCTCCAGTACATGTATTTTGTAGCACCGTGGTTATATAAAATCACCATAGGCATTATCAAAACACTTATAGACACTAACTGTTAAAAATGAATGAATTAGGAGGTTTTTTTTAAATTGATCTTCAAAGCTTCTATGTTGTTGATAATTATATGCAACACCTTTGTATCTAATCAAAAGCAGGAAAAATGTTTAATGGAGAATGATTCATGGAGACTTGTTTACAGCCTATAAGCACACAGAAAGTCAGCCAATAGTGTTTGTGTGTTCACATATCCCCAGGGAGTTGTAAAAGGCTAGGCTGACACAGTCCTACATCCCAGTGGACTGCCCTCTAGAACACTGTGTGGGTGAACAAGGGTTTGGGTGTGCACATGTGGCCGCTCCTGAGACCTTCTGTATGGCAATATGCAAGCACTGTGTAGGCTGGGAAATGTCACAGGAGGGAGAGGAGGAGCTGCCTGTTCTCTGTCATTATAATTTTACATTGTCATACGTGATGAATTCCTGGAATTGGCTCTGGCCTGATCAAGCAGGTGGGGCAGCAAGAGCCCACCACTTCCTACCAGAGTGTGTAGCATGAGTGAGCCTCCCCTCTGCTGAGGTGATTCATCTGAGCCCCACATACCACAGCGTCCTCCTGACCTCCTTAGTCTCTCTCTGACCTGCTGTGAAGTGTGTCACACAGCCTGCTTGTGCTGGTTGGGACGGTGACAGAGATCCCAGTGTATGGATGTGGATCTCTGGCAGCCAAATTCCAGTGCTCAGCCTGCCCATGGCAGGGACCACCCAGTTACAGGAGCCCAGTGCTGTTCCCTCTGACTGACAGGCCCCAGTGTAACCTCAGACTTGGAGGCAGCCCAGTTTCATGTTTCTGTCTTATCTGTTTTACCCAGAGAGGGAACCCTCTGGGCCAGCAGGATAGCACATGTGCCTGGGGACCCTCCCGCCTGCAGCACTGCTACCAGCTCCCCTTCCTCACTCCTGCACAGGTGCTTATCTGGGACAGCTGGAGCCTTTCTGGGGGAATGGTCACCTCCAGCTCTTCCTTTCAAGATTGCCTGCACAGCCTTTGGGTGTGCCTGAGTGCCATGATCAGCAAGGTCTCCACATAGCCTTGTGAAGCCACCAAGGTGCAAACCAGCTAATGATTAAACCTGCTTTCTCAGTTTTACTGCTGGAGAAATGCTTCTGTGGCAAAGCACCGAGGAGAGTACAATACTCCTTTCACATCAAAAGAATATGCAGACACCCAAGGTAAATACCAGCCTGCACTGAGCATACTTCTTTCTGTGCTGCTATCTATTTACCCTGATAGTTTCAGTGAACTGAGTTCCTCAGCCCTCTAAAGAGTTCTCAGCACAGTGGTCAAACAAACAATGTAGTTTTCTGGGTTTTATTTGTTTCGGTAAAGAAAACAACAACAGTGTGACTGAAAAATACAAAGGAAATGGAGCAGACAGTCAAGAAGGAACAAAGACAGCAAGAAGGAAAAGAAAATCAAAAGCAAGTAATTGGCAGGGTTAGAATTCTTTATTTCTATCAGTTCCAAAGTTCTTGCTTCCTTCTGCCAGCCTCATTTGATTGCTGGACAACAGGGACAGTTTCTTTGGGTTTTCCTTTAGTTAAAATGATTTGTTTATAAGACATATTATTTGTAATAAACGTAAGTATCACTTTGTAAAAACATTCTTCTTCAGGAAGTAATAAAGCACTTGCTCAGTTTAAAATGTGTCCTCAAGTGTTTTTGCTGGATGGGTGTCATACCCATGTGTCTCGACTCCACTGAATCATCCCCAGAGAGAGTAGAAATGAGGGATGGTGGGGAAACAGATTTGGAAACAAATAAGCACTCTAAATCATAAGGACAGGACTTTGTGTGCAACCCAGGCCACAATAGCATCAATAGCTCCCACAGGGCCAGAATTCCTCCTGCATTTACCATCCAAGGACAAAACCTAATAATCTCACCCTCACATTTCCTACTGCAGCAACTTCCCTTGGTAGTTTGCAAACCTCAGTTCAGCAGTGTCTGATGCATGGCAGATGTCTCTCAGAGCTGTGAAGCCCCCATACTGTCATTTTTCTGATGTCACTCATGCCTCAAAGGATTTACCAGCAGGGGATGGGGGAAATGCATTTGTCAACAGCTTTTACTACAATAGTTCTTAATGGGACTTATATTTTGTGAAAAAGAACAGGTTTTCTTAGGAGCTCCCCATCCTTTGTAGATGCTCTAAGGGAGATGAAAGAAAATTTACAGAAAATCTTGGGGGCAGGTTCTGAAATTATTGCTCAAAGGCTGATCATTAGGAGATGTGGCTTTGATATAAGTTTAAACCCTGACTCAGAGATTCTCACATCAGGGACTTCTACCTAAATTGTGTATTGTCTTTTTGAAATCTATCCAGGAGTGATGGAAAGGTTTCAGGTTGTGGGGAAGCCATCTCTTTCCTCAGTATCTCAAGCCCTGCAGTCTTGCTATCCCCTGGCTGCCAGTGTCTTCTGGCAAGAGCAGCCCCAATCACTCAGGTCCACACACTGGAAATGCTTCTGAAGTAGATAAATAAAACATTAATGATGATAAATGTAAGAGAAAATCCAGAAATAATACACTGCAAAGAGATGACCCTAATAAACAGCTGAAGGGGTCAATGGACTTTTTATTATGATGTTAAGCCCAAATTTTTATAAAAAGTTTCTCCATAACTCACAGAGGAAGATGTAATTGTGAAATGGGTACTAAATTAGAATTCCCAATTATAACCCGTGCCTTGAAAAGGCAGTTACATGGAAATTCTTTGCTTCCAATGATGCTGAATTAGGGTCAACATTTCTACCATTGCAGGGAAATTACAGTGAAACCCCAAGTACCTGTGAATAAAGTACCATTGTTTTAACATCCACTCTTCCTCCCATTGTCCCAAGGGACAATTAGTTTAGACAAAATTTTTAAAATGGAAAACATATCAAATATAGTCTTTTGATACCAACTCAGTAATCTTTGTAAAATTACCTAAAATTGTTCTTCCTCTTTCTTGAAGAAGTAACCACTTCATAAAACACATAAGCAAGTGAGACACTACTTGGAGCAACCTAGATGAGGAAGCAGAGCACTGAGTGCACATACAGACAGGCTCACCCTGTTAATTCATAGTGAACTTCCTCTCATCAGTTACTGGGCTTAATTTAAGTAATAAAATGGGTTGGATTTTGCCACAGAGACATTTTCACTTTACCTTGTGGCCTGTGTTGGTGTTTTGAGAGGGACTCAATAGCTGTGCAAAGACAACATATCACCATGGGGTTGTTTCTTCTAGCTACATGCTTAAAACAGACCAAAATCTCACTGCCAGCTAATGCAAATCATAAATAGGAATTTTCTTAGAATAACTCACAGGTGGAGAAATGTCTGGTACATGCATTTACTTAATTCTTTATTATATTATATATTTACACTACATACATGCACCTATTAGACATTATATTTTGTACTTTAATATTTGCATGCATATGTTATGTATTTATACACAGAATATAATATTATATGTTACATATTATGTTCTTGCTTATTTCATGCATTTATTATTACTTATTACTCGCCAAGGACAGGAAGGAACCTGACTGCTAATCACGGGTCTTAATGCAGTTGGGGACATGTGGAGTGAGGCTGGGTTCTTGTCCCATTCCTCAGCACTGCTGGGGCTGGCACAGCACAGGAGGATTTACAGCATGGTGAGGAGTCCTCCTGGCATTAAAAAAGTGAGCAGCTCCTGTTCTTCCAGGCTGTGTCACCAGGGAGAATGAGCCTGTAAATAGGGGAAGATGATCATTGTTCTGTGTTTGGTTACTAACAAGGAAGAGTAGGAGAAAATTCTGTGTTTGCATATACTGAAAGCTGTCCTCACCACTGCAAAGACTTGGTTTTATTCAGTGCTTTCCTTGTCGATGCTTCTGATTTTCTGTAAGAGAACAATTGGTGATTCTACTGTAAGGTCACTAAAAATATTAATTCACAACCCAATATTGTGAGATACTGGATTAGGACTGAAGTTGGCAGCATATTTGGTAGTACATATATATATATACATATAGTTTTTATAATAATGACAATAATAAATCCATGCAAAACGTTCACAGTTTTTCTCCAACTTTGTACCAATTGTTTACATACAGTGTGTCTTATCCACTACTAATTAGAGAGAGTTAAATAGCATTATTCAGTACGTACAGATCTCAAAATACTTCACTTCAGCATAGTAGTTTCTTCAATCCCACTTTCTAAAGGTAGGGGTTTGAGGGGGGAAGGAGGTGGCTCTCTTTGGGTTGGTTTTGTTTGGTTGGTTGTTTTTGGGGTTTTCGGTTGAGATGTTTCAGGGATTTTTTGAGAAAGTTGTGAATTTTCCCAAGCTGAAGATGTGGAGAAACAGCCCAATGAGGGATGCAGGGGCAGGACCTGCAGAAAGGTTGTAGAACAATTTCCATTTCTGACAGCAAGTCTTGCACACAACTGAGGCGATGCAGATATGGCAGGCCATGTGCAAACTCTGCAAATCACGGCAGTAATGCTTACCGAGGTGACCTCGGCAGCAAGTGCTACTTCACTTCCATGAAAGTGGCTTTGAAGATGGAATATAAACTGAAAAAAAAATTAAAAAAAAAAGAAAAAAAAGTGACCAGTAGAGCATCTGCAGCATCATCAACTGGAGCAGTGACTCCCGAGCGGTTTTCTGCCTCCTCTCCTCCCGTTATCCCGCTCATCCCTCCCATGCCCTCCCCGCCGGGCCCCCGCCGCGGTCTCGGCTCCGCCGGGCTCTCCCCGGGGCGCTGCGGGGTCAGCGGGGGCCGTGGAGCTCCGGGCCCGGGGAATGCCGACCACTGGCGGGGCCGGGCAGGGGGACGCCGGAGCATCCCCTTCGGGGGGTGCAGGGGGATCCGGCCCCCTGGGGCAGCATCAGCCCCGCTGACGGCGTCGCGGTCCCCTCCTCCCCTGGAACCGGTGCTGCTCCTTACGGCGTCCTTCTGTGGCTTCCGCGGCCGTCGTGAGGCTCCTGGACTAGTGCGAGCTCCCCGACGGCTTCGTGCTTGTGATGGACCATCCAGAGTGCACCCAGGACTTCTGGGATGTGCTGCAGGAGTAGGGATTCCCTTTTTGTTTTCAGTCGCAGAAGGATTTGGGCTGTTCTCCCTTTTTCAGCTTTGGCCTACGATATTTTTTCTTTGCCAATACATGCGTAGGGGGTAAGGGGATAAAAGCAGGGTTTTCCCTACTCAACTGTCCCCTTGCAGCACCAGAGGTTTTCTTTCACAACCCAAAATTTGTAAACAAGACTCATGCACTGGTGAGAAGGCAGTGGGAGTGCCTTGTGCCACCAGTGCAGCCCTGACATCCCCAGGGATGCCCGGACAAACGAGGGTTTGAGAGGGAGCAGCATCCACTTGATGAGCTGTGCCTGTGTCCTGTGGGAATACCAAAGTACAGCCCTCCAGAGTGGATCTGCTTCCGCTGCTACTGTGGCCATTCAGAGATGATCTAGTCCCTGGACATCCTGCTGGACAACGTGATCTGTGGGGACCTTCCTGCCAACAACAACGAGGACATCATCCAGGGCTGGCTGTTCTTCACACCACAGGACTCTTGGGGTAGGTAGGTACTTGGCTTCATGGCACAGAGCAAATAACAGCGCTGGAAGGGTGCAGGGTGACACACGAGCATCCCATTCTTGCATCTCTGGAGAAAGTGGCACATACCCTCCATCCTGCTCTTCTCCAAAGTGTAGAATTGATTAGGACGCTTGGGTGCAGCTCTGAGAAGCCCCAGTGTGGCCTGTGCACTGGGGGCACTGGGGACACTGCGAGAGAGTGCACAGTTTGTTTTCTTCCACTGACCAGCAGTTTCTGTCTTCTCTCCCTGGAGTGCCAGCACCTCAAAACATCACTCAGCCTGTGAGTTTGAAGGAAGGGGGTTAGGAGAAAACACTTTTTATGAGGATGAACACTTTATTCACAGTCAAAAATAAACTTTATGCTTTTGGTCCCACTTCCTCCAAGGCAATTTTTTTTGTGTCCTTGCTCACTAGCTTTATTGCAGTTAGGAAGGGGTTAGGTAACCCAAAGAACGAATCAACAGCCTCTGTTTCAAACTGCAGCAGCCACCTCAGTGACCCTGAACTGCCACCCAGGCACACACGTGAATGTGAAAAGCAAGTGGGCTGCAGGGGCAGAGATCTCACCCCCTGTGAAAGCTAGGAGGAAATCAGAAGTGGCAAAATGCATTTCAGCTCAACCTCTGTCCAAATTGTTCATCTTCCACCTGTAGGCCCCTGCAAAACGGCCAGGCAAAGCTGGACTCCAGCAAGGTTTATTTTGGAGCGCTTTGTTCCCCCTGGCAGGAAAGTGATCAAGGAAACTATAATGTTTATTGATTGGAAAATGGATACTGAAGGAAGAAGGGGATTGTGGGAGACAGGGAAGTCTCTTGCATCTCTTTTCTATCCCCAGGAGCTCCTCATGAAGAGAAATGTCTCCCCTGGGTTTACACCTGACACCTCCTGATCCATCCACCCCTTCCCTCACTCGTGTCTGACCCATTCTGTGGACTTCATTAGCTGAACTAAGAGGAGTCCCAGTATCAATCAACACAGACCACAGAGAGAGCCCTGTGCAGTGAAGAAAGATTACAGATCTTACTTCAGGGGTAGAATTTGAGAATTGTATCTCTAAGGAGTTTACAATTTACTCTAGCAAACCACGAAACACTAAATATAGGCTATGAATCTTAAATGAAAAAAGCAGGAGGCGTGACAGCACAGGGATCAATAAACCAAAGGCCCTGGACCACAGGGATACCCTGTAAGCCCTAAACCCCTGGCAATCTATGGCAAACTCTGAAGGCTAAACCATCAACCCTAAGCAATAACCACTAAAGCTGAATGAAAATCTGGAAATGCTGCTACTGATGTTTTACAACTCTTGTAGAGGTGGAGAAAATGACAGAGAACAGTGGGTTCTGGCTGTCAGATTGTTTTTGAGAAGTTTTATATGCTATTACACCTAGATTCTACTAACACCCTGTGCAGGGATCTCCAGCACAGCATCAGCTCCACTGATGGCATTGTGGTCCCCCCACATATTTTCCACATCCCTTTGGTGGAATGGGTGATGAGCAACAGCCAAAGGTCTGCCACAGCTGGAGAAATACAGATTTACCACTGTGGAGAAGACCCTTCTGGGGTGCAGGGGCCACACACAGACCCAAAGAGGAGGAGACTCAGAAGTGGCATCTTCCACTTTTATGAAGAAGTTTGATGGCCCTCTATATTTATGTCTGATTTTCATTTTTTTTATCTGCCCAGCCAGCCAGCCCTTTCACACTGTTTTAAGTGCTGTTCAGCTGGCTGCAGAGATTACAGGGCATGACAGCTGAAAATCAGGAGACTGGTCCATATTTTTCGAAGAAAATACAACTTTCTCTGCAGGTTGTCCTTGATGTTCTTACGCACATAAAACTTCTGCAATTCCAGAGGTGCTCACAACTAATCATATTATTAAAATTCCTGACATCTGTATTAAACATTAATTAATTTCTCTCACAACATTTCACAGTGTACACCATTATTATAATCCTATAAGGCTTAAGCTGTACCATGTCCATATGCACTTTTCCCTTCCCTTCTAAGACATTAGTATATCCATCAGCACGACGGCAATGTTTTGGAAGTACTCCATAAGCAGTCACCATTCCCATAAATGTTCTATTTGTGAATGTTCTATTCCCTGAATATGTTTGAAAAGTGCATCCTGAGTGTGATTCCAATGCTACACACGTTCTATTAGAAAAACAATTATGCCCTTGTAGGAAAACGTGAATTTCAGTATTTCAAAGCAAAAATCCTGAGAGAATGAATACCATCTCCAGGATGCCTTTTACTATGTTTGGCACATCTTGGTAGGAAGTTCTTATTTCAAAAACCTCAAGAAATACTACATTTATCATATTAGAGTGATAATACTTCAAGAAGACACTGTAAGAAATGCAGTTAAGCAGCTTAACGCTACAGTTGTAACCTAAGCTGTTCTCATTTATTACTGCCATTGTGATTGATACAGTTTGCACACTCTCTAGCATTTCGGATTCATAACAGCATAGTTGTTAACCAGGACCTTGATTCAGCTATTTTTATAATGCATGCATAAAGATGCAAAATGGAAAATCGGAGATAATTATAATTAATTGCACCAGCAAGTACTAAAGCATCCGTAGCCAAAGAAAGTCAGCATCTTGCAGCAACGTGCTTAGAACAAAACAGGTAAAAAGAAATGTAAATAAGATATTAGGTTCTGGATGAATGTATAATAGAGGCAGTTCTTATAAATGACAAGGCAACAGTGCCATCTTGAGGTTACTAGAGAATTAAAGAGGAAAGCCACAGACAGTGCTCTCAAGGCATTTTACTTTTAAATGCAGAAATGTGTGTTCCAAGAGAAGAAATAATACCCTCAAGCCATTTTCTTACCTTGGTCGTGTTAAAAGCAAAGCATTTGTAAACACCAGCCCTTTCACATGATTGGATGGATGGAGCAGCTCCCCTATGAGGAAAGGTTAAGAGAATTGGGATTGTTCAGCCTGGAGAAGAGAAGGCTTTGGGGTGACCTAACTGGCCTTCCAGTACCTGGATGGAGCCTAGAAGATGGCAGCTTGTTTACAAGAGCACGCTGTTACAAGACAAGGGGGAATGGCTTTTAACTGAAAGGCAGTAGGTTTAGATTAGATTCTAGGTAGAAATTCTTTGCTGTGAGGATGGTGAGGCACTGGAACAGGTTGCCCAGAGAATTTATGGATGTTTCCTGGGTGGTCCCTGGCAGTGTTCAGGCGGTGAGCTCTGAGAAACCTGATCTAGAGAAGTGTCCCTGTCCATGGCAGTGAGGTTGGAAGCAGATGAACTGTAAGGTCCCTTCTAACCCAAACCATTTTGTGATGCTATGAATATGGAATTTCATGAATCAGTATTATTTTCTTGGCTACTTGTTTTCCTCCTTTCACTGACACCTGAGTTTTACAGGCAAAACATTCTTGAATCTTTTGTATTTTTTCCGATTGTACTAACACCACTGTGCATCTCACCCTTTAATGTTTTATGGGTTAAGCCATAAAGATCCATGAAGGCCAGAACTGCATAGCGGTGCAATGCGGCGACTGAGGCATGGAATAGAAAAACCTGAGTGTGCAAACATGGTGACAAAGCAGGGATTTACCCTTCACATACGTGTGAGAAGCTTCAGAAATATGATGGAATGCAGAGGAAATCTGCACTGATCCAAATGGCACATTCCCACCAAACCTAGTGCTGGGGAATGACCACCAAAACGTTGTTAGTTTTAGATCAGCAAACAGAAGAGTCATGTCTAATTCTTTAAAGCAAAGGTTGTGGTGAAAACAGCAACCACTCTGCAAGCAAATGTTAAGTTCTGCTGGTTGTTAAGAATCTGCTAGAGCAGATCTGTTTTTGGGTTACACAAGTACTTCTTTCCTGCAAATCAGAATGACTGAAGTTGGAAGAGACCCTTAAGATATCTACTACGTCAAATTAAATTGATGTTTCAATGAAGATTCTTTTATGAACTAAAAACCATCTAGAATACCTCCTCAGATAACATTCATAGCCCAGTAAGGAAAGAGATGTTTTGAAAACAAGCTGTTTTCTAAGAATGTATGTTTTATGACATTTCAATCCAGAAAGAAAAAAAAATCTCCATATAAAACATATGCCAGACAATTTCAAAGGATATTTTAAAATTCATTGAGTCTGAGTTTATGAAACTTACACCACCTTAAGTGAGCAACTCCTACACCAGCAGGGAATTGTTAAGGGTAAGATGGAGATACCGCCAAAGCTTCAAGAAAATAAGGTTTTACTATTTAAAGGACAACTGCCCCACCCCAAAACACAGATGCTAATATGCTGGATAGTGTCCCATCCTAGACAGCAGTCTCAGGGGATCAGTTTATAATACAGTTTCAAGGCAAGGCAAAGAAGTTGTTATTTCAAATGCCATACCCTGATGCAGGTCTTGTAGGAGGCTGGACAAAGCATTCAGCTGCTCGGGCAGGAAAGGAATATAAACCCAGAAATTACATTATTTTGACCCATCCCACTCATTAGTCAAAATATAACATTAAAAGTAACCTGCTTTGATAAGTCACTTACTTAGTAGGAAGAGATGCATAAAATCTTTGTGCTTTTTTGTTATAAAATATTTACAATTGCAGAAAAGAAGGCACTATTTTCCCACATATACAGAATATCACTTCCTTTATCAACAACTGTGCATTACATACAGCATCATTTTAACCTGTAGAAAAATTAATCTCTGTACATTTTTCACCTGAAAAGTTTTCCACATCAGATTTTAAACAAATAATTTATATATATTCATTCTTTATATTTTCAGAAATGTATGGTAAACAGGAGGACCAAAATATTTTTCTTTAAGAATACAATTAATTCAGTTTGTTTTATTTGGTATCAAAAGTACCTATTTTCACCATAGAGCATCTTATGCATTTATCATAAACTACCTAACATAAACTAAGAGTTTGTACAACTGTAAAAATAATTTTTCAGTAGGTTCTAGCTTAAGAGAGGGAGGCACAAGTATCTGCCTATACATTTAATCTTCTTTTCAAAGATAAATATATCTGTTACAGTTTCAACGCATGCCCAAGATTTGTCTGCTCTTTAGTTGATAGTTTTTTTCCAGTTCAGCCAGTGCTTGAGCTCGTAGATTTGCAGCATATAGACGACTTTTGAGATCAGAGCTTTTCCCTTTGGAAAGGAAATAGTTTTCCATATTATGAGGAGACACAGCTTTCTCTTCACTTCCATCAAGGAGTGAGTTCTTCTTGGTTGTAGAAAGGGGAAGCAGGAGTGCGTTATCTTAAGAAATCAAAAAGTACTGCATTAGTGCATCTTGCAGCATTTATTGCCTTTAACCCTGGTGCCCATTTTGTCATCTACCTATGGCTTTAAGTGATCTAATTAAATGCATCTCAGTTATTAGCAACAATTCTTTTCTATTTTTTGAGGGGAAAAAAAATTGAAAATAAGCCTTTTAAATTATGGTGGCTAAGGGATATATGTCAGAGTAGTTTTTAGAGTGCACCTCCCAATACCTAAGGAAAAGTTAGTTGAGTCAGAAGAAAAGACATGATGTTTCTTCTGAAGGACAGGAATTAAAAAAAAGCAACATAAGCCAATTTCAAAAGAAAATGCAGGATGAATTTTCAGCTCCTCAGCTTAATTTTTTTGAAAAAACCTTGTCTTTGCATCCTTTCCAGTGGTCTTTGTGCTTTACCCACGTTGTTCCAACTCTATCCTTATAATAAGTCACTGGGGTACAAAATTAGGCTCTGACTTGATGAGTAATGAGTTTAGATGTATTAAAAATTAATAAGCTACTTTCACTGCGGCCTCTAGAACAGGAATTTTCGTAGTGTGTCCTATAGCGTGCCACTAGCAAAAGGCAGTTACTGACTCAAGAGTAGAACAACTGCCATCAAAAGCTTTTGTAACACCTGAGTTGCCTCACATAAGAGCCAACTTCACAAGGCCAAACTTAAGGTGTGATTTTTATTTAATCAAAGGTCTAACTATTCTAATCTTAACACTGAAGCCTTAATTGTCAATTTATGAGGCTACAGCAAGAACGCAGTAAGCATAAAAGAGCAAGAAGGAATTTAATAAGCCAGCAAATATTTCAGCACTGTTTAGCTTCATTACTGTAAGTCAGATCTGTTTTAACATTAAATGGTTCACTAAGAAAAATCCCTGCAAAAATAGGGTCATGTCTAGGACACTGTCTTAAAAACCAGGATTTTTTGTATTCCATTTTACTGTCAAAGTGAACCACTCAATGGACTTCTCCTAGAAGTTAGGGATCTAAGAGATATGTGAGATGCAGTCCAGTAATATTTGAGCAACTGAAAATGCAAGCAAGCAATCTTGGTACCACTATTGGAGAAACAGTCCATTTGTATGAGAATAGGCTTAATTTTAGACACAGTGTTACAAGAGAACCATAGAATGAAATGGAAGAGCAGCAAATCACATGCTCGACAGATATTGCAATGTTTGGTCAGGTTTGTAACAACTATGTTCATTTTGCATTATCGAGCTTGAGGTATTAACCACCCCAACTGGTTTTGCCTATCCTCAAAAACTAATATGGTAGGGTCAAAATATCATGCAAATGGATGGGAAATGCAGAAGAGAACAGAAGTCAGAGCTGAAGCTCATTTGCCTTCAGTCATCCAATTTTAGATGCAACATCAGAAAGCCAAAAGCAAGTTTGTTCTCAAATTCTTTAATGTGTTGATGTCAGACAAGATGTTGAGAGACGGGTGGAATTCTCAAAGTTGACAGAAATGTTATAAACTGCTCAAGGAGCACTCACTTTCTAGGGGCATTTTACTTGTGTCCTTTCCTGCTTTGATAGGCAGTTCTTGAAAAAAAAAAAAAAGCTACTTCAGTTTTATTTGGTTGGGAGGCAGGGACATGCTTATCCTGCTTTATCAGACCAAAACTAAATGAAGAGTGTTACTGCATGTTAAAGAGTGTTCACATGGCTTTGTTCTAGAGCATGACTTCTGACCCATCCCTTCACTATTCCTACCACTTTTTAAAAAGGCATTTAGACACTTGAATATTACTTTTAGTAATAAAATATGGGAGCAATTAACAGATGATACCCTTATGATAGCAAAGGCTGAACAACCAAGGGCAAAGTGAGTATAAAATACTACTGTAAAACAGACTGTACTAGAGGCAGTCAGGAAGTATTTTAATACATTTCCAAATATGAGTTTTTCTTTATAATAGCAATGTGTATTCTTCATAGTTTCTATGATGCACCCACCAGTCACAGCAGGGTTCCTTGCAACAAATAATATTTCCCACATTAAAGCTTTTGGGGATTTAATGAAAGCTGAATTTATTAAAAATGTGCAATTTTATTAGAATTAATTAAATTAAAGATCTGTAAAAAGACATCCATACATAAAATCAGTGCAGCTCTGAGAAAGGTTTGGGTTACAAGGAGGCACCTCCCTTAGCTCAAGAACCTAACCTCCCAGACAGCACAAGACTGCAGTGCAAACAGTGCTAACACAGACTTTTGGCTGAGCATCACTCATTAAGTCCTTTTGCAAAGCAGAAAATCAAAAGTCTTTCCTCAACCGTGCAGCCATAACTGGGCTTTGCCGTGCCCCAAGGGGACTGTGCCGAGCATGCTGAGCACCAGGGACTTTCTTCAGTTCACACCAGCCTACATGGACCTTTGCAAGTGCCTTCTTGTGTATTTGCATACCTGGACCTTCCGCACACGTTACCTCCCGCTGCTCCTTCTGGAGATTGTACCTCTTCAGCAGGCTTTCAGCTCTGGTTTGGGAAGAGAAGTTTAAGCTTTTTGTTGTAAGACTGTAGAGTTTCTAATATAGACTACTCTAGGTTAGTACGATACCTAGAAAGTTTGTCCTCTGCCAGTCTCTCCCGAACACAGAGCTCCCGTTCTCTCTCTAGAAGTAGAAATAAGGTAGTATGCAGTGTGAACATGTAAATGTTAGAGTGACTGTGCATGGTAGGCTTCTGTTACAGGGAAAGACAGCAGTAATAGCCAGTCAGATGCATCCACACTTCTGATTCTGTGGCTCTAAACAAAAGGTAACTGCTGTGTAGATACACCTTTATCAATGTACTAATCAAACACTGACAAGTACTCTGAAATGCCAGGCACACTTCTGTCCCAAACTCTGACACATCTGCAACATAACAGATAGATGGCAACTTTCTATTATGCACATTAACTCGTGGCACACATGACAACAGATTTAAATATTTATATACCAGATACTATAATTCAGCTATGATTAAACACTGCTCACAACAGTAGCAGCTGTTATTCAGGTTCATACATATGGCTAAAAACTGTATTGCAGAGAGACTACTGCACATGCAGAGAGATATTTTATGTGGGCAGGAAATGCCAGCACCTGAGGACCAGCCATCTACAGACTCAGGTAAGCAACCTGTGGCGGTGCAGCTTTTATAAAGCAGTTGACAGTTTACTCAAAGATTATTTTTTTTTTCCTCCAGCATCAGGCTCACCTTAGGTTACATGTTAGTATAGGCAATTTTTACTTGCACAGTACGTGAAAAGCAACCTACACTGCACAGTGCAGACCCTATGTTTCTGTATACTTCCCTGCCACTCATGTTTAATAATCTTCCACAAACCAGACTTCCATATACAAACTGCCAATTCTATCTTAGTAACTTAAAACAGAAGCTAGTATAGCAGAGTAAGCCCTGAGCATTCTTGGTTTGGTCATTAGACACAATTCTAGTGATGAATGCAGGACTACAGTATCCTAGTGCATTAAAATGAGGGTTGTGAAAACTTTCTAGTTTTTCTTCTTCCAACTGAATCAGAATCCCACTGCTACCCCTTTCCCAAAACGGAATAGCATACCCTCCAGACGTTGTTCTCTCTCTTTAATGGCTTGCTCTCGCTCCTGTAATTGTTGCTCCTTCCGTTTCAGCTCATTCACTGCAACATCTGAGTACTGTGGCCTTTCTGGCTCCCGTGGTCTCAAGCCTTTTCTATCAAAATTATGTTTTAGTTCTTCTGTCACCACATTTTCTATCAAGGGGCGCTGCAGAATATCTTCAACGGAAGGTCGGCAGTAATCCTAAAGGAAAGACATTACCAATACGTTCCATCTGTAAAAAGAAACATTAAGGCCAGAGGTTCCCAAGCAAGACCAGCTGAGGTGCTACAAAGCGAAGGAGAGATTGGAGAAAACTGGAGTTAGGAAGCAGTAGCACAACCAGATGATAAAAGCTAAGGGAGGAGGCCATTACCAGCCTCCAGATCCAGAGCTGCAAGTCTGTCTCCCAGCACAGGGACCCTCTTCTTGCAGGATCAGAAGGGGGTGGGTGAGCCTGCAGAGGCAGCTGTCAGCAGATTCCTCAGCTAACACTCTGCTGAACAATCCATACCTGCTGGAAGCTTGTGTGCTTATTGCAGCTCTGTTGTCCCATGCTGTGTTCTTCTCAGCACCCCCACACCAGCCATGGGGGAACAAGCCATATTAGCCATATAAAGCAAACCCCAAAATGAAGACAAAATAGCCCCTTCCGGCTTCCAAACACACTGGAACCATTTTAATGCTGAAATTCTAAGACCTCAATAAGCATGCAGTCAGGAAATCCCATGTAAGCTAATATTGAGGCAGCCTTTTGGCATCCTGTGACCCTGGCATGACACCTGAGCTGCTGCCTTTGTTTGATGGACTCCAAGCACAACTCCTCCCTCCTTCCTCTACAAGTGACACTGCCAGTGACAAGGTGATACCAACCACTGCTTCAGATTGGTTTGTTTCATAATTGTGAAGGAAAACTAGTATTTCACTACTAGCTCAAATTATAGCTGGAAAATTAGTAATTGGTTCTTACCTTTACATTCAGCATCTCCTTGAGAAGGTCATTCAGCTCATCTGAGTAGCGATATGGTATTCGCCTGAACCTTCCTTCCTTTATCTTTTCTGCCAGCTCCTTTTGGTTGTAAGCCGTAAATGGAGGCCTGAAGAAGAAATTTTTTCTTGGATTCTTTAACTAGTTTTACAGGGCTTATTTTCAGAAAAAAAATGTATCAGACTATGAAGAAGCCCTGCAGTCAAGGTTTGTTTTGACTACCCAATGTCAAGATGAATAGAGAAATAAAAATCTAGGACTAGTCTCTGAAACCTTTAAGCTTTCATCTACAAAAAATATAATCACACCTACATTAGCAGTTATATGTTTCCACATTCGTTATCACACCACCATACTTACGAAAGAGCACATAATTCATACACGAGACATCCCAGTGACCAGATGTCAGATTTTTCATTGTATGACATGTAGTTCATTTGCTCCTAAAGAAATAGAACAATCTTAGGTTTATTAACAAAGACATGGTTTCACTATTGCAGGATAATCAGCTATTTAAACCTGAAATAAGCCATTATATACTGGAACAATTTCTGATGTTCTAATATTCCATGTTAATTAATATCCGTATCTACTCTTACTAGAATGATTTTAACTATTTGTGGCAGTACTACACTGTAGAAGATTGAAGTGTTCCACCAATCTTTAATTGATGCAACTCTGTGTGGGAAAGTTTAATGTTGACTGACAAGAAGTGCCTTGTATCAGGGAATAAGTCATTCCCGCTCATTTACACCACAAATTAAAATTCTACCATTAGGAGGTAATTTAATAAGCTCCTTACCTTAACAGTATGAAGCATAACAGCTCTCTAACTTCCCTGTTCCTTTTCAATATACAATATTGAAAACAATAAACAATATTGTCCAACAACTCTAATGTCCCCAAAACAAAACTAATACAGTGAAGAGCAACTGTAATTAAAAGGAAACTGATTGTGTGGGGAAGAAAGGAGATGAAAATAACTGCAAAATAACCTTGTCTCCAGAACATACATACTCTATGAAAAAAGTCACCTGTGTTTAAGGCCAATAAGGCTTCATTAAAACCTCCCAAATATCCATGGACTCTGAGAGCAACACAGCACACCTTGGAGGGGCGAAGGGGAAGATAACATATCATAAGAGGGAGGTCTTACAGGAGACATGTAGTATGGAGTGCCAACAAATGTTGTGGCAAATTTGGTGTCATGGTGTAATATCCTCGCCAGTCCAAAATCTCCAAGTTTCACATTCTGTTTGCCATCTAGAAAGACATTTGCTGGTTTCAGGTCACGGTGCACAGTGACTCCACCATCACTCCGTCTGTGACACTCCTTCAAGGCCAATGTTAATTGAGTCAACACTCTGAGAACAAAGTTTTCATCCAAAAAATGCCTGAAAAATGAACACATTGTTTAATGGATTTTCTGAGCACACATCAGTTTGATTAGTCTCTGCCAGTTTTAGTTCCATAACTTTTTAATACTACTACCATAAAACACCTCTGAAATAACCACTATCAGCAACAAGCATCTATGTATTCTACTTTTTTAATTTATTTTTTTTTTAAAAAAAGTCACTGCAAATATGTCAGAAGACATTGAGGCTTTCATTTCAGAATCCCTGCACTATTTCTTTTCTCCCCAAACCATCTGACAAACACATAGCATTTTCACTACTTACAACACAAGTATCAATTTGATGTTTTTGTAATGAGATATGTCCCTCTGATCACTTAAGATAACAATACACTGCCACCTGCTAATAATGAGCAACTAACCATTGCTCATCACAGCCAAAACATAGCTGATTTTTTTAATACAAACTTCCTTAAATGAAAACACTGATGATGGCAGGCAGCTGCAGAACTGTTTTAGACTATCCTCACAAAGTAAAAGAGATGTTGTCATGTACCTATTTGACCTAAGAATGTGTAAACTAACATTATACTTAAGTAGGATACTAAGTCTAAAATTAGACCAAGGTGAAGCCTTATCAACTTGATGTCTCTCCGAGCTTTATATAAAGGCAGATAAAATAGCTTTTCACATTGTGCTCAAAAATCACTCCTCCCTTACACATTTTGGTGTTCTCAGGAGTCTTACTCATGGGGAAGGCCAGAACCCACAGAACAAGCTGCCTGTCAAAAAGAGCTGTGACCTCCTGGTTTATCTTCTCAACCCCATTTGTAGCCAGAAACCCCTCAACAGCTTCTGCCTCACAGGAGAGCTCTGGGTTTTTTACTGCTTCAGCACCAACATCCAATCCGGTGATGCCTTCACTAGCACAGTTCCCATCACTGTTGTAACCTTTTACAAAACCTTTCACAGTTATTAAGGGTTGTTGGGTCCAAAGAGTTAAACCGCAAACTGCTCAGAAGTTACAAAGTAATTTTCCCTTCCCTCTGGACAGTACAAGACGTTTGGAATGCGCCACAAGCACATTTCACATGCCTTTCTTTCGCGCACTTGGCGATCAAGCCGGCCAGGTCTCCCCCATCGCAGTACTCCATGACGATGTACAGGGTGGTGCTGCTCCTGTCAATGATGCGATCGTAGTAGCGCACGATGTTCGGGTGCCGCAGCTCCCTCAGCAAGTTCACCTCCGACACGAGCATCTGCTTCTCCGACTCCGTCATCGCGCCATAGTCCAGCTCCTTCCATACCAAGATCTGCGGAGGCAGAAACATCCCGGGGAGTGACTGGGACAGCGGCCGGGGCCGCGCAGGGGGAAGAAGGGCTGCCACAGCCGCTCCCTCGCGTGTCGCGGAGAGCCGCCACCAGCGGGCAGGGACGCACGGCAGCAGCAAAGCAGCGCTACCCCCGCCGTCGCCTCCTTCTCCTCACCTTGCCGTCGGCCTTGCGGCGCACCTTGCGGCACTTCCCGTAGGAGCCGGCGCCGATGGTGAGCAGCACCTCGTAGTCGTCGGGGCGGCCGGGCATGGCGGGCAGCGCACGGACCCCGCCGGGCCGCGCAGGCCCCTACGCTCGCGCCGCGCCGTTCAAACGCACCGCCCCGCCCGCCCATTGGCCGCGCCGCCCGCGCGCCCCGCCCGCCCATTGGATGCGCCGCAGTAAACAGCGGCCGCGAGGCCCGGCGGGTACGGCCGTTAGCGCCGGGGGCGGGGCCCGCGCCCATCGCGAGATCGGGAAGGGGCCGCCCCTCGCCCCGCCCCGCCCGGGGCTGAAGGAGACCGCCTCCGCAGGGTGTCCTACTGTTTCCGTTGCTTTTCCCCGGCTTTTCCCTCTTTGTCTTCCCTTCTTCCTGCTTAGACAAATCACCGGGCCTGCAGGTATCAGTATCAACTCACATATTCAGAGCTTCTAGGAAGGGGCGGGTTTTTGCCATTAAAAATAACAGTCATCGCCTATCCTGAAATGCTTATTGGATAGAATGCCAGAAAGCTGGAACGTCTTAGCAGAGTTTTTTGCTATTCAGAAATGCTAAAATAACCTTAAGCTGTTTAAAATTATGTAAATCTAGTCTGGATTTATTGCAGTCTACAGCGTCTTGGTGAGGGGAAGAGTAGGGGTAGGCGCTGATCTCTTCTCTATGGTGACAGTGACAGGACCCGAGGGAATGCCCTGAAGCTTGGATATTAGAAGTTGGATATTAGAAGTTGGATTTAGTTGTATATTAGAAGAAGGTTCTTCACCCAGAGGGTGGCTGGGCACTGGCACAGGCTCCCCAGGGAAGTGGTCACAGCACCAGCCTGACAGAGCTCAAGAAGTATTTGGACAATGCTGCCATGCACGTGGTGTGACTCTTGGGGTGTCCTGTGCAGGGCCAGGAGTTGGACTCGATGATCCTTGTGGGTCCCTTCCAACTCAGCACGTTCTGTGAAAATCGTCCTTTAAAACCAGTGCAAAAAAATTCTCATAGTTATTTAAAAAATCGCTCATGAAAAACTATCAAAGTCGTGGAAGCTCTCCTGTCCCACCACATAGGAACACCCATGCTACATCATGCACAAAACAAAAAAATATAATAGCTTAAAACATAAAATTTGGAAACAGCAAACTGTGGGTCCACATCCAAACGCTGAGCCAGCAAATACTGTGGTTTACATGAAATGGCACCGAGTAACACCACAGGATACTAATGTCATTATATACATTTTAAGAACAATATAGTGTATTTTCTAGCATTATTTATGATAAGGAATGAGGCCAAGGTGCAATTCTGCATTCAATTTAATCTCTATCCATGTAGCAGCAGCTGTGACTGAAACAGGAACTCCTTCAGCAAAGCATTATAACATAATAATATAGAATCATCATGGCCTGGGGTGGAAGGGACCCTGAAGATCATCTTGTTCCAACCCCCTGCCATGGGCAGGGACACCTTTCCTGAATCAGGTGGGAAAAGGAACAGTAGTATGTCCTGACCTAGAAATTTAGCAACAGGACAGAGTAGCTCCTCATTTTGCATCTCCACATGGTCTCAATTATTTCCCAGTTTTGTTTCAGCTTTGAAATAGGTTTGAGTAGGTGTCATGCTATGGCTGAATACTTATGAAATATTCTTCTATTAGTCTTTAGAAAAATTGAAACCTTTACTTTTATCATCAGGAGGCACAAAAACTCCTGCTGTCCATTATAAAAATTTTATAGACTTCTATCTGTGGAGAATGTATGACCATTACAGGAAAAAATGAGCAAATGGATTCTAAAATGTAAAGACATTTTAGTTTTGTAATTAATGAGTAACAGGGTGATCTAAAGGGTTTGTGTTTATTACAGGTTTCAATTACTTGGAAAGAAAATCCTCACCTGCACCATTAGCATAGTGAATAAATTATGGCACTACACAATAAAAATGACAGGCAGTACAGTATGTATTATTCAGGCTGTAAGCTTCATTACTGGTTTCAAATATCTCCATTTCAAACTTCTGTACTTTCAAATTAGCAAAAGGTCATCGTGCATTCCCACTGCTATCAATGGGAGCCTTTCTATTTATATTTCAAAAGAAATAGATTAGGATTTCAATACTATGTTTTGTCTAGGGACTGTCTGAAACGTTTCTTTAGAAATGTTGGTTTGAATCAGAGAAATGTCAAAATTTCATGCTTCAAAAGCCAGCAGCAGAGTCATTTTATTTTTTTATTATACTTATTAAGGGCTGGATAATTTTGAGAAAAATACATTTCTAAAAGTGGTCATTACAATTTTTAACAGGCCCTCCATTTTCTTTCTTTCTGATTTTCTCACTTATAAAAATTAATAAGAATTTTTTTCCTTTTATATATGGACAAGTGAACCCAGACATGAATAATTCCAAAGACACATATCAAGTTTGAAATGGGGGCCTCTTTTTTCATGTATTGTATTTTAAATTCTGGTCTCTAGTTCAGGAGCAACTCTCAGATTTCTAGTCCTGAAAATACATGTGCTGACTTCAGGCCCTCAAAAGCCACCAAATAGTTCTCAATAACATATTTATAATGATATAATAATATTATTATATTATATTATATTATATTATATTATATTATATTATATTATATTATATTATATTATATTATATTATATTATATTATATTATATTTACATAAAATAATATATTAGTATATATTATATATTATGTTATATAATATATGATATATGTAATAATATAATATATATTAACACTATAATAATATAATAATATTATATTATTATTATATTATTATAATATTGCTTCTAATATTATATTCTGCTGGTTTGGGTTTGTTTTGGTTTTTGTTTTGTTTTTTTTTTTAACACCAAGTTTCACAAATTATTTCCCAGATCTGAAACAAAATAAAAGTCCTCTTTGGTAGTTGCCCACTGCAGTTTTTCAATTTTGATGACATCTGTCATTTGTGCTGTAAGGAGTACATTTTCTCTTTTTCCAGGACCTAGTTATCTGACAAAATATTAAGTGCTGAAGATAAATAGTATGGTAGGCAATTCGATATTTCTCTAAAGATATTTTTTTTTTGCATGTGGAAATAGGTAAAAATAAATGTGTAACACTTTGCTGTGTAAGTCCAACACAATATAATTGCACAGACTGACAGCAAAAAAAAGTGTGGTAAAGTACTGAAGGAAATTAACTTATGTTTCTGGCAGCTTTTTTTTTGTTTTCCAATCAGATAAGATTGCACAGGTTCAGAAAGTGAAAATAAGCTCAATAGGAAAAGTACTGAAAATAAAACCATAAAAATTATTAATAATGAAAAATAAACACAGTTTATAAAAATAATTAGAAAAAAAGCTGATAAAAATGTTGAGTTTTTTCCTTTTCAAAGAGGTGAAAGTCATAGTCCAGGATCTCAGAAATGTGCCAAAGTCTTCTAGAAAAAAAGGAGGAATTGGGTATTCAATATTAGAAAGGTAAGAGATCCTAGAAATATTTTTATATGACAAGAGGACTCATAAATACAGGAGTGACTGAGACAATGACTGCTTTATTTCAGTTCATTTTCAGCACAGAAATAGTTTGGGGTTTTAATGTTCAATTGTATTTGTCCTTATATGTCTTTATGCACATTGGGGTTTTCCCCCTCACTTTCTCTCATTTGGTCCATGCCCAGACTTTTTACATTCATCCAGGACTGCTGTGCACAGATGACATAATTTTTTGGTAATGTTATAGTTACTGACTCTTAACAACAAAATCATACACAGGATCAACAAAAACATATAAAATACCGGGTTATTAGAGAGAAACACTCTAAAAAGTACCAGAGGATAAAATTTCACTCTATTGCTTTGTGAGGGAAACAAAGAACATGTTAATTGAAGACATTCTGCACAACGCAGCCATGGACAGGACAGCAAAGGAGCAAAATTTAGCAGCATTAATTATAGTACTTGAGACCATGCTGTTTTTCATCTTTCGTGATGTTTGAATTCAAAGGTGAGTGAGATTCCAAGAGCAATGTGTGCAGCAAGGCAAGCTCCACTGAGGGAGTTTGTTGCAGTGGCTGTACCTTGAATGTTTTGCATTTCAAACCATCCAGGTGAGGAAAACATAAATCCACCTGAAATAAATTCGTCAGCAGGTCAAGTCTCTACACAAAAGACTGTAAAATTGACAAGCTAAGAGGATAGGAATCAATGAGGAAGAGACTGAGGAGAAAAGACACATTTTTACATTCAGAGGGGAGCATATGAATTCTACTAACTCCAGGTTTTTTATTATCCATTCCTTATGTTCTGTAAAGTAATATTTAAGTACAGTGCACAGCTGAACATTTTGAAAGCATGCAATTACTTAGCTCTCTTTTCTGTAATGAAACTAACAGCCCTATATGTTATATATGTCTTCATATATATGCTAATTTTCAAAATAGTATTCATTAACCTTAAGAACAGAAAATGCTTGAATTGATCTTTAAGGCCACTATTTAAACTTAATTTAAACTGATTAAAGACTGATTATTCGATGTGTATAGAACTTCAAAAGTGAAATTACGGAGTGTCCTGAAATCCATAATAAGTCAAACTTTAAAGAATTGGAATTGTCTCTAAGGAAGGGTTCTAGTATGATAATCCATGATTTCTGTTGGCTTACTAAGTCCTTACTAGGAAAGCTGACAAGTTTAGGATCTGTGCCTTAATTTATCTTCTTTTGAAAGGGAAACCTTCCTGATTAAAATTCATATCTAGGAGCTCTCAAAATCCTCAAAAAATGCTTTAAGTGATACAGTAAGTAAATATTTTGCTGACTTGAGCTGCCTGATTTTTTAAAAAGCAACAATATTGGAGTTTCTTATTGTGGAACAACCAGTCTCAAATGTTTTTCCATTAATTTATTTGTACTTACAGTCCCCTCAAATATATTGGGAGAAAGTTTTTCAAGTATAGCCATCACCAGATTTCTGTGCACCATTATTGTCCCAGATATTTTCATTACCAGTTCAGTCACTATTTCTTTAACTCACAATGTCTACAAACCCATGATATAATCCCAGTAATATGATTCCTCCCTACCTTGTTTCTCCTGTGGGAGAAAAATGCACAGAATTCACATTAAAGTTGCATCATGAGCAATGATGGCAGAATTTCTTCCAGGTTCTCTCCCAGGTCATCACATCTGCAAAATGTACAGCTCCAGCTTTCCCTGAATGCAGCATCTTTTTTGGAAAGGATGGTCCTAAGGCAGTGTGGTAGTGTGGAGAGCCTCTGGGAACATAGCAAATCTTTGCTAATATCTTTGCTGGGAGCTCTAACAAGTGTCCTGGGGCAAGAGGCCTTCATTTTCATGGTGATAAAGTTGAAAATACTGACATAAAAAATTATTGGAAGAACAAAGTGGCTTGAGATCGGGAAATATTTTTTGAAGGTTTGAAATGTTGTGCTGATTATCCTGTCACCAAAATTCTGAGATAAATTGTAGCCAGGGAAACGTTAGGAATTGTGACAGCTTGGGAAAATCACTGACATTTTATGCACTCTGTGCAGTATTTTGCCTTTTACATTTTTAACAAAATTATGTACTTAACTAAGGACTATTCTCCTTGCTTCCACACGTGGCAGAGCAGTGTCAGGGAGACTGTCACCAGGGTTTTATTTGTTTCCAGTAAACAAAGACTGATATTCATCCTTCTGTTACTCTGCCTCTCAGAGTCCTCTGGTTAAAGACTCTTTTCCACTGTGCTGTCTCTCTTATTAAGCTTTGAAATAAATCGTTGTATGCATCAGTGGAAGGCTTTATAAATAAAAGAGAGAATTACAAGAGTAGGAGGAACAAAAATGAAAGAAAGCTTTCTGGCATTTTTATGTTGACAACCTGTGTTTTCAGGAAAGTATATAGTAAATGAAGCACTTACACTGCATAAAATCCACAAAAAACTCTGTGGGTTTCCTAAAGCAAAATGTTTTTAAATCAAAAATTTGTCATGTGCCTCAGTAGTGTGCAGAAAATTGTGCTGTGAAAGGCCAGTGTCCACAAAGGAGACAGAGGAGCCCTGCAAGAATCTGTGTCGCCTTGCCTTGCACTCAGGAAAGGGTAAGCTACAGTTGTAACAATCAGATTGTGAGACCACTTCAGATGGCAAGGATTTGTATCTGTAGACTCAAAGTCACAGGGGAATCTGGGCTGCTTGTTTCTTAAGTCTGACATTCTGTTTTGCGGTCAGTGACTTTTAAGGTGGGAGAGGGAAGAAGGATTTCGTACAGATATTTTGTTTGACTGTATAAATAAGGACATTTTAATATATGTGAATATAGTAATTATTTTTTTCAGTTATGTTGAGGACCTTGAGATCCATGAAACAAGGGATTCTCTCCTAAACTCAGGGACTGACAAAATATAGGGACAGAACAAGGGGAAATGGCTTTAAACTGAAAAAAAAGGCAAGTTTAGAACAGCTATTGGGAAGAAATTCTTTAGTGTGGCAGTGGTGAGGCACTGGCACAGGCTGCCCAGAGAAGCTGTGGATGCCCCATCCCTGGATGTGTTCAAGGCCAGGATGGATGGAGCTCTGAGCAACCTGATCTAATGAAAGGTGTCCCTGCCCATGTCAGAGGAGGTTGGAACTGGATGATCTTTAAGCCCCCTTCCAACTCAAACCATTCTGTGATTCTGTCAGGATTGTTTGGGTGAGTCACACCGAGCTCACAAGCCACAAGTTCAGCACCGTCAGTACAGGGACATTTGGTCACAGCTCTCGGTTACATCCCCTGCTCTCTCAGGTGAATTCCCCAAAGGGACCTTGGCACCTCCATTATGAATGGAGCAAAAAGTATATCCTCTGCATGAGTCAGTGGCAGTGGCACCAAGTGTGCACACCAAGTGTGCGTCCCTGTGTCTGCTGGCAAGAGAAACTGAAGTGCTTTAACAGTGATGATACTCACAAGGCTTCTGGTCACCCGCAAGAGGAATGGGGCAGCTTGTCCCTCTCTGAGCCACCTTCAGTCTGTGAACTCAGGAGACATTCCTACCATGGTGACACAATAGTTCAGATTATATTTTGCTGGTCTCTTTGTCAAAACATATTTTGTTTGATTTTTTGTACTTTCTGTGGGAACTGTTTGACAATGACAGCTGGCTAGGAAGACTTAAAGTGGTGCATAGGATCTTAGGGAGCAAAGTTGGAGACTATGGCAAATGAGCCATGTCAGTACATCAGTCAGTTTGGAGCCTTCACAGAAGAGCTGTGACATCTGACTATAAAGGAGACTTTCTCTTTTGCAGCTTTATTTGCTGCTTTTTAAGCTGGCTTCACAGTTAACCAAGATTTCTCTATACTTTTTCATGTCCTTTTTCCATACCTTTTTTTTTTTTTTCTTTTTTTTTTTTAATTTCAGTTTAATTGCAGTGTCTCTGGGTTTCTAAGACTTTGTGATTTGTACCATACTGGGAGACTTTCTGGGTCAGAAGACCAGTCTCAGCTTTATCACACTTCAGTGCTGTATGTGGTAAAAATTCCTAAAACCATAAGTGAAAAAACAAAACGAAAAATCCCCACTTATCAGATAAAGCCAAGGAAAAAAATTTGATTTACAATCTGCTTCTGCTGAAGGTTTCATTTCTCCTATATGTGCAATTAAATATTCAAATAACTTGTTGAAAATTGATATCATTATTTCTAATTATTCTTGGTTAGAGTCCTAGAATTATATGATTACATCTAGATGCATGCAGTATATGCAGGAGGTACAGCCTAGATGAGGAGGAAATGTCATTTTATTTTTCAATTCTTTCATTTTTACTAGATAAAAAGATTCACAAAGTTTAATTTTCATGATCCTAAAAGAGGTTCCCTGAACTTAGCTTTATTACATTTCTTTTTGTAAGTTAAGTGTTAAAACCTCTGCAGTTATGGAGACAAAATTTACTGTGGTTTTTTTTTTTAATATTTAGGAAGATTAAAAAACACCTTAGAGTTGTGTGATTGATATGCAAGTAATGTGAGTGTGTATTTCCTTTCTACAAAATCAAGCCTGTAGTGTTGAGTAGGTTATTCCTAGGAGAATATAACCAGTGGAGAAGCAGCAGTTAAATCAAAGTTAGTTTGTTTCTATTCCATCTCAGTCTTTGCCCTTCTTTTGTGATACCAATTTGAATTTCACATTTCCTTCTACAGTAAATTCAGCTGTGTTCTTATGATTGTCTAGCATAGGTGCTTAATTGATTTCAGTATGTATCAGATAAGCATCTGAACTTGATGATATTTTTTTTTTTGACATCTTTATTAAATGCCATGGCAAAGCTACTGGGTCTGATTGTGCTACAGCAGAGAGTAGTGTAGGCTAGGACTGACTGCTCAAGTGAGATCACTCTGCAAGCAAAATTGATTTTAAAGGTCCTTAGTTAAGACCATGTTTATTAAAAATGTGCATTGAGTTTACTGGTGTTGTGTCTAAGAGAATTCTGTCTTCTTATATGAGTGAATGCTACATCTAAACAAAATAGGTCCTGTCTACCAGCAGCTTGCACATTTGGGTAAATTCCTGCTGAAGCAAGCAGAAGCTCCCTGCTAGTTTAAGTCCAGGTTGGAAGTATCTTTTTAGGAAATGGGTATATGCTCTGATGCCATAGGTTCACCAAAAGAACAGTGAGGAAGATTTCAGCATGCTGGAAAATAGGGGCATGACCTCTGGTGGCAGAGGAAAGTTCTGTGCAGATTTTAATGCTCAGAGCAATGAAATCTCAGCTGGAAAGCACTTTCTGCAATGAGGCTTCTCACTTACTCATGCTATCCAAGAAGATAAAGCATCCATTTCTGAAATATCTCATCCTCTTTAAGTTACTGAAGAACCTCAGGCACAAATTTTAAAGCCTGATCTGCTGAGAAACCTCATCAAGCCCAAATCACATCAATACTATTACCCTTTTTCCCATCTAAACTACAGCAACCACTGTCAGACATAGCAAAAAGTGTCTCTGAAGCAAGGCAAACTACAGAAACACAAATCTGTAATTTATGTATGGCTATTAAATAACAATGGAAGAGAGTTCCAGCTCTTTTTGGCACAATTTTCCAAAATTTTCAATACAAAGCAGCCCAAACTTAATGAGACACTGTTCTAGTCCTGATGTAACTGAAGATGAGAAATGTTCCCAATAACCCCAGTGAAAGAGGCTGCACAGGAGGAGCCAGACGGGAAGACAGCAAGAACCTCTCCTCTTATTGTAAAGTCATCTAACAGTGTTGTTTCAGAAATTTTGAAGTCACTCACCAATACCAAGAATAAGGATTATAAGAATATATTAATACTTTCATCTCTTAGTCCTATTGGGAGAGCAACTGGAAATTCCTGTCTTTAAGAGAGATGCTCTGATGATCTATAATGGTCAAGTCTGCCTTCTGTATGTAATGAGGCATGAAGATTTTTCAGCAGAAATTAAAATTTCTGGCCACCACATATTGCTTATGAAGACCATGGTTTGGCTTGTTCCATGTAGTTCTGTCTGTAATCTAACTTTCAAAGTTCCACATCCACTGCTATCGAGGGAGGATGCTGTGAAACAGAACATAAAATGTCTTACAACATGTTCTACCTGCACACACCAGAAGAAGGCATCAAATGAAACACATTTCTCTTCACACAGGATGACTGCCATCTCTCAGCCCCAAAACTGGTCATATGTTTTAATATTTAAAGAAAACAATGCCAGCAGAGACACAGTGTGACCCCCTATTCCTGTTCTGTTTGGACAACAGTAGAGTTTAGTCCTCATCAGTCCTACATTTTTCTTACTTAGTAGCAAAAGGGGAAGAGAAAATGGTGCTCATCTATTGCAAGTAGAACACCCATGTGGTTTTTGGTAGCAGATACTGAAGGAATGGGTTTTCATACCAGACATCTCAAATAGCAGTGCTTCATTTAATTGTGCACTGGCCATAATACATGGTCAGATTTTGCAATGTTAAAGGTGACCAGTGTGAGATAGATGGGGTAGAGACAGTATTTTCCATGGAGCAAGATCCATAAATAGTTGTAGTAGTGTTTTAACAGAGACACCTGTCACTGTTGGTACTCTTGACAATGCAAGTATATGATATCCTATAGCTCCTTGTAAAAACACACAGAAACCTCATAACAATCCCTTGCTTTGAGGAATGAATAAACTGTAAAGCCAAGAATATCAGTTATATCTGATGCAACTGAACATTAGGAAAATAAAGGCCATGTGTAGAAGAGGATGAGGAGACAGAATTTTTTTTCAGAAAGCAAGTATTCTGGTATATAGTGCATAATAGTGCAGCACTCCATGGTGTCCCTGAGTTCACATTAAAATAAACTGGCTTCCTGATTTTCAACAAGGAAGATTTGAAATTTTGGAGCTGCTGTACAAGTGTAATACCGATACCTTTAGTGAGGATCTTGGTATGTGGGTTTCCCAATGACAATAACAAAAAAAAGGTTTTGAAAACAAGACAGTTCAAATGGAAGCATCTGGAGTGATATTTTCTACTGCAAAGGTTTAAAAGCTGGTGTTTTCTTTGCATAAACTGATTTTTTTTGTTTGTTTGTTTCCCTGTGGAAATATACCTTAACTGATCCTATCACCTATATATTTCTCAGTCTCTATGTCTCTTGCTGTCCTACAAATTCCAATTAAATAACTCAGCAGAGAGGGAAGAAACATCTCAAAGTGTTCAACTATATCATTATACCAGAGTTCACATGGATGACAATGATGATGACGACGATGATGATGGCGGGTGGGTTCACTGCTGGAAAGACCTTGATTATTGTGTACTCTTGAGGCGCTAGTGAATTTAACTATGAGATACAAATCCTCAGGAATATGAACTTCATTAGCTCCACTGTTTCCTGAACTACATGTGTTATTGATCTGTGGTATTTTATTCTCAAACAAAACTGAAATCAGTTCTACTGGTATTGCAGTAAGGTGATTACAGTGAGTAAGTGCTTTCATGTGGAGAAAATGCGTGGTACTTACAAGCTTTTTAGACAAATGGAGAAAGGTGCAACACAAACTGATTTTTGGAAGATGAAATCAGACAGATTAGAGGGAAAGGTACAGATTTTTAAGTGAGCAAGTAAATTGAGGAGCAGACAACCAATGTAACATTCTCTGATTTTTTAATGCTTACTGATCAGGACAGTGTTTCTTTTTGAAAGATAAACTTTAACCAAAGTTGTATCTATATTAGCAGGGTGACATCTCATCAGAAAGTTAAGACAGATGGCAGCATGTTTCTTTCTGGTTTAAACTTTATGAGCAAGTAAGAGGTGGGCAGTGGGGCTTGTAGGGACACTGTCATTAATGGAAATAACAGAAGGGAAATAACTTGGCTGCATATAACTCTTTAAGGAACTCACTGCCTCATCACATCCCTTCTGTAAGGCAGGGCCTATCTATGTCTCTAGAACATTTACACTTGACAGATACATTTTAGCAAATTTTGCTTTCATGCTCATTTATGTTTAAATATTTTCATCTGTTCTGATTTGAAACAATCAGCAAACACTGTGGTTAGAAGTATTTAAAGAGCAAGGTGGCCACCGTTCTCTTTCCTCACAATTTTTAAACTTTATTTCTGTAGGAGGCTTTCAGGAAGGCACTTAATGACATCAATATGACCTCTTGCCTAGGCAGCACCAGCTTTTGAGTGTAACTCATTATGGAAAGGACAGACATAATACATTCAGATTAATAGGAGAAAGCAGAGAGACAGCAATTGCAGGACTGGTACAGCCAATATGCTTATGAAAGCTTGTCCTTTGCTTCACATTTTGTTTATATAGAACTACCTTGACAAGGAAATGTCAAGACCAAAAGTATATACATATATATATATATATATATATATATACATATATACATATAATTTTATTTCTTCATCTATTTATTTATTTATTTCTGCAACAAAAGATTTGTTTGCCTTTAGTGGCAGTAATTTAGGCTGTCTCTTAAATCTAGCACAGCCCTTTACTGGAGGACTCTCCAATACTCAGAGTGTATTTGCCTTTTCTATATTTCACCCATGATCCTGAATGCCATCCTGTAGCAAGAGCCTGATTTTTCCCCTCAGAGCCCACACTGGTGTGCTGACTAGACACACATCACCCTCACTGCAGAGGAGAGGTGTGAAGCTGTGACTGGCAAACCAGGCTCAGAGCACTTCAGTGAGCGAGCTAAGGACACCTATGATCAGAGACAGGGGAACTTTTGCAGTTCCTGTGTAGCCACAGGCAGCAGGCAGGCTCAGCACTAAGGTCACAGCACTGTGGCTCGTGGTGCCTATCACAACATGAGACTCAGCTGCTGGTGGCAGCACAGGAAGTTCAAGGCTAATCTTCCAAGTGGAAGAGAAGAAACAGATTGTGATTTTCCAGGTCACTGAAGCTGTTCCTGTCATGTTCAAAGGGGAGTTATTCTGGCACTCAGCAAATCCAGCAACAGAAAATGTCAAAAGCTACCTGGAAATGTCTGGGACCAGAGGGAGAACCTGCTGTATGGAAGATCTCAGGATTTTCTGGGGGAATTACCTGTCAGTTGGATTATTTGCCCTCAGTCTTGTGACAGCCAATAGCCAATAAAAAATAGGGTATTTTTTATCCAATAGGGGTAAAAAAGTCACTGCAATAGAGGATAGTTCTATATTTTTATCTGGCTATCTTTCGCCAGGCTTTCTTAGAAAGGCTGGACTACACTATCAGAAATTAGAGGCACCTCAGAGTGCTTAGGGAAAATGCCCAAGAGGAACAGAACTCAGTTACAGGTTATGGCTGTGCTTCACTTGTCTGTGCACCCTCAAACAAAGTGAGGACACCCATAAAATGAGCAGGACTGCCTAGAGAAGCTAAGTGCATCAGGAATGACTCTGAATTTTGAGTGAGGATAAGCTCCTAACATAACTAAACTGACACCAGTCCTTGTCATTAAGGGCTTAATGCTTGAGAGAACATTATGTCAGATTCATATGTGATTGTTACACCACATTCCAAACCCACTGCTAAGGATGACTGGAAAACATGAAAAGCAGTTCTGGCTGACTGTGCCTTGAGCCAGCAGCACTCTGGGGTATGAACAACCACTTGCTGATGGTTTTGGCCTCATGGTGCTTGCCAAGGCTTTTCCTAAAGGACACCACAGATCTCCTTCCTGTGCCAAACAAACTCCACAGTAGGTACCTTCTGCAGTTTGAAGTGATATGTGATTGGCACTCCATCAGAGGATGACTTGATGGGAACTGTTGCTATTGTCACAATACAAGCTCTTTCCTACAAATCACTACAGCTTATTCAGAGTGGGGCACAGCAAAAAGCTTTTGCAAGACACGTAAGACATTTCTGTTTCCAGGGTAATAATTTCTGAAACCTTCTGCAAAGCAAAGGGAGGGAGGGAGGGAGGGAGGATGTCCCTGTCCTTGGGAGAAATTCTTCTCCATTTAAGTAGTCTTATTGCTGGAAAAATTGATAAGTATTTCTTTTATCGGTATTATTTCATGGCCCGGCAGAGTCCCTTTAAATGCTGTCAGTAATTCTTCATTGCCCTTGCTTTCTGCCACCTCCAGAATACTCATCAGCAACTGCAGCTACCTATCAGCTACCTATCAGCTGTTACACAACCATCTGTGCAGCTTTTGATTATGTTTTGTTTTTTTTCCTTCCAGATTGCTACCATCCTTCTGGAAAGAGAGAAAGGGACAGAATGTTATAGTAATGCTACACAGTCGGGTGATACATTGTAGCTACTGTATACATGAGACAGTTTAGGGTAATGGCTGCTGACACCTCAGGCAGTCTACAGTCCCCAAGAGTCTGTAAAATTAGGGTGATTACAATTATTGTGGTATGTGACAAACAAATGCTTAAATCCATGGAGGACTGCTCTCTCTGAATTTGAAATCTGATTTCTGTGATACGTCATTCAGTTTTGGAGGGGCTGAAACTCAGAATCTGAGACTATTTTGCTTCCATTTTGGTGATTTCAGTATCATCTTGTATTTATCTTGGAGCCTGGAAATCTTTAATAAAATCCAGATTGGAAAGAATTTTGTTGATCACATTGATCTGTAATTGCCCTCTCTTTCTCTACTTAAAAACAGAAAGAAAACATTACTTGTACTGTTGAGTAAAACTAATTTCAAAAACCCTGATTACTTCTGTCTAGCTTTCTATGAGAAGCTTATCGCATCATTAAAAAGGATGAAGAGACATAACAGGCTCTGAGAATCAAAATTTGAGAGCAGTCATGCAGACCACTGATGAATTAAAGCAGAAGAAATAGGGGAATTTTCTAGAAAATAAATGCAGAGTTTCAGTGAGAAAAAGATGCAACCCTGATGTAGGTTTGCAATGTCAGCTAAAAATAGCATTTTTGTGGTCAAAAGTGGTCAAATGCATGTTTAGTTTCTTAGATAATTTGATTCACATAATATTAGTTTGAATAAATACAGGGCTCCAAAGCTCTCTGGACCTTATTCCCTTTCGTCCTCAGGGAAGTACCCACATGGTGTAATCCTAGTGAAGACAGCAGCTTTGCCTGAGTCCCTGGGGCATGGTGCTCATCCCTCCACACACAAGAGCATGAAGTCCCTTACTGGCTGCCATCCTGAGAATCTGTTAATTCAATTTCCCAGTGATTTCCAGCATTCTCTCTGATCCTCTAAGTCCTGGGAGTTCAGGGAGTTAATGTGTTCTCTGCAAGAGGTGATTATTATATTAATTAGTCATGCTCCAAAGCTTTATATGGATAAGACTGAAGCATTTAAAAGTCAAAAGTTACAATGCCACCTCCTAGAATTATGTCAAAGTGACCCCACAAATAAAATCCTCACTGGAATTGCTCAGGAAAAGCAATTCTCCCTCTGGCCACAGGGAGCCATACGGCCACCGCTGTGAGCCCAGGGAAGAAAGCAAGGGAGAGGGCAAAATCCATCGAGCCTGAATAGTCCCTGCCAGACGAGTTTGCAACAGGGGTTGTTCTCTCCTTGAGATCACCCCATCAGCTACACCTGTTTTCTCCCCAGCACCTGCTGGGATCTTGCACTGTTGTTAGCCTGGCACACAGAACGCATGGATAGCAAAATACTTGTACACAGAGTAAGTAATTAGTGCAGACTGTCATTGTAATTTCTAAGTTCCTTTTTGACTGCAATTTTAAGGTCACTTTGCAAGATGGAGAATGACCATTAATCTGTGAAGCCCTAAATGACAGCAGCAGTTGCTTGACTCCAGGTTTTGTGTGATCACCCCCAGTATACAACTCTTAAACATTTAATTCTCCCTGTACCAGTAGCATTGTCATCAGTAACATTACAGATCAGGTCTTGTCATTATCTCACACTTTATGCATCTAAGATAGTTCTGGTATTAATGTAAAGGTCTGGTAGCACTCAGTTTTGTTGTGCCTTCTGGACAAGGGTGTCACATTCAACTCCCTTAGCACCCTCAGCTTTTCCTCAAGATCCCTACCTGGCTCACAGACTCACACTGTGCCTTCCCAGTGTCTCCTTCAATGTGTTTCCACAAAATTTCAACTTAGTAAGCCTGGAGATTCAATAAAAGCTCCTGTAGACCTTTTCTTGTGAGGGAAGGAAAAAAAATTAAATGAGCCGGTAGCTCAACAGAAAAGCGTCCAGGAAATTATTCAGGTCCACTGAAGGATCAGTTTCCCTTGTTTTCAGCCTGTCCTTAACTTTTTCTTTCTCTGGACACAATATGTGCACTACAAAGGTAGAAACAAATTTCTTTGGGGATTTAAATTCTAACTAGGCATCTAAATAGATAATCTTTCATTTATTCAGGTCCTTAATGCTCCTTGTCGTGGTTACATGATTACACTTACCAGAGCGTGTAAACATGTTGAGATATTGCCTAGGAGTTCAAATATAGAGATTGATTTGGACTAGAAGGTCTGCTGCACTGATTCTCACTGTGCCAGATTAGAGGAGGAGTGCTGATAATGCTGTGGACCTGCCTGGTGTCACATGCCAAGTTAACTGTTGTTCCAGAAACTGAGCCTGATAATGCTTATTATTAGTCTGGTTTTGCATCTACTGTTCTTTGCTGCTCTCAAGTCAGAAGTTTATCTGCTTGGAGGTGCAGATTTGGCCTGTAAAATCAAATTACATTGTCTCAGTCCAAACATAGCCTCAACTCCAAACATCCCCAGCTTTGTCTGAAAGCTGATACTTCCTACATGAAGAGCTCCCTCTGTTTCATATATCTAGTGGAGATAAAGTGTATAGAGCAAGCACTGTTTCTTGGAGGACTTTAAAAATGCTTTCTGACCAAATGATATTTGACATTTCCTTTGCCTCTCTCTCTCTGCAAGGCTCCTCAGAGAGCAGAGCTACTCTCATTTCTGCCACAGAGGCAAAGCCACCATTTCACTTCCCTCAAGCTAAGCAGTGTATGATAGGCAACAATTCAGAATTAATTTGACAGTAATGGAGTTGACAGCCATTACTGTGAGGTATTTCTGCTATGAACATTGTCATCCTGTCCTCGTTTCACACATACCCCACATCCCCCCCAAGTTTTGGTGTTACAAGGAATCTCTGAGCAGCAGATAACCCCATACACAAAGCACACACATATACCCTGCTGTCCAGGCAACAGCAGCAACTTTGGACTCGGCTCCTTTGGATACAGCAGCTGTAGCTTGGAGGAACAGAACAACCCCATCAGCATGGGGCTTCAAAGTACATAATTCACACAGGTCCATGGGAAAGGGCAATTCCTTCTAAATAGGAGTCAGGCCTAGAATCATAAAGTAATTTTATTTAGAATGAATTTTTGGAATTTGTGTGGTCCAACATTTTGCTAAAATTGTAGAATATCTTAGGCAAAAATGCTTATTATTTTCTTTCTGGCTCTCTTTCTAATTAAAATGCACAAAAGAAACTGGCAGTGGAAGGATGCATTCTGTATACATGACTAGAAAAAAAGAGTGCAGGTTAAATTTAAAATCTATGCAGTTCCTTTCTTTTTACACAGGTATCAGTGCAGAATGAATAGTACTGAGACAAATATAATTATAAAATAGAGACAACTGGCTACAGTCACTACACAATATTGGAGTGGGTCCTCTCCCTGTCTGCAAGTATTTGATGTATTAATTCCCACATTGTAATTTGGGTCTTGCAACCCTGAGAATGAGGGCGAAGTCCTGAAATAATGAATGGCATAGGGTGAAGAAAACTGAGCAGCAGTCTCTTTAATACTGCAGTCAAAACCACTTCACTTCCCTTGGACTTCTCTTCCCATTTCTCAAATAAAATGCATTTTCAACCTGCCTTGTGGGAGCTTGGCTCCTGCCATGCCGGATATCCCTGCTCAGCAGAGAGCTGCATTCCCCTCAGCCTGCAGCACTTACGCACAGGAAGCATGGCACAGAGCTGCTCCAGGCTCACTGCCAGTGACTCGGACATGGCCTCTCCTTGATCCCAACCTGCTGGACATAATGAGTTTGTGCCCTTCCTGTGGAGAGCCAGGCTAAAGACAGATGCTGGAGCTGGTCACTGAAGATACCCAAACATGGCAAAAATGCCAAGGTGTGTGAGGACAGGCATTGCAAGCAAGGACAGGTTCCTATCCAGCTGATGAAAGAAATTTCCTTAACTTTTAATGTCTCAGCAGCTGAATTTGTAAAATAAGAACTTAATGTTCTAGTAAGGTATTAACACAAAGTCTCAGCTCCATTCAAGTCAATAGGAGCCTCATCTCTGACTTCAGTCTGAATAGCTGGTATAGGCTTATTTTAGTAACTAGCTGTGTATCACAACAACTATCATAAAAAGATATCATGTATAACAATTAGTTTTATGATTTTTATCAGTAGGATACATGGAATGCTTCTGAAACAAGATGTTTCTGGGAGAGTTCTGTAAATGTAACTTTTACGAGAATAACAATACCACCTACTTGGTCTGATCTAGTAAACAATGTTTGCCAGTTCCAGGTAGCAAATATCTCAGTGGAGTCAAACAGAACACAGTCAACTAAGTCCTTCCTTTGCTTTAAACACAGACAACAGGAACATCAGTTATCCCACATGCTGCTGATAAAAATGGGGTGTTTTGTTTTTACTGAAACCCTCCCTGTTGGTTTCCTGTGTGGCCATGGGCAAGGCAGGCACAGGGGCTGTGTGTCACTTCTGTTTCTCTGGAATGAAACGAGCTCTGCTACCAACTTCTCAGGAGACAGGTAATGATCAAGATTTTGATCTTTTGATGAGCTGCAGCACAGAAGAGCAAGATGCTTTCATTATTAATATTCTCATACATTTATCCTGTAGTAATTTATTGCACAAGCCAAGAATTATTCCTCAAAGAAGTGTAGAAGATAAATCTTCTAGGGCTGTTCTATGAGTGACAGAGCCAGGGAATGCTGGATTCCTACAGATTTGAGTTTGTTGCCTACTGAACTCTGCTTCCTCCTCCCTTAATAAAAGCCCTGCTGCATGTTCCGTGCAACACCCACTGGGTATGGAGAGCACATGCTGCAGTCACCACAGCCATCACAGACTGGCCAGCTGACCAGGTTAAATAAAATGCCTGTATTCTTTTTTGGTTTTTTCACATGGGGGTCGTTAAGCTGTGGAGTCTGCCCTCTGTGTATTATTTTATGTGCTATTATTTTTTTCAGTAAAAAGCCCTCTTAAGATCACACTTGCAGGATTTAAATGAAGTCAAGGATGGCCAATAGGCCTGAAATCTGTGGGGCAGAGTAACAACAGATGAATCAACCACAAAAATCTTTTCCTTTTAGGAAACTGGGGGTGTTTCTCCCACCCCTCATGTGTGGGATAGAAATGCAATATCAAGACTCGCAGACAACCCTCTGTTTCATGGCAATGAAGTGCAATACAATTAGCTTAGGGCATTTTCATGTTTTTAAGACAGTTTCCCCATATTGTCATGACAGGGTTAAATCCTTTTTCAGGTTCTAGATAAGCATTTAACAATCTTAGTATATCTTAATGTCTTAATGTAATCATTATAGATTTTCAAACCCCTTTGTTTGGGGATAATTCTTACAGCATATTTTATTGAAAACTGCTAGTATGTTAGAGTTAATGGAAAGTGTAATTTTGTCTAAAATTTCATAAGGAAAAATGTCACATACGGATAAACTACATTTCTAATGCCTTGAAAATATAAAGTATTGAGCCTAATTCTAAAGCTGTCCTTTTTACAATTGAATTTAGCTTTTTGGCCTTAAGATCACTATTCCATTAAGTCACAGGCTGATGAAAGACACATAGGTAATAGGAGGAGCAGAAGCCTGTTCTTTGGCCTGGCTAACTGCAGACAGTCCAAATAGCTATTTTAATACATCTTACTCTGTTAGGAGAATTACAGTGTCATGCATTTGTGCTTACAGCACTAGCACTAGCAAGGTGATAGGTAAGCTCAGTTATTTGAGTATGGTTTACCTAAACTAACAGGAGCAACCAGGAAAGCTGACAGCTCTAAAGACACCAACTACAATGCAACTACATGGATATGACTCCACCAAGATTGGATGAGGAGACTGTATCTTTTCTTATTCAGTCCAGAAAATACAAGGCCAAAAGGCCTTCCCTAATGTCTTTAATGGAAAAATATACTACATAATTATGTGACTCCTAATTAACAAAAGCTGGCTCTGAATTCTTCTGTTTAAGATGTACTGGCCTGCACAGCCCTAAACTAACAGCTTTAACTCAGTACCTTCAGTAAGTGTGTGACCATGTGCTCTGGGCTTCTCAGTGGTTCAGATCACTGACTTTGCACAGTCCCTGTGAGATATATCCATCAATCCTGTCTCCTGGTGGCTCACACAGACAGCTTAGTCATGAAAGGTTTCATTTCTTAAATGAAAAATTCAGATGAAGATTGCTGCTGTCTGTGATTCAACTGCCTGTGAAAAATAGCAATGTCGTCTAATATTCATTGTTTGAATAGTGCTGGTGTACTGGAGTGATAATCGAAGTAAAATCAATTGTAATTCTGACTGCAAATAAGGTCTCTGTGATTAGCTGATCTGAGGACACAGTTTGTGGTTGCATGGGACATCCAGAAGAGAAGAGGAAGCTCAGAAGACATACCAGAAGGTGCAGGACCCCAATTTCAACCTCACTTGAAATTGAGTTGCTAGTCCTGTGTTTCTGAGGTGAAAGTCATGTTGGTCATATCCAGTGCGAAATGCTGACCCATTACCCATCCTCTGTAGTTTCACTTTAGACAGAATCACAGAATCTGGTTTCTCTCTGATCCCACCACAAGCTAATTCAGTGTATTTTGCTGGCAGAAAATAGCTAGCTTTGATTTGGGTGGGCATGAGGTTTGTGTCAGTGCTATTCAAAGCAGAACACAAAAGCACAGGGAAGCAAAGTGACTTGGTAGGCCAGAGGGGAATCTCTTCCAAGTCTTTTATAATACCAGTCCATAGAGTGACCACAAGGCTTCATGTGTTGCTTAAAATATTGAAATGGCCTCCAACACTTCAGTGTCAAAATCAATAGCATTCTGATGAATTGGGACATTAATTTTCTTCTCCCTCCCCCCTTCCCACATTTTTAATCTCTTTCTCTGTGCTGATATACTAAATTTGTTTTGAGGTTTCAGATAAATTTGGAACATTTTAGCTTTTAATTTTAATTAGTAGGCACGAGAGGACCTGACCCCTTTTATAATAACTGGAAGGGTTGAATAATCAAAGTCTGAGTAGTCAAGGTCAAAATACATTTCTTAATGTACATCTTATAGTTATCTAATACCAACTCTATACACCACAGATGTTAATCTACAAAATCTTTCGAACCCAAATATTTGTTTTTTCTCTATTAACATATTAAAAAAGACACCATTTATAAATTAAAAATTATTAATGTCACAGTTGCCTAACATTGCTTGTAGTAGCAGTGCATCTGCTCGTGTTTGGGTCTGTTCACATCAGGAATAATACTTAGGATAAAGCTGCTTCTGTCTTTAATACAGGATCTGTAATGTCACGGGAGGTTCAGTGTCTGCACCACAAGCACAATTACATAATGATGCATCACCCACAGTATCTATTGGTGTGCATTTGTCAACAAGGACGAGAGGCATATGCTTAGAGGGATCAATGTTCCTGTTAACACATTGCATCAGAGGGATGAACAGACATCCCCGTGGAAATGGATCCCAGGAGCAGGTAGCCTGGATCTGTTAAGACATTGTTCTCATTTTTCCTGAAAGTAAACATGAAATAATCTCAGCTTGGTTATGCTAATCTCTTTTCAAAGCTTGATACAATTTGTCAGAACAGGCTATTTGACCATTATAAAAACTCTGGACTCGGGGTGCTGCTCCTGCAGCAATGGATTTGGGAGAGAAAAGGGAGAAATTGGCCTATACATAGAGCTACACAGCAGCACCAGTTCATGGCAGTGCTTACAACACTACAAGTGGTGCACTAGGAGGAAGCTAAATAAGCTTGCATATGCCTGAGCCAATTAACTAAACCATCACAAGCCTGTATGTAAGTACACAAGATCTTTTCTAGCTTTAATGATTCTATGATAATTACGTCTACAATGCTGCTTCCTATGTCTCATATTCAAAATAACTGCTTCAGCCAAGTAATTCTTCAGCTTTCTGGAAAGAACAAACTAGAAGTAAGGTGTTTATATCAGAAAAGAATAAAAGGCAGGAAGAGACAACTTGTAATAGATATAATGAGCCCCTAACAAGGAATTGCTCAAGAGAGGGCAGGGTGGGGTATTGTACAACCAACCCCCATCAGGGTGAATGCTGAGGACTTGTCCCATGATTTCATCTTCAGTGCTGAGCTCACCAAACCCTTGTCCTAAAGTCTGTTTCTTTCACTGAACTTTCCTTCCCCTCCTCTAGCTCTGTTTGGAAACCTCCTGAAGCAGTGCCATGAGATCTACTGAACACTATTAGTCAGCCCTCTGCTGCCTTGGTTCTTGGCTGGTGTGTTCACACAGACTGAGATCAGAGCCTGTCCAAACCAATAAGCCACACTCTGGATGGAACATCTGAAAGGCAGAACACCCACCTGCACTTTTAATGTAGTGGTCATCACTGGCAGAGAAACTGAGAGGTGTAGGAGGTAAGCTCTGCATCTGCACAAATAAATCAGGAAATGATCCTGAATTAAGGCACCCAGTGCTCCCATCCTTTGGGAAGCCTGGGAGAGCCAGTACTGCAGATAAGAGAGCCACTGCTATGAGCAAGTAGCTCCAGAGGCTGCTTTTCATGGACTGCATGCAGCACTAGGAACTGACTGCAGGTTATGTTTTAAACAGTACCCAGCAATGTAGATGTAACTGGGTTTGGGATATTGTACTTGAGCAGTTTGCTTCCACAGGGTATCTCACTCCAGTCAGCAATCTGGCCCAGTTGCAGCCTTAGGCATTTACTTTGTAATTCACTCCCTCCAATAAAAATGTAAGAATTCATGTTTTATAAAGCTGGAAGAAAAGACTTTCTAGTGCAGTGCAAAAATGTAGTGCATCTCTCTCATCATGTTTATTCATCATTATAAATGCCACTTTTCTTTTTAATTTTGACACATATGAACTTACTGCTTCTTCTCTCCAATTTTGCCTAAATGTTAAAGCAAAATTCAATCTCAAACTATCTTTCTTTCTTGTAGGTCTGTGACTCAGCTGGATGGAAGCACCTTCTTTATTTTCTCTTTTAGGGTGCAGTCCTGAGATAAGTGAGTTTTCTCATCATTTGAAGCTTAAGCGTGAGCCATTACTCAGCTAAAAGTCTAGATGAGTTGTCAGAAGGGTTCTTACCCAGCTCTGGGACAACAGGTGAGCAGGGACAAAGTAAGGCTGAGAGGAGAGCAGCATTTCACTGACTATTTAGCTGAAACATTGTAAAATATCCCAGTCACTGCCTGAGCAGAAGCTCATGATTCCACAGATCTTGGCCTGAGAAATTCCTGTTTGGGCCAGCACAGCACAGCACAGCAAGTGGTACCAACGCTAAGCCAATGCCACAGAAGCCCAGGCCTTCCTAGTAAATCTCTTTGATAGCCAGTTTATCAAACACAGGATACCTACCAGGGATCAGGGAGATGCAACATGGTTAGTAACCTTCTGCATCACCAGAGAAAAACTAAGGACAGCACCAGTTTGACAGATCTTATATAACAAGTCCAAAAATCTCAGCACAGATGTAATAATCCTCTTATTTATATATCTCCTTTTGGAGAGGATGAAGGACTCTTAACATTTCAGTGCTGGAAACTTCCACTGGTGATGCAAGTTGCAGGAAAGATAGTGTCCTGAAGCACTTAGGTAGCTGAGCCTCTGCAGAACCACAGCAAGAGAGGCAACACTGTCAGGCTGCACTACCAGACAAAAAGGCACTGAGCAATCCAGGTGCAGCTGGTACCTACAGGATGTTCTTTGAGAAATGTTCTTCAGACTTCAAGTGGAAATTAGATAAAAAAAGTATGTTTCTCTCTAGCTGTAGCAGGTAATTTCTGGAAGGATTTTGCATCTGGGACATGTTCAGGAGAGATTTATCATCTTAAGGAAACTGGGATTTGCCCAAGGTCAAGACAGGATGGTCTGTGCAATTGTTTATGGTAAATCCTTAAACTGCAAAAAACAAAAAAAGTGAGCAGCCCAAAGCCTTGTACAAGCCAAAACATTAATTTTATCCTTTTCATTAAACTTTAGTTTCTCCAGGTGCTCTTAAACTTGTTTTCAATCTAAAATAGGATCCTGGGCATGAAATAGCAATCCAAAAGTTAAATCACCCAGTGATTTTTAGTATCATGAGAATTTACTTGACTAAGAGCAGCACAATTTAAATCAGTTAAATTTTTCTGACATTAATGCCACATTCTGACATAGGAAAAATCCTGTTCTATGTCCTATCTGAAAAGGTAGTATCTAAAAAATTCTAAATTATCAACTGTTAATACAAATTCCTACAGCATACCATGACTCACCCTACCTTCCCAATTAATTGAATCACCAGAAAATATTTTGTCCACAGCAATGTTTGTATTGCAGATGGTTCAACCAGCTCATGTAGGATAGTGGGGTGCACTTCATTATCTTTTCAGCTCTCTGGAAAATGTGCTGGAGTACCAAGACCTACCAGAGTGTGCCAGTTTGTTGAATTATATATCCAAAGAGATGGTACGTGCATGAGATCTGGTAATCCTAAAAATACAGGTGGCTTTGCTTAGGTGGAGATAAAAGCAGTGGCAAAAAATATGAAAAGTTTTGCTACGGTTTGTAAGGACAGGAGAAAGAGTCACACTTCACTTTTTTGAACCCAATCCTGGGCACTTTCAAGGACAGATGGAAAGCTGACAAAGCTCAGATGCTGTGCTTACCCACTTAACCTGAGTGGGTTGCAGGTTCCAGGCTAGGCTGCATTTAGACAGAGCCCAGTGAAAGAAACAAGCAGGCTTTCTATCCCCATCCTTTTCTGATTTAATGATTCTTTAAATGTTGTGTGTCACCTTTCCCATCTCCCAAGATGCAGAAAGTTGTTTTGACTTTCCCACTGATTTGATTTTGTCTGCCTCCAGCTTTGCAGCAATGCAAATGTCTTCCTGGCAAGAAGGAGACCCCACCTTTGATGTTTGATTTAATTACCAGCAGCCAGTGCACAAGGCAGGAAAGAGAGTAAGCAAATCCCAGTGCAGAGCCTTTGCATACACAGAACATATATTTTACATGACTGTGTAAGTTGGCTCCTACTCCTTATAGAAACCCTGCCCAACAGCTCCTTTTTGCTGTTATTTTTGTTTCCCTTTAACAGTTTCAGCCTTCTTAGCCTTCAATAGCAGATGATGCAGCAATTATGATTAACCACTAGCAAAATGTATTTTCTCTCCCTCCTGACTTGCAAACTCCAAAGTGTTAAAAAAAATAACAAATTTTGTCATACTAACTTCTGAGGTGGGTGCCACATGTGTTGTCACTGTAACACATACTTTTGATACCAAGTAAGGGTTATTGCCCTAACGTGGAGATTTCCATGCAGTGCTCTAAGTAAGGCATGTTTTGTTCCTGCAGTTTTGATAATTTAGCTGCAGGTCTGGCCTGTCTTACTATGCAGCTTATTCCTGATTCATCTGAGCTTACAAAATACCAGATAAAAATAGATTATTGTTCTATCTAAATTCCCATAATCCTTGTACTCATTAAAAATAAAGTCATGTAACTGTTCTTAGTCAGGATTGCACTAATTAGTACAACTGGCACTTCTGACCTTGTGATTTCTACCCTTAATACACTCAGGTTGGCTGTGCTGCCTGCATTAACACACCCAGCACATATAATACCTCCTTACACAACAAAGTGCTGCAGAGAGAAATGCAAACCAGAAAATAAAGGTCAGGAGCCTGTATGGAGTTTCTCCACATCCTTATCCTTTGGCTTCATCGAATGTTTTTTATTTATTTCCATATAAGAAATTAGAAATTCACAAATGAAAATCAGGAGCTAACTCTTCATAGATCCATTAGGAGATAGGGCAGGTCCTCAAAGTGCTATTGATCAGTGGCTCTGGTTCAGGTTAGCAGTTTGTTGGATTCTGTAACAGCTCCTAGGATCTCAAAAATTTCTAGGAAATAGCAGCACAAGCTTATTAAATTTGACCTAATTTGACTGATTTATTTTTATTTTTATTGCTTTTATTTTTTTTTTTTAAAGGAAGACAGATTAATATGAAGGAAACAACTTTCTTGTTCTCACTTTACCTTAGGGAACAGCTTTATCTTTTTAGTCTTCTTCACTATGCAATAAAATTAAATGTGGGTATTTTTGTGTAGGAAATTAAAAACTGTTGGCAGCAAATTTTTGTTCTGTAGCTGCTAACTTATTTATTGTTTGATTTATATGTGCCACTGGAGTCAGGAAATTACTGATCCATTAACAAATCTAATACTCTCACCATCAAGCTGTATGGATAAGTAAATTATACCAACAGCACGATCAATTCTCTGAATGTTGTAATAAAAAGCAGAAGGAACTTAAGTATGCAGGTGATAGATCTACCACAATGAGAACAGAAGTTTACATAGTTCAGAGAAATACTCAGTTGTGGTAGACTGACATAGGATATAAAAACAAGAAAGATAGAGGGAATAAGCTACATCAGGGTTTGAGGGGTTTTTAAAAATATAACACAGGAAGAAAGGAAGAACCAATGCAAACACAGAAGATTTATAAAGAATGAAGCTTTTTCTGAAAAATTTGGACTTCTGACAGAGTTTCCAAGTGGCCTGCAGGACTCATTAACCTTCCCAAGCTCAAAAATCATCAGGTCAACAAAATAAAACCGAAAACTAAACGAACAAAACAGGGGTGTAAATTTCAGTCAGCCAAGATTGTAAGCCAACTTCTAGTGGAAGGGTTAGGAAGAAAATTCCTATATATAGCAAGGTTATTTGATGCTTGTCCACTCCAGGGATTCTTACAATTTTCTCTGAGGCACTTGTCCTAGCTATTCTGGGTGTGTGGATAATGGCTCAGACATATCTGAGGGCCTGATTCTCTATGCAGCTCCAGTCATCTGTGCTTAAATAAGAAAGGAAGACATTTTAATAGTTACTCCACAGATGCAAATGATTAATCTCAAAAATTAGCATTGTATTTATTGCTATTTCTTGCAGAATTGAGGCTTGTAAGCCTGGAGCAGAAAACAGAAATGTTGCATTGAGAAGGTAAAAGCATAGAAAAAGAATTTACCATCTAGCTGCTAATAAAATTCTAAGTTTCACAAACATTTGGGCCAAAGCCCATGAATTATTTAGTCTTGTTACCTGCATAATGTAGGTCACAACCTCCCTCTGTAATTAGGCTAAACAGTACCTACTTCTATTTCAGCTCTGTAATAAAACATTTAAGGCAACAGCTCTGATTTCAGGACTTGAGGGATGGAGAACAGAACACATGCCCTAAGTTGGGGCTTTCCCTCCCTTCCTCATCCTGAGCTCAGCTCATTATATTCTGCATGGAACTGCTGCCTCTTCAGTCTTTTGTTTTCCCAGCCGAGAGTCCATGACTGACAGCACCAGCTGAGTACTTGTACGTAACACAGTGGTATTTTACTTAACCTTTGGATGAGCTAACAAGACTTCCTCCTTTCTCTAAGTTTTTCTAGACTAACTTTGTAGCTTTTATTGTCTCTGCCTGGGGTCTTTTAGGGGTTGTGTTGGTACAGCTTCACTCTGTGTGTGTAAGGTTTATTCAATGATTAATGCTAAAAATCAATCTTCACCTAGATCCTTCTCTCAGCACAACAGAGACTCGGGCAGGTGTTAGACACAGCCTTTGGTGACTGTTCTCACCTACAGGTGCTTCTGCCCACTTAACAAATCCTTAGCTGCCTGTTCTGAACTTTAGGGATCAGCTGTGGTACAAACATGGAATATCAAACCACATTTTGTGATTATTTCCCATGGAGAATGGCTGGAATAAGAAAACCCATTAGTTACCACCTAAAGTGACAGTGGAATCAACACTTAATATTGGAATAAATGGAAGTGCGAAAAGATTTTTTTTGACATAAATTAATCCAGTACTACCTAAGCAACCCTGCTTCAGCAAATATTACTGCAGGCCTGTGTTACCAATTAACGAGCTTAGTTTTAAGACTCTACTAAGTATTATTCACACCTGGTTTTGTTGTCAGTTTTGGATTAGAAATTTCCTGGAAAACCAACCCCACCCATCTTGTATCCTATAAGGTTCAGCTCTGAAGGCTCTTAAAATTGCTTGTCAGGTGAGGTCCTATAAACCATTTGGCCATGGTGTAACAAAGCAGAGCATTGCACATAAAATGTTCCACAGGTTTTGCCAGCTGCAAGAGAGTATTTAGTCAGAGCAAAAAAAAAAACAACAAACCCAAAACCCCAAAACCAAACCAAACCATCAGTTCTGTTCTAACAGATTCTAAGTTTGGCATTTTCAGTACATGAAAATTACCGTCTCATCCAGTGAAAGGAGTTTTCTTTCAGGATGCCTGGTATCTTGTGCACTTCAAGGCAGAGGTGCAGGACAGCCCCTATCTAACAGATCTGGGTTTCTCCCCTTCAAATCCTTGCTGATGAGGAAGACCAGTGTGTCTGCCTAAGGGAAATGCAGAGAGCAGGGAACACATCCTGAACATGTGCAAGAACAGGATCAGAAGCATCTTCAGTGTTGCCAAAAGCACAGAGGGCGTAGAAAACCCAACAGCTTTCACTTTGGGGAAAACTCTGCCAGGCTCTTCCCTTCCATCTTACCTTCTCACTTTGAATCAGTATTTGATTTTTGGTCTCACTAATATTGCAGAGGGAAATCCTGCAATCCTCTACTTCTACTTGGTCTATCTGTTCAAAGGGTCACATCTGCCCTTTTATTTACTTCTATGTGTTTATTTACAGCAGAAATGCCAATGCAGCCCTCAGTTGCCAGAATATCTCAACTCTTGTGTTTTTTGGGATAATTTCTCTTCCTGGGACACATCTATTCCTTATGGATAGATGACCTTCCTTTTGCTCAGTATCAAACATACACTGCACGAGTGACTTGGAGCATTCAGCAACTTGTTCACATTAATAACAAATCAGTAATAAATTATGGTTTATTTAAGATAATTTATGAAAATATTGTACACAGTTGAACAGATCTGCAGAATTATACTAGCCAACTGTTAATGAAAACTTCCCTCTTCAAAAGTAATTCAGTATAAATTGACCTTTTAATTTTTCTCCTTCAGGTTCTCAAGTGAGATTATAAAAAACCAGCTCTATTGTGGCATATAATAATGAGCCACATCTGCCATCTGTTTTAGTCCTGCAGTTTTGTTAAGACCAGTGTTGCTTTTTCCCAAAGCTACGCAGAAGAGCTCTACTGAGGTTACCTTATTACTCACTCCTTTTATAGATCCAGAGTTTGATCTTATTGATCCCTTTCACAACATCCACTTTTTTAGAACTTCCAATTTCCCAAGGTAAACTTAAAAATCCACATGTCACCATCCAGCAAGCTCTTTGCCACCTTTAATCCACTATCTATCTGTTCTTATCAGCCTTTAATACTTACACAATAATGCCATTTACAACAAACTCAATGATCATTTTTAAGCAAAAATACTGGCAGCCTTTATTCAGCTGCACCAGATCCCAGCACTAGCTGCTCTGAAATTCCTGATGCACCACTGCTCCTAGCCCATGGAGAAGTCTTAGTCAAACCTGGTACAAAATCAGACTGGCATTATAAAGGACAACCAACCTAAGAGATTTCTTCCTTATTCCACAGAGAGCCCAGGGACATATGGGAAGTTTAAGTTAACAGATTCTTGTTACAGAAAAGTATTGACAAGAAAACCACTTTTTTTCTCCTCCAGGATGTATCTTCTTTGCTTTTGAGATCAAAGTAATTGCAGCACGTAACACCTGACCTCCTCAGCTGCCTGTTTTTTTACCTGTAGCCTTTCATAATTTTTCACAGGATGATTTTTTTTTGTTAAATCAAGACAAAAATGGGGGTTTTTTTGTAAACCAGAGTAAGCACCCATGACATTCACACATCTTTTTTTATTTGCTGTTTCAGCTGAAATTAGTGGTCTTTAAAAACGAAGAGCATCCTTTCAGAAAAGCTGACAGTTACCAGAACAGCAAAAATACAATAGAGTCCTGAGAGATAAAAATTTATTTGTCTCATCAGCATGTCATGATATGGCCACAACTCATACAGCTGACATTCTCATAGCCAAGAGGGATGTTTTTTCTTTTTAAAAATACATTTTTCTTTCCAGCAGGAAGTATTTTTTAAAAACAAACATTTCATACTAGGCAGGAATTAAAAACAATGGCTTTTTCAGTTTGACAACACGGCTGGTAAGCACTGGATCCCCCACCAGTGTCTTAATATTCAGATTTCAAGTTTTCCCTCCTGCTCCCCAATTCTCTCCACCCCTCATTGAAAAACACCACACAGAAAAACAAGACAAAGCCCAGAAGGGAAACAAAGAGGTAGATGTCACTACAACCATGGCGCTGTTTTGGAAATTGTGCGAGATGTCTCACAATGCTCCAAGGAGTTCCTTGTCCCTTCATTAAACATTGCAGAACTGGGCCCCCAGCAGTGAACTCAAGAGGTGGCAGGAGCCAAGAGCCATCGCCAGCGAGAGGTGCCAGGGCTGCAGAATGAGTGGGGCTGTCCCACCTAGCATTGCTCTGCCCAGCTGGTGTGGCATAAAAACAGATCCCTCTTCAAAACCGTATGGATCTCACAATGACGACAGCCTTGCTCCCAACAAGGCTGGAGTCACGTCCTTCTAGGAGGCAAACCAGGGTCAAGAGAGCTCAGGTTCTGCTCTTGGCATGCCCTCAGCTCTCAGACTTTAGGAAGACTCATTGCTACAGTGACTTGCACAGGAACTCTGCAGCCTGGGCACTGGCACAGCTTCTAGCAGGTGCTGGAGCAAGTGAGGGCTGCAGAAGCTGCTGTCCCTTCTCCCCTATTGCTCCACTCCTCTTGCCACTTCTGGCACTGAAACATTTGTCTCTGTGTTCTTCCTAAAAAACAATGTTATCTATCACAAATGAACACTGTGGCTGTAGAGTGAACCAAAGCATTATTTTACTATTTGTTGTGCTTATGGTAAGCACAGTAAAGGTTGTATATCCATTAGTAATAAGCACAATAAATACAACCATCAAAGAAAATCTTCTCATCTATTAAGGATCAGAAGCATATGAAATAGTCTTGAAAAAAAACTTAACTCTATTTTTGCCACAGGAAAAAAACCAAAACACCTAACCCAAAAAACCCCACAAAAAAACCACAAACCAGCCCAGGGAAAAGAAAGAAATGCTGCTTCTGGTATCTGTCTACATTTCTGAATGACATCTTGGCTGCTGGGAAGATTTTATAAAAAAATACCCCAATTAAATAAATTCAACAAAATAATTCCAAACATGACTAGCCCTTTGCAAAACCACTGACAGTCACTCCAGGCTTCCACATCCATTTTATCACATGAAACAAAAATACAGGTAAGAGAGGAGAAAACTGGAGGTGAAGACACTGGTACCTAAAAACCAAAAAAAATTCTGTTCATCACATAATATGAACATCATGGTGGAGTAATTATAAGGAACTAACTCATTTTAATAGGACAGTTGTTCAGTGAATAATTACTTCATTATCTCATGAAAAAATAAAAGGCCTAACTTTAAAATGCATAGAATCCTTCCAATGACGACTTCTATCACAGCCAGGCAGTCTACAGCTCTTGCAGAAAAAGTAGAGTTGCTCAGAAGCATTTCTGATGTAGGCAGACATTTTAAACCAGAGTATGGTTTCCATTTTGCTCTTCCCACTGTTCCTTTCTATTTTTTTAAAAGAAGTGTAAAAACTATCAAATATGCAATTTTGCAAAATAACCCTTTATTTCATATGGCTCCATTATTTCCAAAAAATACAGAACCCCAGATGTATAATTTTGTGTGATTGTATCAGATCACCACAAAATCTCCAGCTGACTGTCAAGAGAATGCATCCAACCCTGGGCTCGTGATTTGGAAATCCCAGTTTTAGGTACCTTTGGTCCCAAAATTTACGTCAAGGCAAAGCGGAGCAGTTGAATCCTGTCACACACAGTGATCGGTATCTGTTATTATCTTGTACAAACAGGTGAAAAAAGTTAACAGCACTTTATGGCAGTGTCACACAAAGAAAAGTTACATCATCTGCAAACCAAGTGAACAATGAACAGTACCACAGTGATAGCTTTATTTTTACTGCAAGAAGATGCACCTTATTTTTAATGCTGAGGGAGGAGGGAGAGGGAAGCTTTTATTTTTCCAGGAAAGCAAGGTAAACTGAAATTTCACTTTTCAATGTGACAGCAACTTTAAAAAAAAAAAGGGGGGCGGGGGGAGAAAAGAAGGAAAAGAGACACCATGGTTGCAAAACTCAACAGAACCACACATGGAACCCAAGTGAGATTGAAATGATGGCGCACTCACCCCAGGGCACTGAAGAAATTGCTCGGTGTGGATGGGCAGGTGCTCTTCACATCATGGGATTCACAGAGCAGAAAAGCTAAACCGTGAGGACTGACACAACTTCAACTGTAACAACTTCTTTATGAACAATTAAACATAGAAACATGAAGATGCTTTGTGGGCAACCCTAGCAGAGAACCATCTTTATTCTTATTATTTGCAATGCACCCAAATTACTCTGTTCTCACTTCTGTGTGCAACAGCTTTCAGTTAGAATTTTTTCTGTTTTTAGTTTTTGATCATTTTACACATTTTCCATTATTTTTTCCCTAATATAAATTCAATGTGATACTAATTTGTGATCAATTGTATAGTTCATTAACATCACTTTCTAACAAAACACATTTTGAACTCCCCAGAGGAGGCAACGGTACAGCAAAATGCCCACTACATCCAGAACTGGAGCCAACTGCCAGAAGGTAGAACCGAAGTGCAGCTGACAGGAATTAGTGTTTTACGGACTCACCTGCTAAGCTCCAGACTGTCTGGACCAGCACAATATTTTTAGCACTGAATTTCCTACCTATTGTACCCATTTTACATTTTTCCCTTCATAACAGAACTTATTTTATCTGATTTATTCTCTTTCATGAAGCAGCATCCAGGATCATGCTGGGAGGGTCCTTCAGAGTTGCTTTCCAACAGTTTCATTCTGGTGTCACCCACAGCACCTCAGCGAGCCGCGGTGTCAGCTGCTCTTCATGTTTCCCAGTGCAAGCAGGAGAGAAACCGGGGACCTGACACTATTTCCTCACCCTACTGAAACAACAACCAGTGCTTGGAAACAACAGTCTTGCAAGATTAAGAACTACAGAGGAACAAAGTGAAAATGAACAGGACCAGATCAATCTAACGCTTGTCTGAAACATTATTGCGCAGTGCTAACTTCTTGAGGCAGCACGTGAACATTTGCTGTTGGCTGCAACCCACTGGGAAAATAAAAATACTGCATTTGACAAAACAAGATGCCCTTACATGGAGTTCACAGGGTCTAGAAAGAACAATCTCCTGATGTGAGTAACTGCTGTGCAATCTGCTTATGTAAACTTCCCTTTTTGCATCAGTCCAGTCTGTCCTAGCTCGAAGTAAAATGAGCTGTACTCTGGGCATCTCTGTGGTTCTGATCAAACTACATGGGGGAGGACAGCAGTGAGTAGCTTGCCACCTGCCTTCTGCAGTTTTAAGGGTCAGTCCCATGGGCAGCAGAAACAACCACTTATACAACAGTGCTGGGCTGCCCCAACACACCCCTGTCAAATGGCAGATTAAATACTTTCTTTCCATCAGCTGAACTTCAGCAAGAACAACATGAAACAACAAACACTCCACATACTCTCTCCTTATCACGGCATACCTACCTCTTTTTAATGGTTACACCAAAATTCAGGTGCAGAGATGGTATTTATAAACAGCATCTTGCCTCAAACATGAAGCTATTGGCAACCGCTGTGCTTTGCCTCCAGCCCCCTGTGGAGTCAGGGAGGGAACACACACTTCAGGGGACCTTACAGTGGTATGTCATTTACCATCCATCTCCACTGAGCAACCACTGCTGCATGGAGAGGGACAGGGATGGCATATTTGACAAGGTATTTTTCCACAAAGCCAGGGAAATTGGCACTGTCTTGTGTTTTGGTATGCTCTTTGCTCCCCCTGCTCCCAGAAAGAGAACACTGGCAAGGTTTTGTATTCTGCACACCACCTCCTGTGATTCATGTAGCAGCAGAGGGAGACAGAAGGGGAATCAATATTGCTAGCTCAGAGCCAAAACTACTGAGGGCTTACTTTGTTCTCAACAAAATTACTCTGTAAAAGGCAATATGCCAACATCTGAAGTTCTGGCTACCCTGCCTGTATTTAGAGAGATTAGTTTTATTTTAGGAACAGTTCTCGCAAATCTGTGCATAATCACATAAACACAATGCCAACCAGACCTGCCAGAAGCAAGGCTGTACATCACAGACATCCTTTCAAAAGGATCCTGCACTACACATCTGAAAGTGTCTTCTGTTCCTATCTGCCTTCAGTTCAACCCATCCTTCTTCCAGTAAGATTTTAGTGGTGAGCTAATTAATACTGCCCTCCATGTAGTTATTCAGAATATTTACCATACTTATTTTTTCAGTAGTATCTTCCTACAGATTTAGGATAGCAATTATACCTATTTTTACTTTTTACGAAACTAGTTTTTCTTCTATTACTCCTTAGCAAAACATTAAGATGGTTGGCATTGTATCATTTAAACTCTCCCACAAGTATATTTAGCACTGTTGCAACTAGTGGGGAGAAAAAGGCCTCTATAAACCACTCCAAGGTCACCTTGGTTGGACTGCAGTATACAAAATACAAAGGTGGCTAAAAATCACCGGCAGCACCAGCAGGCCTTCAGAAACAGCTAGAATTGCTCTGCCTTCCAATGCATGACAAACAAAGCTTCCCTCTGTTCCCTAAGTTTTATGCCTTTCCTTCACTGACATTTCATCTTTGAAAGTGCATTTTCAAAACTGATGATGAGGGTTGAGCTGCATTCTGAACAAAAAGGGAATTTAACTGAGTGAGTTTGTATTTTCCAAGTTTCCCTATAACACGAGACACTGGTAGCACATGGAACTTGGAGAGCTGATGGCAAGACCACAGCAGGGATGGGCTGATTCATCCCAGGTGGACAGCTTGTAATCACACTGTGATGCTGCAATGCTTGTTTGAGGACCAGTCTTGTCACAGGACAGACCTGACACCGGATCTTATTTGGGTGTTGGGTTTAGATCAATGTGTCTGGTACAACAACTGCTGACTGCGTAGCCACAAAGACACTTCCACCAGCTCTGTCGAGGATCTCTGACTCCAGCACAATGAGCTGCAATAAAGTACACGTTGTGCAAATGAGGAATCTCTACCACACCAATGCTGTACACACTACTGAAGAGACAAGTTGCTGAATTTTCTGAGCTCTAACTACAATGCCAAGAAATATTTGTGGTGACAAAGCTTTCTTGTCACAGACATTCTTCTATGGTGGTTGTACGATTGCACCTTTTGTCCAAATGCTGAAATTGCTTAAGTGTGGGTGAGAGTATACATTTTTAAAAATACAGACAATTCTTAAAATAATACATCATCAGGTCACTATGTTACTGATCTTCACTTTTAGTGGAGTTTAAAATTCCCCCAAAGAGAGGTAAAAGTCCATCCAGTATTTTCCTTTACTCTTGAATATTCACATTTGCACATACAACATGATACTCATTTGCAAGAGCCTGGATTCCCATTGTGTCCTCAAGTCCCATTCCATTTTTAAAATAGGCAATGGTACAAATACTGAAAGAGGCAGTACCACATCCCTCCTGACAAAAATGCAAATGATTGTATGGCAACCAGCCACAGGTTACTGAGGGTCATCTCCCGAGAAATCGCTTTTGTCTGACCCTGGGGTGGTGGAAAAGCTCCTGCAAGAGAAAAGAAAACACATTTAATACTTTGCATAGGAACGACAGCTTAATGCACAATTCTTTACCACCACAGCATGTCCCAGCAATGAATCACAGAATCACAGACTGATCAGGTTGGAAGAGACCCTCAAGATCATCAAGTCCAATCCAGCCCTGACACCTCAACTAAACCATGGCACCCAGTGCCACATCCAGTCTGTTTTTAAACACATCCAGGGATGGTGACTCCACCACCTCCCTGGACTGACCATTCCAATACTTCATTACCCTTTCTGTAAAAAACCTTTTCCTAATATCCAACCTATATTTCCTTTGGTGCAGCTTGACACTGTGTCCTCTCATTCTGTCAGTTGCTGCCTGGAGAAGGAGACCAAACCCTACCTGACTACAGCCACCTTTCAGGGAGTTGTAGAGAGTGATAAGGTGACCTCAGAGTCTCCTTTTCTCCAGGCTGAACAACCCCAGCTCCCTCAGCCATTCCTCACAGGGTTTGTGTTCCAGGCTCCTCACCAGCCTCGTTGCCTCCTCTGGATGTGCTCAAGCGTCCCAATGTCCTTCCTGAACTGAGGGGCCCAGAACTGAACACAGCACTCAAGGTGCAGCCTCACCAGTGCCAGGTACTGCTCTGTGTTCTAATGCTGTCAAATTAATGCAAGATTCTCCAGAAGCCTTTAAGAAAATAAAAAACCCCAAACCAAAACACGACCTCTTATGTTAATGAATAAGAACAATTTTAATTTCCTTATAAAAGCATCCCTTAGAAGCTGCTAGCACTGTACTCAACCTTTGCAGAGATATTCAACTGTCAACTAAGCTTTGTGGTACTTTTGAAGTTTTATTAGTACCGCCAGGATCAAATTTAATGGATTCCATATAAAACTCTATAGCTGTTTGGTGGTGATATACTGTGAAAAAGCAACAAACATCCATTCTTGAGGTTCCTCTTGAAAATGTAAATACACACACACACTTTCTTTAAAGAACAGTTTCCACATATTGTTTGAACACTCAGTCATATTGACTAAGGAAACATAATTTGCCATGGAGTTTTCCAGAAATTCTTTACTGAAATCTTTGCTTAGTTGGAGAAGACTGGAAGAGATTCAACTGACAATAAAATTTGTTTTTTCCATACTTTGACATTCTCTGATTTGCAGCACTAAATTAAATGTGCCTGAATACATCATCAGAGCTTTATGATCATAAGCAAACTACTTGCATATATTTACATCAGCATATTAAATGATCTGTGTTACATTGTACTGAAATGCACAAAGACTTGATGACACGAAGCACTTTTGTTGTTGTTAATCCTGAACAGGGGATATAAAACTCTGAATATACCAGACAAGATGATGTACTTGTTGCAGCATTACGGAGTCTCAGCTTCTCTCAGAAGAACATGAAATCAATGATTTGAGAGTAAAGATGCAGCAATGTCAATTTTTAATCTTAGGAACCACACAATTTGGGCAATTAGATACCATCAGCAGCTTATCTCTGTGCTTCAGATTTGCAATCACTGGAAGAACTGCAATCAAGCATCTGAGACAAAGCTTTTCTTCCTGCATGAATGCTCTTAATTAAAAAAAAAAAGAAAAAAAAAAAGCGCAAAACCAAAGCAAACAAAGAAAAAGCCTAAAAACACCCTTGATGATCCCCATCCACCTTTCCCTGATAGGTATTTCATACTTGGGCAGATCTGCCACATCATTATTCCCCAGAAACTCACACCTAAGCTTCTGTCTACTCTATGTTGGATTTGTTCTTCCATAGCCCATTTGTTTTTTTGTACCAACAATGACCTCTTGCTTAAATACCTTTCCTTTTTCTCTGTTAAGTACAGACCGCGGTCTCTTCCCCCTCTCCCAAGTCATCTTTGACCCTTCTCTTTCCCAGCTGAGACAAGCCAAGTGCTTTTAGTTGCCCTTCACAGAAATGACTCCACCTTTCCCTTAATCTTAGCTCCCATTATCCCTCCCTCTCCCCAGTTCAATTTGTATTCCTTGACAGGAATGATGGACCTGTATGCAGGATTTCCAGGTAAGTTTTCAGATCTGGTAGAACAAAGAGTGCTTCCACAGCATTAGGGATGGCATTCCTTACTTTTTTCATCACTTCACACTACCCGGCTTCAGAGCACAGGGAATGAGGAGCATGATTACTTCAGCACACCATCACTCATTTCCAACTGCCCCTGGTTTATGTTTGGGGTTTTTCCTTTAATTGGTCCCCGAGTGTTTTTGTCCTGATAAATGTAATCTCACTTGTGCTACTGTGGGCTTCAAGGTTATCTTGCTACGGAGTTCAGAATTGCCAAGAACTTGCCAATACAAGTTTTCCACTATCTGCCTAAAACAAGAGTCTGTTACCTACAGCTTTTAACTTGAAAGGGGTTTAATTTTATAAATGAAATCTGTAAAATACACCTGTAAAAAATTATGGGATAATTTCATGTCAAATTTTAGGCATACTTTTGTTTTGGTTTGATTTCCAGAGGTCTAATATTACAGGTTTTCCCCAGGTGATTTAAGTTCTTGACACTTAAGAATACTGCAAAATGGAAAAAGGTGCTCTGAGCTTTGTTTCTTTCTCTTCACATATAAAAATAAGCCAAGAAAATGTATTTTTACCAGTGATACTTGTCAATGCAAACTTTTAAAGTTCCATGGAGCATTAAATTTTATTCCAGCTTCATGAAATAAGCTTTATTAAGAGAGAGAAATTCCTAAGCAGTGTGTATTGTAAAATAATATAATGATAATAATGGTAACAGTAATAATAATAATAATAATAATAATAATAATAATAATAATAATAATAGTAGTAGTAGTAATAATAATAATAATAGAAACAGCTCTAAGTCTTAAAACCACACCCACTTATGACCATGTACCAGGTGAGTACAAAGCTGGCTTTTGAGGAGCCTCAGGATTCCCCTCACAGTTAACCTCAGGACCTTTCCAAGGGGTTGTCAAAAACTGTAGCCTTTTTCAGTAGGCCAACTAAAGCAATGCAAGCAAGTCCTCAAAAAGTATAAATGGCAGTAACTTTAAATTATGCTTATTTATGCCTAATAAAGTCCTATGCCACAGCATTTACATTTAAAACATGTCTTTATTAATTCATACTGATTGCACTGGCAAATTATTACCAATTATGCTATTTTGAAAGTGCATTTTAATGAATAAATCTGATTATATTAATTATACTCTCAAATTCTGGACTAGTTAGATTTTCTGGGTACGACTTATTTCAATAGCATAAAATAATGTCACGAAACCAAGAATTCTTTACAATCTATTTGCTACACTTCTGTTTTTAAAGATATTCACAAAGTTATTTGTCTAATAAAATCCAATATATGTATTTGGATGTGATTTATATAGCAGAGTCTGAACTTTGCCATCAATGATGGCTGAGTGACAGCAACACTTCAAAAAACAAAACTCTGGGTTGTTAAAGAATTCTATTAATCTCTTTAAGCACTTGGATTGATAAATTAAGCACTCAAAACTAAATTAAAGCAGCCTTTGCAATAAATCATCTCACAGTAAAAGGTTCTTCTTTTAAGTCACCCAGGAATACTAAACTCAGCTTATCTGAGACACTGAACACTTGATCCCATCAACTGTGATGCACCAGGCTGCACATCACGGCTCCAGAGACTGTGTGCCATGTAATTCTCAAAGGTCCTTCCAATCATACTTTCAGTCATGGATCTTTGCCATCAAATCCCATACTGTTACTGTTTTGACTCCTTTGAAACATTATCCTTATTCTAATGGTGCCCAGGTAATTTACCTTTTCTAGGTAATTCTTTAATCATACTTCTTGCCACATAAAAAGCAGTAATAACAGCAGAAATTGTATCTCCTGTACCCATGTGAAGAATGCTTACACATTCTGAAACCGTTCTGAGATCCTTGTAAGGAAGTCACTACCAAAGCACAGTTCTCTTTGCTAGGTATCATTCTACCTGTTTCATAGAAATGTGTCAAGAGGTCCTCCTTTTCAATGAATCGTTGATATAGCCAGTTTGTGAGAGCTTCGGGCTCTGTAGGTACATCTTTCACTGGAAAAATCCTATCAAAGAAACAAACACAAATTAAATCTAGCAAATGTATTCTCCACGTGGAGAACAAAACTCTTCTGCCCCAGCTCACCACAAAACAGAGAGAACAGAACTTTTGTAAAAATCCAACTGTGTGATGTGCACTCCCTCCAACTCACAGATCACAGAGGCACGAAGGATACAAGAGTGGGAAACTCCAGGCTGCCATCCAGAACCACACAGAAGACACCGACATCAGTCTCCACTTCTGATAAAAGCTACTAAGGTGCTGGTTTGGTTTTTATTAAATAGAATACCATCACACTGTATATTACTATCCCTAAAAAGAATACAAACCAAGGAAGAATGAAAGAAATAATAAAATGAGCAAGTTCATTCACAGCTTTGAAGAAACAATTCAGCAGGCAGAAGCCACATAATGACATCACTAAGCACCAATAGCTCTTCCACATCCCAGAAAACAAGCCCTCTGTGCTTTTCAAAGGATGCTGGCAGCTTTGTGTGAGATTTCTAAGGCACATTTTATACTGAAAACTGACCCTGTACTCAAATATTGCTGCTCTGTTCTAAAAACACCAATGGAAGAACTGCTAGTGCTTTGGTACTTCTATGCTGAATATCAGCTCTGCTTAAAAAAACAGACACCCAGGGCAGAATTCACTGTGGTACACACACCCTGAAACTCCCAAATGACCCACCATACCTCACTGGATTATTTTCAAAATAGAATTTCCAATCTTGCAGTAACTGTGAAACCTCCTTAGCAGACCCTCAGTGCCTTTGGATATACACAAGAAATTACACATCCACTGCGTTGTACTGGCAGGCCAATGCAGAAGAGATTTGTGTATCAGGCTAACCTGAAAACTTCACACTCTGAAATGCAGGGCCTTTACTGGAGGTTTCTCTTTCCAGGTGAGCTCCCACTTAGCCTCTCATTTACATAATTCTATTTTCATTCCTGGATTTTCATTTCAACACAGTCTAAACTGATCACAGTGCAAAGAATTGAAAGTAACACCACAATCACCTGAGCAGTCTCTGGACAGATATGTGAATGTCAGAATAAGAAAATAAGGCATTTTTGAAGAATGCTTTTGTTGCTGTTACAGTTTTCAACATCTTTTCCAGTTTTGTTCATTTGTCACTTGTCCTTCCTCCTTTCAGTCTGATGTATGGAAAAATAAGCTGTAAGTGGGGGAGTCAAGCAGCAAAGCATTGCTCTAAATGAGTGAATGACAATCATGGTGCTTTGGCATACAGAGACAATATATCCTCAATGTAAGGAGATTAACAACTTTATTTACACTCTGTAGTATCAACATGAACTCAGCTATCTCTGTAGCCTTTGGAGTAATTCCACCTACATCTTCCTCACACTATGCAGTTCTCTATGTTCCAGTAAAGCCAGTTTTGGTAACCAGAAATTAGCAGCTGTTCTCTTGGATAAAACAGAGTTTGAAGGAAAGTCTTTGGCCAAAGACAAATGTTATGAAATGGCGCTTCAGTAAGCAGCTCAAGTTTTCAGTCTGCATATTAAGAACAAACAATTAAGAACTATTTTATCTTGAAGCCCAGATGCTGTACAGCTGGTTAAAATTAAACCACGTAGCACAAGTAAAAAACATACCCATAGAGCAAGGACCATTTTGTTGAAGGTAGAACACTAAGAAAGACTTACTCTGTGTCCCCAAACACAACTGAGCTGCCAAGCACTATTTTTATTCTCTTCTGCCTATCTGCTGTGAAGAGATAAAAGGCTCAGCAACTGAATATTGTGTTTCACAGAGTATTTTTGAAGGACAGATGCTTGCTTACGCAGGTTTTAAGAAGGTTCAGAACTAAGAGAATGCGTGTTGCCTCAGGACAGAAGTGTAGGGTTACCTGGATTCACATGCAGTCTCCATTGTAGACTGCAAGATATTCCTCACCTCTACCTTCACTTTTTCTTGACCTAATGCGTAACAGCTCTATTTTGTCAAGAACATTCCTCCTAGTCCGAAAACATCACAGGATTTTGCCAGATACCTGTTAGAAACATTTTTTGAGCTGGTGCTTTAATGGAGCAATGAAGTGATGCAGAGGTGATACCACCACTGTGAGAGACTAATGGAATGCTGCATACCACTTCCCTGCTTGAACCCATCCAGGCTCTTGTGTGGATCAATAATGCTGCTGGAATATAATACAAACTCTGGGTATAAACTCTGCTTCTTAGAAGTCTGAGAAGCAATCACTGCTACACCCAGTTTGAACAAATATTAACAGAGGGAAAAACAACTGGTTTGCCAATAATGCTACACTGGCTGCCACAACTTAGCAATGGTTAAGTGCTAGTGTATTTAGAAGCATTTTCGAATGTATTTTTAGATTATCCAGAGTTATTTTTACCAGCAGAACATTCTTACTAATGACTGATCTAAATTAGAGATTAAATATTAAAATAAACCAACTCCAAACTCTGGAAAGAAGCCCTTTCTGTACTCAATAAGGCAAAGCTAAACCCCATTATATTTAAACTAAACATACTGCTAATGCCACGGTTTTCTGCCCATCAGATGGCTCAGCTGCCATTTTTCTAAGAACACTCTCTTGAAGGAGACTGGGTTCAGGAAGGCAAGCAAGCAAGTCTGCTGTTATAAAACACAGATAATCTAAGACAAAAGCAGGGAGCCCCTGCTCTGATGGGAGCAGGGTCACCCCCAAACACCATATGCTGGCATTTCCCAGGTCCAGCGTTAAAAGATGCAGAAAACAGTTCCTTATTTTCACTGAGATATGCAAACAGGTGTCCATGTGGTCAAGGCATGAGCATCACCTTGGCTCTACTCCACCTCTGAGTATGCAGCATCAGGAATGCCATTAGAAGCAAACTGTTTGCTCCTCTCCTCAGGAAAATAAAACAGCATCAAACAGAACTGTCAAGACAAGGAACAAGGTCAATATGTAACATCTGAAGCTCCTGGAGTCTCTTGGGCACATGAATGTTTCTAGCTTTTGGGCAAAACTCACCTCACATTGCACTGTAATAGGAGCATCTTTGCTCCTGGTGTGGCAAACAAGGAATTTAACAGAACTGGATAAGAACTTGACCAGAAAATTCAAGCAGAATACCTTTTTTTGCTTCTCATCACAGGAACAGCTGATTCTCTGTCCCCAGGGAAAGTGAGGAAGGGGCTAAAAGCAGTGGCAGCACATGCTGCACCCAGGGAAGTGAAAAGGGGTGGTGGAAACAAAGACACATTTCAGTGGGAATCTGTGAAGAATCTTTTTCCAGTAATGAAGCATTATCCTTCAGCTGGAGATGCCTACTGGCAGCTGCAAGGTGACAACAGCTGCAGGGTACTTCAAGTACCTGACTGAGGGACAGCAACTTCTTAAACCACTACACAGATTTGTGTCCACATCCCAAAACAGATTACAGTAGAATAAATAACAGTCCAGGAAAGAAGAAAGGATTTGAAAAATCAGGAGATGTAACGGCCAAAGACATGCTGGCATATGTGAGAATTATGGAGAAATAGGTACTGATTGGCTGTTTCTCAGAAGATACCAAAGGATTTTCAGAAATATGGCATATTTAGAAACGTCTATCTCTTTTAAGTCATCCTTATTGGAGAAACAACCTCTGATCCTGCATTTAAATTCTGAAGTTCATGGCTAACCCTTTAAGTACTAACTGCCTTTTATCAGCTGTCCTACCCTGAACTGAAGTTCTGTATTACTTGCTACTCCACATCAGTCATGACATTATTTGCTGCTTCAATGGCTCTAAATAAATCTAGGACAGTGGAGGCTGTTGGTAGATGTCAGGCATGACCAAAAATAAGCTACTTGCGTAAAAAAGTGCATTAAAATACACTGCCAAACGGGATGCCCTTCTGCAACATTCATTCAGCAACCACAATGCATTTCACCTTATTTATAGCTCACAGCCTGGCTTATTTCAATAAATCTGTATCAATGCAGACACAAAAATAGGACTTCCTCAGCAGCTGAAAGCTTGTTTCAGCAGTGGCACAGCACGAAAGCTGGCATGGGGAAGAAAGATGACAGAGCTGGGAGCAGCCTGTGTGGCACTTCTATGCACGGCCACCCCTGCGTCACAGCTGACTCGGGCTGGCTCTGACGTCAGGGCTGCTGCACCAGTGTCACTGTCACACAGCCCAGAAGTGGGATGTGAGCATCCAAGGACATCACCTTACAAGGAAACTAAGGCAAAAAAACCCAGCCTCACACCACTCCTGACTGAGGGGACGCTAAGCACAGAGCCAACTTCATAGCCAGGGTGTTTTATATTTGCAAGTCTCACGTTTTGCTAACAGAACTGCAGCAACTTGAGAAATTACTGCTGAAGAAACTTGGTGATCAGTTAAGAAACACTAAGCCAATCAGACTAAACTAATGCCTGGTGTAAAAAGAAAAGAAACAAATCCCAAACTCAAGTCATAGCGCAGAAATGGTGGGAGCTGAGAAGAGCGGCCAGTCTGTGGCCTTGCTACACTGACACCAAACCACTCAGCTTGTTTCTGCAGAGTGGAAGTGTTGCAAGTCTGGATTTACAGTCAACACACACTACACAATGACCCAATCATAAACCTAAACCATCTGAGAAGAGCAAACAAACCTTTCCAACAGACTCACTACAAGGCAGGTCTTACAGTGATGCCTCTAGTTTGACATGCCTTGCACCAGATGGATTGACATCTCTCACAAAAATCCCAGTGCCATTTGGCCTGGAAGAAGTTAATTAGATATTTTCCTTGAGCATTATATTTCAGAGAGAAAACTGAGTTTTGCAGCACTTTCCAGTAAGTTCTGAGAAAAGTCAGTCAGGGTCAAAAAGTTATTCAATAGATGGGTGCAGATGTCACACCTTGTGTTTTTAGATTCAAACCTGGTAATTGTTCTTTTTTCTAGGGAAGATTTTTTTTTACATTCTGAGGAAAATCAGGCCACAGCTTAGCCTAATTATGAACTTCTGAAAATGGTGTCATTTGTACTGAAAATTGAAGTTTGAAAAGCAAGGTTCAACTCATTATCAAAACTGAGCTTTCAAAAAAAAAAAAAAAAAAAGAACTGGATTAAACCAAGCCTTCTCTGCAATTTCCACCAGCTAGAAAAGCACCTAGTAATGATAACATAAGGCTCCTTGCTGTGTTCTCTTCTGTTGTTTCCTGAGCAGGATGAAAAAGAAATAATCCTGCAGCAAAGGCTCAGGCTATGAGAAAAGGAAATCACCAAATTTGAAAGTCTGTAAGGCAGAAAGAGGCAGGTGGTGATCAAGTGGCACAGCAGAAGGGACTGACTGAGCCCCCAGAACAAAAGCAGCTCTGCAGTCTCTTCTGCTCCAGTTTGAGTGGCACAGAAAATGTTCCTTTTTTCCCCACTGCAGTCATACATCATCAATACCTTGCTCTGGACTACTCCAGAAGGGAATAAGCATGTCTAAATCCTGATTCTTCTTTCATACAGCACAGATGGCATCTGGACAAAACTATTCTTTGCTTTTTCCAAAGGGATGCTTTTTTCCCCCCTATAACTCAGTTAAAAGAAACTACATGAGAAACTATTGTGCTCTCTTCCCAGTTACTTAAAAATTACCCTGATGATTTATTTCAACTGTTATCTCCGAAGACATTCCAAATTACAAAAAAATGAGCAAAATTTTAATGCAGTAAATGCAGGCAAAGTGAGATATAATACCAATGCAGACAGACTTGATGTACATTGAAAGAAAATTTCAGAGGACATCCATGTGCCAACCTACACCCACCTCACAGTGCAGGAGCCATGTGCCTCAAGTACTACTACTTCAAGGACTGGAAGTCAGGCTGAGCTCCACCCAAACCCAAGGCACTCTGGTCTCATTTCAGAGCCATCACACCCTGTGCCTGGCTGGGCCCAGTTGCTGCATGACTTTCTATTTGGGACACACTTCAACTGTTTTTACAGAGTCAGCCATGATAAATTCAGGTTATTAAGAACATACATAAAGTAGTCAAATAGAGCAGCTTGCCCCTGTCTAAACCAGTGACTTATGCCCTCTGGAAGAAAATAACAAACTTAACACCCAAAATTAAATAATTTCAAATATTTTTCTCAGGATTTCAGTACTACAAGAACTTATACATTCAAGTACAACACAAAAACGGTTGCATTGGATATACATTTAGATATAAATATAATATTTATATTATAAAATATAAATTTTATTTATGGATATACATTTAGATATACATTTAGGATATACATTTAGAAGCAGGAAGTTAATTCAACTTACATTAACTTACTGTTGTTTATAAAGGAAGTATTTTTGGAAATACTTTTCAGAAGAACGCTAAATACATTCAACTTGCAATTATCCCAGAGGTCTGAGAGAGTACTAAGGTGACCTAAATAAAGTACAACAGATCTAATGCTATCTTATATAAATTAGGGTGTTCACCTTCAGGGAAACTTGGAAGGCAGCTTTCTATAAAAAGTAAGGACAGATTTAAACAAGGCTGTGAAAAGGAGCTCCCGCGAGCAGCCTGTACTCTGCATCACACAACACTGACACAGCAGTGATGATGGAGAAGGTCATTCCCACTTCAACTGCCACCCAGGGGATCCACACAACAATACCTGAAAGCTTTCTGTAAAAGTCTAAAAGCTCTCCAAATCATCAAGAGGGACTAAGACAAAATAATGTGATTTTGGGATAAAATGCAACAACTTATTTAGTAGAGGAAAAGTGTTAAAAACTCCTGGAGATTTCAGATTTGCAATTCATTGTAAACTAAAAGCAAAATGCAACTTCTCTCTCCATCAGTTTAGTCTTGAGACAAAGAACTGCTGAGGAGAAAAGTTTTAATAATCTCCCATTCTAGCTGTCAATGTGATTTGCAACTTTTTCCACCTGGTTTTTCCAGTTGTTTTGCCCAACTACTTAAAGTATTCTTTGAGTGAGAAAGCTGGCATTTCTTTGTCAGAAAGTTAAATATAATATTTGATTAGGAAATCTCTTTTAATTGTTGTTTTAATTTAACAACAGCAATTTTCCATTAATTGACATTACTAAAAACCAAAATTTTCAAAATTCAAGTTGCGTTTACCAGCACCTTAAGATTAAAGTGATAGCCTTCAGATATATTCCCCACAACCCCATTCAACCACAGGACATGAATCCAAAACTTAAATGTCTGTCCTAAGATACAGAATAGTCACTGAACTTTTTAAAAAAAGATGTATTGTGCTTAAATAATATGAGTTGCCCACCTGTGCAAGACATAAAAAACCTACTCCCACTGCTACTGATTTCCTCTTTCCTGGAATGACAATGATTTGTGAATACTTGAGCTCAGTGTAGGAGGAGCAGGTTTATTTCCTACCTGTAATGTACGTGTGTCACTGTTGGCTGTCGGTAGCCAAGAATCCAGGTTTGGATGTCTATAGGTTCAGCTTTGGGATATGCAATGGTTGTATCTATCACCCACTGGAGGCCTTTGGGTTTGCTCTCTAGGAACAAAAAGAAAATTCCATGTCACTTATTTGAGAGTTATTCCATTTTTGTATTACTTCATGATGTATGAGGCACAAATAAGACGATCAAAAAACAAATCCAGATTTCATTACAGAGCACAGAAATATTCTTAGGAATTTCAGCTAGACCTAGATTTTATTTAACCATTATTTCTGTTTTCTTAGATACCATGGTACACAGAATAGAACAAGTTCATTCACCAGGTTTGAGTACAGTCACGGGATATCTTGGCTCGAAGATCAGGTGCTTCTTCCCATTTACCAAAAGGAAAAACCCCAAAATAAACATCCAAGCTTCTTGGTCTGCACTTCAAGCACATTTACACCTGGGCCTTTCTAAAAGACCACTGATGGAGTAGCAGCCATGCAGATCCCTCAAAGGTTCTTAAAAACGTGAGTTGCAGGAAGAAGAGAAAAACCACCACTTTCAGGGTGACTCAGGGTAAGAAAGCAAGGAACAGAAGGTGGTCAGTTTTCACACTCCACCCACAAGGTTCCAGGAGAGGCTGACAGCAATACATGTTCATATGCTGCTCAGCTCACTTAGAAACTGAAAAAAGAATCAAAGGAGGTGAAAACACTTGCTATTAAGATGAGTCAAGAGAATCAATCTGTGGGTCCCTTCCAACTCAGAAAATTACACGACTCTTTATAAAATCTGAATAGAGATTACAATCAGCAACGGTCCAGGTCATAAATCAACCTAGCCATGACCTCTCTCTGGCCTGTCTTCACAGGTTTGCTAAGAGGGAGAGCAGCAGATCTGTAGAGCAAACCAAGAAGGAAGGGCACACTGCCACGATGGCACTCTGAGTTTAGCCTGTCAATTTTCCCTCTCTTCTGGATCTGTCTTGTGTTTGATGTCACGTTATGGCCAGGCCAGCAGAGAATGCTCACTTACTGCTTGAGACACCAGTACAATATACTCACACCACATCAGGCAGTATCTCAAAGGATTTAAAAAGCTGACTATCAGAAACAGCCACCCATGGGCACAAGCATGTAAGAAATGTTAGCTTTGAGTACAAAGTACAGTACAATACAAGCCTGCAGCTGAGAAAGCTACAAAAGAAATGTAACAGAGGTTGACAAGAGCACTGTCAGCATCAAGAACATGTACATGATTGACTGTTCACCATCTTTCCCAATACAAGAACAGACACTAAAAATTCAGCCAAGAGGAAAAGTTTTCTTAGCAGAGAAACGATTCTTTGTGCAGAGGGAGGAGGAAAAATCCTATTTCTTGCTAAAGGATGTCAAGGACACCAAGAACTGGGATGAAGAGGAAACTGAGTAAGTACATGAAGGGTTAACTAACCGGGCAAAAACCCCTACCTGGCTTGGGAAACCCACCACACAAGTCAGAAGCTTGGAGAATATGTGGGAGAAGTATGATGCTTGTTTGCTGTGTTCACATTCTTCCTCTGCAATCCACCTGGAGTCACAGACAAGATGCTGGGCTAGACAGATGTGTCTGGGCCTTGCCCGGAGTGGCCACACTAATTTTATGGAAGGTCTACCACACACGTGAAGAAATCTGCTGCAGTCAGTCTGAGCCACAGTTACTAACTCCAGCTAGAATGTACATGCAAGGACTGGCTTGCAAGTTTCTACCTGCTTTTAATTTAATTTAATTTGCATTTAATTTAAGCGTGAAAAGAAAATTGCAGCAATGCTATCACATGTATCAATTATTTTAACAAGCAGTGTTTTCTTGGTGTCTGCTCATCAGTGGAGTCGCACTGCTTTGTTACAAATGCACTACTCCAACAGAGCTAGACAGCATTTCCTAAAATTTAGATTTTGAGTTCTTAGCAGCACGCAACATGCTATTCCTAAACTTGACCCAGGGCAAGTTGCATAGGTCAAGCTGAAACATTCAGTGTTACCTTCTGGAAATTCAGTATTTTAAACCCCTGACAGACACATGGAATGAGAACTGGAGGCTGCAGGCTTGCCAGCATCATGACAGAGTGCTTGTCAAGTCTCTCTTAAGAAAATCACTAACTACAGAGTGCTTCATTTTAAAAGTAGCAATGAATCAGAGAAGAGCCAATATGAAATTAATATTAAATCAACAGAAGTATTCATTTAGAAATAGATTTTGAATCAAAGTCATTCAAGTTATTATTTTCCCAGATGTAAAGCAAGAATGGATAAAGACAAGTAAATTGCCAAAGTTAAATTGCCTAAGTGAGTAAGCAACAAAGATCATTAATTGCAATTAAAAAGTGCCAGATGAATATGGGCACATTTTCTTATTATTTACAGTAAAGTGTTTCAAAATAATTTATTCAATATTTAGCTGTATTTAAAGCTGTTCTTTCAGTGGATAATGGTTTGCACTTCATTAAGGGAAGACTCCTGCAGTTCTCTGCTGTGCTGATTTCCTACCTTCTGCTTTTGTGGAGAGAGCTGCTGCAGCACTGGATTCCTCAGTCCAGCTCCAAACTCACATCCAACCATTTTCAGGGCAGGGTGGGGAGAACAATACAGACAGCCCACCAGAAACCCCAGGCCAGGAAAAAAAACATAAATCTGACAGTAACATCAGTCTCTACAGACCTCCTTTTAGAGCAAGCAGGTGCTAGTGCAGCTACCTCCATGTGCTCTCAAATCACAGTATTTGTGCATGCTCTGGTTTAAAATAAGCCTTACATAATCATCCGAGATACCTGACTGCCAAAAAAGCCTGTATCACCAAGGATTTAGGAAAATTAATTTTGAAATACATCTTGTTATACTTTTTTTTGGGGGGGGGGGAGGGGGGTTATGTTGCAGGTTGCAACTGTGTTGCAACCTGCTCATAAGCAAATTTATTTTAAAACAGGGAGCTCTGACAGACCCTGAAAACTGCAGAAAAAAAATTCCTGAAAATCCGGAAAAGAAACTGTACAAAACACAAAGAAGTGGTACCTAAATATCTCCAAGGATGCTGCTTTCAGGTGTAAGCAGACCTCTGACCCTATTATTAACCCTAATACTAACAAACCCTATTATTTTTTAAATGGAGCATGTTAACAGGAGTGCAAATCAAAGACTGCTGCATTAGTTATAACATGGTGTGAATCTCTCATCTGGCATTTGTACCTGAGAAATCAGGGAGCTGCATACACCAGTGCTCAGGAATTCCTCTTGCCCAGCCTGGCTTGCCCAACTCAGCCACACCTTTCTGACAGCCAAACTCTTCCAAATTTCTACCTACCATTAAAAGACACTCCTACCTTTCATTTCTAGTACTTGCTGAAAGACTGAGCAGCCTGACTCTCAGAGACTTCAGCAGAAGAAGCTGCTGCAGAGGCCATACTTAAGCTGATGTCTCCAAGCACTGGTTTGTCTTCTGTGGTGTCAGTCTGTTTGCCACTTCCAGCATAGGTGGAAGACACAGACTTCTCAAACTGCTTGAAAATGTTAACAGTCTCATTCTTCTTAAATAGCACATAAACCTTCTAAATATGCTCACAGGCATCTGCCCTACACACCCAAACCACACAGCAATGATGTACCTCAGTGTGAATGGTACATACTTGCCTTATAAGTGGTAAGACAGAACTGAACAATCACATGAAACAGCAGCTTTCTGGCCTAGACAAAAAAAAAATAAAAATCAAAAATCAAATTTAAACAGCTTCCTAACTTGTTTGTTGTTGGGGGTTTTGCTTTTTTTTCCAAATCATCAGCAGAGGCAAATCTTTACAACTATTTTCTTCACTGTGGATTCAGTGATGCTAAGTCGCTCCCTATTTACTTAAGAAGCAACTCCTCATCTGAGTCTTCAAGGCAATCGAGCTGTAATCCTCTGAAGTCCTTTCACAGCAGATACTTGACTGTCTACAATCACAAATTTGTGGGGGTTCAGAGGTTCTCTTCATTCTTCCTCTTTGTCCTCCCTGGGGTTCCTATTTCCTGGGGTCAATGCAAGCTGAACACCAGATCAGACCATGTACAGAACCTCTCAAACCCACCAGCAGACTGTGTTTGCCACTGAGAAAAAACAAATCATAGACAGATTTCAGCAGGAAAGCTTGCCTCCAGCCGAGCTCTGGATGGTGTCACACTGCCAGACTGGATTCAGAGTGGGAAAGAATACACCAGCCAGGTGTGGACTTGAGGACTTCAGCTTGCACTTGAAAAAGAAAGCATTTGCTAGTGTTAACCAGCATTCAGGTGTGGTTTCCTGAACACTTGCACAACTCTAAAACGCAGCCAAATAGGCTGTTGGATCTTCCTTCACATCAATCTATTCTTGTAGCTTGTCCCTTGTTCTCTAACTGTCCTTCTGTGATCAACTGGATCACTGACCTCAAAATTAACTTTTTTCTCCAAAGATTAACTCTCAGACTGAACACCTTAATCATCATTCCAAGATCTTGACACAACAACCCACCTGGAACAAAACAATAAGCCTTTTTTCCAGGGGGAAGAAAAAACAACCATCAAAGCTTTCTCACATGTTATTCAAGTCACATTCCTCATGTAACAGTGAATCAAAAAGTTTGATTTTTAAAAAAATCAATTATGAAGTTCAATATACAACCCTGCAGAAGTGAAAATTGAATTTCTCTGAGAAACAGCATCAGAACTGAATGTACTCTGCTGCATTTGAAAACAGTATGGTAAGATTTCAGTACGGCTCTAACTAAGCTCATAGCAACCTCTTACCAGACAAAAAATTGCTGCATGGTACAATAAAACAATTTAAAAAAACACACTAGAGCAAGTTTGATCAAAAATAAGCTCTGGAATGTGCATATTTGAAGAACAATAGCTTAAAACTCCTTTGAATTGTCAGCCTTTGGCATTTAGAACATTTTGACAGTTCTAAAACTAACAAAATCAATTCTTATCAACTGAAGAAACAGTGTATTTGCAACCATGTTGAAGACTAAGTGTTGTGCTAAAAAAATTCAAAAAGCTATAAAATACTCCTGCAAACACACACCTGGGTCACTACAGGGTTAGGGTGATGATGGCTTCTCATGAAGGACTTTTATACTGCCTGTATTTCTATTCTGCACTAAAACCTTCCTCTGGAATGCAGGTGCTGGCAGCAGTGCTGGCCCATCTGGAGGCTTTCATCAGACACCAGAAGTACCTTAAACTCTCTTTTCAGGGACAGACACCATTCACTGTATTACTTAGCTTCAAGAATGGTCATGCTATCAAATGATTGTCCTACCTTTCCTATGCTTTTCCATCCTTCTATTAATTTAGGAATACAATTACATAATTTTGTTAAATTAAACAAGAGTTTCAGAAGACAGCAAAAGCAACAAGCATTCCAGTAACTTAATTCTGTATTTACCAGCAATAAGCTAAAATTCACTCCAATGAAGGTTCGTACTTGGGTTTTTAAATATGAAGGGAAACTGATAAGATGAAAAAATTAAGAAAATAGAGGCTGCTTGTCCTGGAAAAGCCACTGATAAAGAACTGATCAGTTTAAGTACAAAAATTATCAAACAGTATTAATCATCTAAGGAAGGTTTGTTCTTCTTGTCACTTTACAGAGGAAGAGTTAGCTACAAAACTGTGGGAAGTTCATTACTAGTATAAAAATAAATTGAAAAGAGGACTGGATATTAAGAATACTACTATCATAATTAAGACTAATGAATTTTTGGGGAGGTTACTGAACCTTGCACTTCTCAACATAAACCCACCTCTACCAAAGGGATGCCATAAATCAGATTAGAGACCTTACAGCAGAACAGACGATGTAGCATCGAGCTACAATTAGCCCATTTCTTGAACTATGACTTGAAGGGCACAGCTTCAGTGACATGTGACATTAAAAACCAGCTGGGCTGAGGAGGTAGGGTGTGACACTGTATCAAACAACTGTATATGACTTGGTTTGTGTCAAACTGTGATAACAGTATATTAAGGACAAACCGTCTTTTATTATAGTTGCCTTTGCCATCTTTTCTTCTTTCACCCAGTTTTACACATCACTCCAGTTGAGAAAGTAGAATGGCATCAAATTTACAAGGTATAAAAGCTACAAGGATCATTTAAAATGAATTAAGTATTAATAAAATGACAGCAGCCAAGAACAGCACTGTGTATCATGACTCAACATTAAAATAGCTACCCAGGAAACTCAGCAGGAAGGGGACATAATTTTTGATAAGGAGAACTCTTAATCTATAAACCAATTTAACTAAAATCATGTGGGAGAGGAAGATAAATTCCCATGAATATCAATAAAGCTTGGTGGAAACAAAAAGACAGGGAGAATAATAAATAATGGAGTAGAAAGCTTATTATAGTAAGCTGAATAATTTGGCAACCCAGGACTCCAGGAACATTGTTAAGACAGTATAGAGCACAAGGAGTGCTGTAGATGAAGAATGTGTCCAGCAAACCATGAAGTTCAAGTGTGATGCTTCTGATAAAGAAACCACTTCCCAAGCAAAGGAGAAGAGTTATAATGTACAAAAGGTTTATAGGCAGTCTCTGTGCAAGCCACTGGCAACACCTTTAATCTCTGCACTACACCTGGCTCTAGCACCCACAGCTCAACTATGGTCACCTGGAACAGGAGGGAAGCTTGATTTCTCTTACATGGGTTTTTTATGTGATTTTAAAAAAGGGAAAAGATAGAAGAGATTAAAAGTCAAGATATTCACTACCTTTGTTAGACTTCTAACTTTCTAATATAACCATAGCAATTTATACAATTATATTTCATGCAACTGAAGAAACATTTTCTGACATTGCAAGAGACCAATAAAAGCATTCAGAAAGCAGCAGATTAGAGGAAGAATCTTTTATATAAGATACAGATCAAGAACATCTCTGAAAGGGAAGTTTTACAATGCTAGAAACATTTTTGTATTAAAAAATTGCTAAAAAGAAGAGAGGACATAAAATACCTCAGTGTCACTATGTATCAAATACTACTTTTCCCTAGCATATAGAATTTACTTTCACTTTTTCATCCTTTTCAGTACATTTCCAAGTCCATTACTATGAAAGAGTGACAGCTAAACCCACGCATTTCATTCCTATTTTTACCCAATTATCTTTCCTTGAGTAGGATGGACAATATGGCTCCATTCTATTTCTGAGAGAATTCCTTTATTTTAGTACCCAGTTAGGTCAACTACTATCAAATGTTCATTTCTCTAGTGTCTGAATGATGCCACTCAAAGAGGGAGGGAAAAAAAAAGGCAGCCAGGTTTGATTTCAGCTAAGTTGATAGCAACCAAAGAATAGGAAAATATGAAATTGGTATTTGATAAGCACCTCTGGTCTCCCTCCAGAACCACACAACTTGTAATTAATTTCGGGAACTTCTTAGTCTCCATACCTTTTTAAGACAGCAAGAAATAGAACAGGAATAGGCCAAACTTTTCTCATCAAAAAAACCTAAACTTTTTAACAAGGACTGGGGTATTCAGTTTCTCTCTTTTAAACTTCAAATGTTTTATGACAACAAGAGCTTTCTTCAGCCTTTCTTTTCTGCATGTAGCCTGACAAGAAACACTCTGATGCATTCCACAGCTTGATTTTTCAGCTTATTTTAAATCCTACCTTCACTACTGCAAGTACATAATCTCAATTATTTCCTATGCTGACATGAATAACTTCAAAACTAAAAATCTGAATGCAATTTCTGTACAAGGGTTTTTGCTAACCCTGAGATTGGACCATTTTCTGTCTGAAGTTCAAAAGTACTCTGCATATGTGGCTTCCTTAGTAAGGATCTTTGTTTCAAATTGCTAAATGATTATCAAAATTTGGCTGTGGACACACCAGCACCACCCATCAATAAGAAACTACCACAACTCCCCCATCCATTGTTTCTATAATAAGTAACAGAAATCCACAAGGAAGTTAACCCTGCTGCTGAACATGCCAAGAAGTTAATTTTAAAAACAGAGACTAAAGCACCACATCCCATAACTACAGGCATTATTTATAGCCCATCTATACACTCCCCTATAGCCCAGACATCCCAGAACAATAATGCTGCAGGAATATTTTTATTCTCTCTTAACTCTTCTGATATGATAGCCAAAACAATCCTTCAGATCTAGTGATCAGTCTAGTGACAGTTAACTCCAGCAACAGGGACAGGCAACACAAAGATCTGTACAGAACAGAAGAACTTGAACTCAGTGGAAAATAGTTCAAGAGGAATAAAGTATACAGTAGTGGATGCAAAGAAAGCTTTAAAGCCTGGAATAAAAATATGAACATAGCTAGCATATTCCAGAAATACTTTTACTACAGTTCCATGCTGTCACAGACCAGTGCAAACCATCAATCTTGCCAAAAGGAGATGATCACCTTCTTGATCACTCTGGATGCCTCTTCCAGTATCTGCTTCACCCATTATGTGAGCCAAGCCAAGCACTCATGCAGCCATACCTAAATCCATACCATACCATAGACTAAATCAAATTAAAACTAAGGTGGGTTTTCTTGTCTCAACATCAAAGCAAAGTTAGCAGAACTAAAACTAGTTATGAAAACATAAAATGCATTATAAATGTATTTGATATTTGAAGAAACCAATTCTACACAATATTTTTCGTAACTCAGATCTTTGACATTTAATTTGCTTTATACCCACACAGTTATCTTTACCTTTTCTCACTGCATCTCCACCTGATGGAGTTCCATTTTCTTGTGGTGCTACAAGTGTTTTCAGAATTACTTGTGTTGCCCCAAGTCTTGGCAGGGTGACATGTTTAAGAAATGGCAAATTGTTTTTCTTGGCAAATGCCTGGCTTGTTTCTCTTCTTTTCCTAAGAAAGCCACCCTCTGGAAATAAAACAATCCATTTCCGATTGCGGCTCCTGTAATATTTTTCTAGATGATCTTTGAGTAACACAAGCTGCTGGTCACGGTGTGTTCTCCCCTGTAAGGATAAAACACTATCTAAATAAAATGATTGCTTAAAAGAGATAACATCAGACATAATTATCATGTTTCTAAGGTCTCTCTCTTTTCAGAGATAAAAATAAGCCCCTGAGAGAATAAAAAGCTGTGCTCTCCTCAGAGTACCTACTGGAGGTGTACAGACCAGGCCTCAGCTGGGTTACCACAGCAGAACCAGACCTCACTCAGACCCGCACTGCTCCAATGACCCACTCACTTCTCCTCTTTGATGCATTAAGACAACTTCTTCAGAACAGTAAGATACATCCTTAATTACTGCAGAAATATCTTCAGGAACAATCCTTCCTCTTCCCATCTCTGCATGCACCAAGTTAAATTTTCATAGGAATCTCTTAATACTAATTAGCATTTCTGAGTGCTCCAAAGTGACTTTGTCAAATCACTCAAAAGACATAGGAGGGCAAAATTAGAAATCTCCTCAGCAGAGGTGATTTTAATTTTCTGAAATGTCATAAAAAATGCCACAAACATTGCACTGTTTGGTGGCTAGCTGGGTTTTTTTGGTCACAGGAAGAGGGAAGAGTAGTGGGGTTGAATGAAAGACAGTATTTTACTAAAGGTGAGTTTTGTGAAAGTGCTTCTCCTACATTTAATTCTCACCATTGCAATTACTTCTGACTGACCACACGAGGGGAAAGGAAGAGGCTCTGTCTGCTCAAATTAATGCAATCATAAAGCAATATAAAAATCCTCAGTTAAGCCAGACCTTTCTTATCAGACCACAGGACTCCAGGATAGCACAGTAGTTAAGAAAAGAACAGTGAACCATAACCACCCAAATATTACTAAAGCCTTTCTAGAGTTAGGCAAAGGACCATTACTCACTCACATGAAGTATTTTGCCACACCCAAAGGCTAACGGCCTAGAAACGTTTTATTTTCAACTGGCTTGTCTCCAGACTCGCAGTGATATCATTGTATTTGTGATGTTGTCTACATCAGCCACTTTACAAAAATGAGGAAAAGCCTTAGTTTTTGCTAAGTGCTTCAGTGATGGTTTGGTTTTGTGACCGGAATTGCAACCCCACATTCAGAAATCATAGCTAACAAGGTGACAACCCTGCGGACCTCAAAATGTGCATGCTGTAAATTCTACCTATTGGAACAGATTTATATTTTACAAAGCATCCAACCCTGTTCCTTCCATCCATCCTCTCACAATACACAGTTGTGTGCCTCTAGAGACCTTTGTTTTATCTAATTTTGCCTGAGGTTTTCTAACTATGCCTCTAGTGTTCTCTATGTTCTCTAGTGAGAAATCTCACTTCAGCTGTGTACTGCTGTGATTAAGCAATTCTTTATTTCATTCTGAGTAAATTAACTTATTCTCTGCAGTGTGAAAATTCATTAATTCTCTCTGGCTCTCCACACATTTTATGTCCAGAGAAAGGAATAAAAAGAGGAAAAAAACATGTATGATGGATATTGCAGTTCTCATAACTGGCAACAGGTTCATGCTTTTCATTGGCCTCCTGAATTTCTACTTCAAGAGTGCAGTTTGATCAACAGCCACCTAACAACAAAAAACCCTACCCAAACTGTATAAAATAACCTGAGGGTCTCACTCATTAATATTTGAGATGCTGAGTTCAAGAGACATTCTTTCCTAATGTTCAAATAATAATTAACCTTCAAGAATGAATTAATTACTATTTATACAGGTCCATCACCACCTTGATTAATCCACTACTATGTCACCATCAAAAGGGATGGTCCTGCCTTTCCTAATTTGAAACTCTACAGCCAGAACAGTGACTCAACGAGACTCTCTGCATGGCTTCAAGGTCACTAAGGAAAGGTGAGAGGTGTGCTCAGAACCAGAGATAAAAAGGACTGCCCATGTATTTTGCCTGTACACCTCTCTCACAATAGGCTCCCTTCACAACTGGATTCCACAATCATTTGTGTCTATGCAAATAATAAAAATAGCTTGGAAAACAAAGTAGCTTCAGAGCAAAGACCTCCCCAAATACACACTTTACAGCATAGCTATTTCATCATGCAAACCAACAAGGAGGTGAGAAATAAGTCCCATAACACCACAGTATTCAAAATATATAAGGATAAATCAAAGCACTATAATGTGTTTGCATTTACCTGTCTTATAAAGAAGTCTCCATGGATTAGAGACACAATGCCAAAATTTGTATACTTGAAAATATGATCCATCAGCCACATCATCTGACGGACAACCTGAAAAGTAAAAAAAAAAAAAAAAAAATTAAAAATGAGTGAATTATCAAGTGCAAAGAATTATGGATTATGAATATACAGGTCACATTCTTGTCAACTCCCACAACAGCAATACAACTAGCAAATAAATAGAATAAGATCCTTTATGTCCAAAACATAAAGCAGCACAGGTGCTATGCTTCTCCCTTGAGAGCAGAATTAAATAGCTGCCTTTTTGTTATGTAATATACAGTTCTACAATTTTAGCTATGGCAGAGCAGCCACATGTATCCCTGAGAGCTTAAACAGATCCTGCTGCTCATCCCAGTCAAGCAGCACAGCAGGAAGGCAAAAACAGAGTTTGAGCTGATCAATTCACTTGACCATCACTTCTTACAGGACAGTGAGGCAGCTACTTTATTTTTTCAATCCTTAGAGATTTAAAATAGGAGAATTTCTCCCAACAAAGTAAACAACAGAAGGGAATAGCTGCTTTTCTCATGAGGTCTTTTTCCTTGATCTCTCCTACATGTAGTTTTTGAGAGGGCAGGAAGCAGTTCTCCAAAACTGGAAAATCCAGTGTCTCTGACATGTTCCAAATCATAGGCTAGGCTGCCTTTTCCCTGTGCTATGAAGCCACATCACTACTGGTGCAAGTTCAGTGAAACTGAAGTCACCTAAGACAGTACTCTTCTATTTATCACTATCAAAAAAGAATGTGAAGGACTGTGACATTTCTCTGGTGGTCAAATGATCATTCATGCACCTTCTGCTTCGCATCTCTCATGCACTTTGAGGCAAACACAAAAGAGAGCAGTCTAAGAAACAAAAATAACATGCTGGTATCCCTTCCTGTCTGCCAGTGGTATTCCTTACTAGATGCTATACATCCAAAGGACCAAAGGCACACTATGTGTTTGTGAGTGACAAAACAAAAATTAGTTCCTAGATACAATTCCTTACTTGTAACTAATATTGGCGAAATCGTTTATCCTACAGCTCTCTCCAGGCCTGTGTTAAATAAAAGTGAGGATCTTAAAGCCAAATTCTTCTCTGCAGACATTAACATTTTTTCAATTTCAGTAAATTAAAAAGCTTTATGGAAAAAAACAAGAAAAGGTGTGCCCTAAGGATAAGAGTTTAAAAAAGCATCACTCAGAGGTGTTACTGCTCTTCAAGGCACTACAATGAGCTCATGCCCACGCATCACCCAAAGGTGACTGGCTGGTGCAGGGAACGACATCCTTTGATAAAAACACCACCAAAATTCCAGTAATGATGATTTAGCCTGCAGCAGTACTCAAGGCCTGCCAGTGTTCATGTACTACTTTGGCATTTTGACAACTATTTTTCTATTATATCGAGAAGAAGCTAAAGCAACTTAATCTGTTTTACTGGAGGAGATAAGTGAGTTTAACACTCTGCTCTGCTGGAAAGAAAACGTGTCTTTTGAGGAGTCAACACTGGACTCAGATGCTCTATGGCAATTCTGGATGAGGCACTCTTACCTAGCAGTGCTACTGCTTCTCCTCTGCCATACCACTTGATACTTTTTCTTTAGATAATGGTGGATTTATCCTGCAAGTTGATCACTGCTCTTCAAAGTCTGAAGTCCATCTCACCTTGCTTTAGGCTTCTAACAGGGCTTCTAACTAGCATCCCTGAGCTTCCTCAGTCTTTCTGAGGAGTGATGAGATTTTGTCAAAGATAAGTGTGACACACAAACTGTAACTAAGACACACACAAATCTGTTGTGTGTGGGCTACAAAGAGACAAACTTCAGAGCCCAGTGATCATAAATCTGCCTGTAAGCCTAGGCAATGGTACGTACAAAGAGAAAGTGTTTTCATGTATTAATTAATACATACACATACTAACATACCAAATCAAGAAAGCAGTTCAAAGAATAAGACACAGTTATCTTGTCTGCAATCAAAAGGCAAACGAGATTAATGGATATTCATTTTGTTCCGCTACCAAGGGCAGAATAGAGGACTCTGCAAAATTTTGTTGGTAACTCTTTTATGTAGTGACTTCTCTATTTAGTATCCCCAGGAATGAAACAACAATTATGAGGTGAGCCTTTTATCACTTGCATTTCAAGGGGGTTTAAACAAAGACGTTCAGAAATGTTTTGAACAGAAACTCAAAATTTGTGTTTTTGATGGTTTCAAAGAACTTCTGGATGCCACTTCAGGTCCTTTTTTGCTCATGCTTCCTGGTTAAATTCAGAAGCTAGAAAAAGCTTTTACCAACTAAATATAAAAAAACCTAGGTGCCTCCTATTCACAGGCCCACTTTCACTTCAGTCTACACAGGTAACAAAATAACCTGGAGAGACTGACTTTCATCTTTCAAGCACCTCTAACTTAACAATGAAACCTGAGAAAGCATGACTTGCAATCTGCATGCAAACCACTGCAGGCTGCAGTTTTGTCTCCACTGCACCCTTCCTGGCACTGCTTTCTGCTCCAAATCAGAAAAAAACCCCACATTTATCAGTCCTAATCCAGTTAGGAAGCAGTAATAGCAACATTTTAACTTCTTTCTGTTAAACACATAATCTTAAATATTTATGAGACTATAACTTACTAAATTTTTTTAACTCTTACTTTCACAAAGCAATTGGAACAATTTCTCAAACTTTAATAAAAACATAATTAGGTTACTTCTGGTTCACCTGAAACATTACTGTTTGTTTTATATTATGGTATAATGTATTAATCAAACAATGCCACTAGTCCTTCCACTAAAATTTTTATTTTTAGCTAAAGTTCTACTTCTCTAGTAAAAACCAATTTTTTTCTTATTCATGTAAGTGAATCTAAAAGACCAGAAATACCTCATAACATGTATTTTATCTTACTGCTTTGTGAGATTAAATTTACTTAAAGCAGATAGACTACACTCTCACTGGTATCTAAGTATTTATACAATACTAGAAAAAGATGCCATCATGGTTCCTGACACCACTCTTTGGACACTGTCAAGTTGCACGACTGTCTCATGAGTTTGCCTCACTACATAGAAAAATCCAGAACCTTAAATTGAACACTTCTGATTCTTAAGTGAACTTTTTTTTTTTTTTTTAAAGCAGCACTGAACTGTAAGTGCTTGCAATTTACATCTGTTTTTAGTCTGTATTGGCTGGCAAAAGCAAGCAAAAGAAGTTGTGGACAGGCACAAGCTTAACCCTCCTGAACAAAAAAGAATTCTTGAAAACTACAATCTGGCTGCCAGAGGAGTTTCAAGCTTGTGAAGGACTCCATGTTAAGTTTAAACTGGATTTAAGGAAAGCTGACTAATTTAAGCATTTTCACACTGTATAATGATTATTTCTGGACAGGAAGGTTTCTTTTCCTCCAGTACTTTCACAGTCACACAAAGACAATTCTCTACAGAAATATGAAGCATGCTATTTAAAAGCACTTGATCCAGCAAGTTCTAGCAAAGATAAACTATCCTGGTCTTTCTCATTATTTTCAGCCACTTGTACTACTCTTGCTGTATTTTAAGCACATATTGAAGCTCATAGTGTTTAATTTCTTTATTAGCTAAAAACATCAAAGCCATACTAAGCTCTGGATATGTACATTCCAAGAGCAATGACTGCAACTACTTAAGGGAAAGAATCCTGATGTTAGGGATTTTCTGAAAACATGTGAAGTTAATAAATTCCATGATGAAGATTATTTGTGATCTCAGTGCCTTCCTCCATCTTTAGCACCTCCTACATTCACTAAAGCTTACTCTGTCTTGACTGAAATATTTAAGCTATGGGGTCAAATGGGACAAGCATGACTGAGACTTTTATCTATGAACTAGTGGTCAAGATTATATGCCATACATATCCACAGGACTACACCCTCACAATCTTATCTTTACCACAAGATTGTCCTATGTACAATTTTGATGAAGGGAGTTTCTTCTGTCATTCTACTCATTTGGGTACAGCACAGAATACCATATATACCGAATTCCCTCAATTCCAAAATAAATAAAAGCAATCAAAAGTACTTTTAAGACAGCCTGCTCTAGGCTAGAGTAAAAAGAAAGAAAGAAAAGTCTCTGCTCCATCTTGAGTACCATTTTCATACTTTGCGAGACTGTGTTGTATAAAAGGGTTTTTTTTTTCTTTTTTTGTTTAATCAGCTTTGCTCTCATAAGTAAGATCTGGAAAAATTTCTAAAAAATGGTAAATCACTGATAAAGGTAAGTGTACCTGTAACTATATTAATTTGCACTAAGAAAAACAGTGCCAGTTACAAATTGTGCAGATGCAACAAAAAACAGTTCTTGTTTTCTTGTTTCTTCAGGGTATGATAAAGGAATCAACACTAAGACACTTCAAGAAAGAAGACAACACTAAGACAAACACAGCTGATGGATTTTTTTCAGCTTGACAGGTATGCCTCCCATCCTAATCATGCACACATACCCTTCTTCCTGATTTGTACATCAATTTGATCTCCTGTTCAGGTCCTACACTCTGGTTTCCACTCCTTAGATACTAATTTTCTGAACAGTAATGCATGAAACAATCAACATTAGTTACACTTTTCACCAAGAAATGCTTAAGGGATTGTGAAATAGAGCTCAAACAATTTTGACCTTAGCTAGGTATCTTAACTTTGGTATGCCCCCAACTCCTACCAAAATCCCATACACAGCTTGCTCTAACTTTTCACGCTGGAGTAAAGTCATAACCAAGAAGCTAGACCTGTGCTGGTCTGAGCAAATTTGTCTTGAGTTGCACACAGGGGCATGAGGTGAGAGGAGAAAGTCAAGTACATGACTACCTCCTAGGAGATCTGCTTCCCTCTGCGTTAACCTTGACTGGATGCACAGTGACTCAGCTCACATCTGACCTTCTCCAAAGACAACATTCAGGGTCTATACCTGCTCCAAGCTACTGGCTGCCACACCGGACCAAATCCAAACCAAAAGCTCCCCCCTGAGATGATCTGTTGGGTTAACTGCTCAAAGTGAGCCCTTAAGGCAGCAGAGGGATGCAAGCAGTCCTGAGGGAACACAGCACACACAGCAGCCACCCCCTGCCCCAGATGCAGCCTACCGTGCCTTTATCCTGAAGGCACATCATCAGAGTGCAGACGTCACCCGTCGCTTGGTGGTTCACCAGCACCATGGCTTCATCTTCTGACACTGCTTTAACATCATCACCCCATTCCACTACTATTAAAAAAAAAAACCAAAAAAAAAGGTAAGTTTAACAATGAGCACACAGAAATTTTTCTGTCAACAGAAGAAAACAAAACAACCCCACACCCAGACTATAATCATAAAGAAGCCTACATGCTATATGTCAATTTAAATTGGCACATAGCATAAGGCAGGAATATTAACAAGACTGTTTTTCCAAGCAGAGGGTACTCCAGCTTTGAAATTGCATGCACAGAATAAAAACAGAACAAAAATACTCTACCAGAACATGTGCAGAGAGATTGATCTTTTTGTGTCATTATACCATTCTACATTTAGGGTCTGAAAATTACATAAGCTTTTTGACCCAGCTTTCGTATTCATCTATCTCACCTCATCTCATTAGATTAAAAACAAAATTATATTGCCAACAGTGGGTTTTGCTGGCTGGGCTTGTTTGTTTTTTTTTTAAACTTAGCAAGGTTTTTTTTGTTTCTCCACTCACTATTATTATTCTACTCCAGTAAAAGCAAAACAAAAAAAATCTGTATTTGGATCATTAGGTTTAAAATGCTACGTTAAACAAAATCATTCATTCAAATCCAAGTGAGTTAGCTATAGGCAAGGAAGTGGGTTCAGAAAATGATGCTCAGATGACATTAACCTATTAGTTAGTATTTTGTAGACCAGAGACCAGATGCTCCAGTGGCAAGAATGATGTCAGAAGGAAGATACAGATGTTTAGCATCCAACACTTACACGGACTATCAAAACTGTGCCGAGATTAGGAAGAGGGGTTAAAATTGATAGTTCCATCATCATGAAGTAACTAAGTGGAGAAAGAGAAGACTGCCTCTCAAAGAGCACAGGATGGGAAACTAGGAAGTGTGTGCTGCAAACTAAAGAAAGACCAGAATATGTCTAATGCTGCTATTGGGGCAAAAAGACAAGTGGGTAGAGTCTCTTTCTTCCATGAGAGGGATGGACACTGCAGTTCAGGGTAGAGGGAAAGGATGAACAGGCAGAGGAGCTCTCTGAAGTTCCAAAAGAAAAATAAGATGCACTGCCTGTGCACATAGGGTATAATTTTTTCTGTGTTTGTTATGTACCTTAAGTGGTTCCTACTGGCTATTGTTTTCAGTTCTGACAATGAAGGAAAGATTTCACCTGCACTACTGACTCTTTTGTACTGTTACAAGTTCTTCAGACAGTAAAAACTCTCAGCACAGGCCAATTACTTTACTATCTGTCTTTTAATAGATGGTTTAACTGATGCAAAGGTAATAGGCTACACAGTGATCACAAGAAGCAATAATCCATGCATAGCTTCCCTGTCCTTGAAGAAATCAATTAGCACCACACTTTTGAAAATTGCCACTTTATTACTTTCTAACAGCTCCAAAATTAGTACTGAATTGAGACTTGAACACAAAATTTTAAAAATGCTGTATTTGGTCACAAGTAGACAAAATCAGAATAGAGGTTGAAGGTCTCTGCTAGAAGGTGAAGAGGACATTTCATAATGTTTAACCTCCTCTTCTTTCCCTGAAAAAGCTAAGCACAGATCTTTCCTTATTTTTTTCACCACAAACTTGGAAGAGCCCCTTTATTACTCCTCTTCACTATGTGCAAATTCCCTGTGATGTCCTCTCTAATGCCATGAAAGCTGGAAAATGCTTGGCCATGGCAGTCGTAGCTGACTGCACACCTTCCTTATCAAGTATTTCACATATCTCAGTATGGCAGTATCCCACAGAGCAAGAAACCAAGATGAAATGAGAATTGCTTTAAAGGGAAACTAATCAACCACATACCGACTTTGAAATTATTATGTCAGTGTTTCTATTAAGCAGCCAATATATAGTAGTCTTACTGAACTGTGGCTTTCTAAAAGTAATAAAAATTAAGTACTAAATATATCAAGTATCTACAAAATCATGTTTCTCACAAGTAGCTAATTGTTTCCAAACAAAACTATCTTATTTCTAGATCACTCAGAGAAAATAAATGCATTCCTTTATTAGAGATCTTTCCCAGGAACATAGCAATCTAATACTAATAATTTAAACTGTGGAACAGTTTAAAATGAAGCTCTTCAAAAATGATTCAAAGATCTAACTTTACAATGGATTAAAATAAATGTCATAACTGAAAAATATAAGCGATGAGAAGCAGCATATAATTGAAAACAATTCAAGAGAAGAATTTATGAAGCTTAATTTGCTACTAAAAATGTACACTTTTAACATACCAGGTGAAGACTAATGTCCGACTTTGAAACTTTCAGATAGGCCCAGTGAAAGAAACATGGGGAAAAAAAACTCTCATTACCTGTTTTACCTACTGTTGTTAAATACAAGAGGGTATAAAACAAACAAGCAGCTCACAATGCACTAATAGGATTCAGCTGGTAAGCAAGAAAAAGGTGGGCTATGTGATCCCACTCCAAATGCAAGGTGAAGAAAAATGAAGTTTGATTTAATTCTTCAACTGATTTACTCCACTCATTTTACCTATCAACCAGCCAGGATAACAGCTCAACTTCTGCCACTCAGCTGACAGGTAGTGGGTTATTAAATCCCGGTGTATCCTGGCCCTCCTCTAGCTTCTTCTCCCTCTGTCATTCCTCCTCAGGCAATCAGGCTGTCTCTTGTGCTTAATAATGCTTTATGGTCAATTGATTGACCTGATTATCAAGGAGAGGAGAATCACCTTGTGCAAGTCCTTCACAGAGCATCTCTGCATTGAAAAGAGAACAGCAAACCACAAAAGCGTGCAGAAAAACGACTGCCGTTACTACGGTTTTTTAAAGAAGAAAAAAACCAAAACCTCAAGTCTCTAGCATTTTAAGTCCATGGTGTCCCTTTAAATTCAGTGGGGGGAATAAATGCTTATCATCAATTTCCTCCGCACACAAAGGAGAACCTTTTGCTTTAATACTTGCACTATTACAGTTCTCCGCTGCAGTTGGAAACATGGAAATCAAAACCCCAGCATGGCAGCAGAACCAACAACACTGCTTTCCTCTACTCTAAGAAGACAAAAAACAGCTCAAAGACAAATATTTGTCACTTGGGGACCCAAGATCCAGCAAACTTTGCTCCACAGCTGTCTCCACAGAGCACATTTTTTAAAGACAGTAGTTCTGTGTCTACAGCCTGACAACAGTTAGACTTCTGCAAATGCAGTTGAACATAGCAAAATAACATAAAGGAAGGAAAGAGCAGGAAATAATTTTAATGTGGCAATACAGATGTGACTGTAGTAGCTGTAAGAGAGACTTCATGTGACTTCAGTTTGTGAGCAAAAGGATGAAGACAATTTTCCTTGCAATTACATGAGCCCCAAAACAGAAATATTTATCCTTCTCTCATAAAAAGAAGTCCAAGATATAGAACATCAAGAAAGTATTTTGTCTAATGAGCTGCAGATTTAGATTTTTATGATCCAATCCTTATATAACTTAAAGAAGGGAACAAAAGTAATAGAATTTTTCCCATATTTTTACTGAACTATTACTAGCTATTGAGACACTTGGCTACTTTGTAATCATGTCCTTAATGTAATTGTCTGCATGCAAGTGCTGCTATGAATAAATATTCAAGCACTTCAATTACAGTATGTCACTATGCTGAGCAAAGGACTACTAACCTAACAAAAAATTCAGTAGATTTATTTTATAGTTTTGAATATACCTGGAAGAATGGCAGTCTACTGATCTGTGCAACTGCCCAGACATTAATATGAAAAACTTCATTTTGCATACTGTATTTAACACTTAAAAAATGCTCCGAAATTTTCAGCATCTCTTCCTTGTAATAGTCAGTAGTTACAGTGTGTGCTCTGAGAATTGGCATAGATGTCCTCGGCCTCATAACAACTTACATCTAAATTATTATTTCAAAAGGTACTGAGTTTAAAAGACTGACATTTTATGGCAAGATCAGGGAAATGACCTTAAGCATTCTAATCACAACTACTGAAACACAAATCACCTAAAAATTACAGTAGACGCAAACATGTAATTGATTTGGATATCCACTTTATTTGCTATTGGACTTGAGTCCACACAATATTCACAACTTTCTCTAGAAACTGGGAGAGGTTTAGAAGTCACTGTAGAATTTTCCACAGAATCACAGAATGGGTAAGGTTGGAAGGCACCACAGTGGCTCATGCAGTGCAACCTCTCTGCTCAAGCAGAGTCACCCAGAGCACACAGCACAGGATTGTGCCCAGACAGTTCTTGAGCATCTCCAGTGAGGGAGACCCCACAACCTCTCTGGACAGCCTGTTCCAGTGCTTGGTCACTGTACAGTATAGAAGCTCTTCCTCATGTTCAGGTGGAACTTCCTGTGCATCAGTCTCCGCACATTGTTCTTGTCCTACTGCCTGGCACCACTGAGAAGAGCCTGGTCCATCCTCTAACACCTCCCTTCAGATACCTAGGTAGATTGATGAGGTCCCCTCTCAGTCATCTCTCTCATTTTTTCCTCCTAAGAGAGATGCTCCAGTCCCTGCATCATCTTTGTAGACATCCACTGGACCAGCTCCAGGAGATCCATTTTTCTCTGGTACTGAGGAGCCCAGAACTGTACAGAGCACTCCAGATGTGGCCTCACTAGAACAGAGCTGAGGGGCAGGATTACCTCTTGGCAATGCTCCTTCTAATGCATCCCAGGACAGCTTTGACCTTCTTGGCACAAGGGCACTGCTGTTCAAGGACAGCCTTGTCCAGAAGGACCTCCAAGTCATTCTCAGCTGCTTTCCAGCAGGTCAGCTCCCAAACTGTGCTGCTGGTGCACAGCTCCACCTCAGCTACAGGACCCTGCTTTTTCAGACCCATCCTTTGGTTATTTTCCTTCTGATGACTTGTATCCATGTCACAAGACTTCATGAAAACTTGTTCCAAGAAGCTGCAGACTGACAACTCTTAGAAATGAACAGAACCACCTTTTGTTGATCGATTAGAAACCTTAAGCAACAAATAAACAGCATTACTGAGGAACAGCTTTCCTCAAAAGCCACCCTGCTATCCAGCAGAAAGAATGTTATTGTTAGGTGTTCAGCAGTGACTAATGCCTGACAACCAGGTTTCTATGTTTTAAACATTTCCCGTCTTACTCAAGCATTTATATCTGGCAAGTTACAATCCTGCTTTACTGTTATTCACAAATGACTTGTCAAAGCGTGTTTCAACTGGAGTGACTATGTACAGTTGTTCAATTAATTTGTCTCTCCTTAATAGACAGGATTCTTCGATAGCTAGCATTACCAAATCCCAGAAGTGATGCCAGAGGTTAAATACTACTTAGATGTTTTTTACCCTTCACAAAAAAATTAAGGTATTTATCTCTGGGAATTGGTTGTCTACAGTAAAAAAAAGGAAAACAAACAATGGACTAAGTTAATTATCATACAGTTAGTCCTTTACATTTATTAAGCATGTATTTTAGGGTCAGAAGGCATTTAAAAACACCAGCATAAAATCAGACATTACTACTGGAAAGAGAAAAATAGCTCCTCCTATCCCACTCATTCCTTCCAAAATTCCATCTGCCAAGGAAGACTTTGTATCTTGGTTTTAATAACAGACAAGAGGTACAGATGATGAATAAAAATACAGTACAGAAAAGGAGGGAAAGTACATACATACCATTTCATATCTCATTAAACATGGCTTCACCTAACATACTGTCCTCCTTCTACTGAAGAATGTACTCTTCCTAACAGAAGTATTGTTGATTTCAATATCCATATCTTCAGGTTTTAAACATGTCAGTTCAAGCCAGATTTTGCTAACAAAAAGAGCATTCTTTACAGGTGACTTAATCAGAATTTTATGCTGATAAACTGATGGCACTGACAATTTTTCCCTTTATTTCCATGAAGAAAAAACACTTGAAATAGGTAATTCAGAGTAGGAGCAGCAGCTGGCTGCACATAAATAAAGGGAGGTTATTCCTACAATCTATGCTACTAAGCCAGGGCTGGGTTTAAGATGTCCCAGTCACCAGCTTTGTTTTTTTGTGACCAACCATTTTGCACACCTCTGTGCTTCACTTCATGAAACAACACAAATTTCTTTTTGTTCTCAGTTCTCCTTAGCTTCCATTCCTTCCTTTTACAGTTTAAAGTCACATCTGCTTTGCGGACAAGAGCACTTTAGTAGTTACAGGATTTATCCCTTAAGTCAACTGACCCTCTTACTCCAATTAACCATCAGTCAGGAGTGTTAAAAACAGGAGAGAACTACAACAGAGATGCCCTGGCTCTGTCACCTTTCTAACCAACTCAAGAACCATGTTCTTCCTAAAGCACAGTAGCTCCCTTTGGAAACAGGCTCTAGCAATGACTGCTTTTGCAGACTGACTTAATTTTCCTGGAGCACATGTTCAAGACCTCATGGGTACAGTTTATTTGAGTTCTATAACTCACTGGCACAAGAGATGACACTTGTGGCTGAAGAGAGGGCTGCTTTTACCCATATGTGAACGAGAATCAATAAAACAAAAGCAAAACCTTAGCTCATCTTCAAGGAAGCAAACTTCTTACACTGACTTAAGTACTGGCAATACCATTTCAAGAGTTTCAGCATTTTGCAGTTGTATTAGGCAAGCAGTTTATATGATGAGAAAAATTTTAAATTAACAGATACTGTCAGAATACACAAGCAATGATCACAGAAGATATTTAAGAAAGAGCTCCAATATATCTTAACTATTACAGGAACATGTTTTGCACTGGACGTACCCTCCACATTTTTTTGGAGGTCTGAGTTATTTTATGCTGCTCCCATAACACTGCTTGAAATGTACATGCACCCATGACTTGGGTGCTCATAGTTTTGATCATCCAAACTGGAAGCCCAGCTGTAGATGGTGGTTCCTGCTCCCAAGGAGTAGAACTAGTAGGCACAGTGCTTGCAGCCACACAGGTAAATGGGAACTGTGAGATGTGAAGATTGCCGTTGATGTCAGCTTTCATGACTAGAGTGGTAATGAACTGTAGCAGCTGAGAAGGAACTCCGCTGTCTGTTTTGCTGCTTCTATTCTTAGAAAAGCAACTGCAAGACTGAAGAAGGAGATGGAGTGCTGAAATATTTTTCAAGTACCTCACGCTCATGAGTCAGAGCACTCGCAGAAGGAGAGAGCTGAACAGCACATTCCTCCCCAATGACACATAAAATACATTAACCACCCAGAAGAACATCAATGCATTCATGAACTAATATCCTAATGCTCTAAGACCTTACATACTGCAGATGTTATAATGGCCAGGAGAAAAAAAATAGTTTGTCTGAAGCCTAGAAGGAGAAGCAAAACAGTGGGGTAGCCTGGCAAGTTTTTCTCGCTGTTAAAGAATATTTCAAAATAAAATATCAGCACAAGTAAAGGTTATTAAGGAATACTGCAATCAAATGATCAGGCCTGAAAGTTGAAAATTATCCTGACAAGTTCTAAAGTATGCACACAGAAAACTACCTAGTTAGAAGCACACTGTCACCAAGGTTCTAAAAAGGCAGGTGAACCTGTGCCAAGAGTAAATACACTGCAGATTAACTGCCACCACTTCAGTTTATGTGCAAAGCTGGCATCCTGTACCATTTTGGTCATTCCCAGTTGCAGTGCGGAAAGAAATGATGTCAACCTACGTTCAAAAGTGTCTATTTCCAATATGAAATAAAGACTAAATGTACAGGACTGTCTTTAAGATTACCATAAACTAAAAAAAAGATGTAAGCTAAAGTTGAAATTTTGCCTTTTCATGGTCAAAAGCCTCTAAACACTGGGGATGACCAAAAAGTTGTAATGCCGTAAGTGATAGAAGCAAATAATCATATTTTCATAAAACAAACATCTAAGAGATTCTGAATAGAAGGATCTCATCGAGGTTGTTACATAGTGCAAATACAAGATTTGCATCTTACTAAGACTGCATAATGGAAAGAAACCTAATTTGACAATCATTGACCACAAGACCTATTGTATGAAAAAAATTTCCCATGGAACTTTGGTCCAGACATCTTTTACTCCTCCTTAAAGAAAGAGTATGGATTTGAAAATTTTAAGAGACAGCCAAGACATACAATTCTTTTTTTTTTACGACTCTGCACTTTGTGTTTCAAGTGTAAGGTAAGAGACGATGGAAACACCACAGACTATCTCTCATTGCAGAGGTCAGCATATGCTTAACTAGACCTGTTTTCAGACAAAGCTGTGAGCCCTGTATTTTGGTCTCTTTATCCACAGGAATGATTTTTACAAGTGAAAAAGGATTCTCATCAATTAAGCACATGACTTAAAATACTGGATCCATATGATACTCTTCCATTGTTTTAAAATGCAAGAGTCAAAATTTCAGAGTTTCACCCGTAACACTGATGTCTACTTTTAACAAGAGGGAAATTTGATATTGGACTACCCTAAGCTGGTATCTTAGAAATCCTTTTCAGTGTACTGCATATTGAAACTAATAAAGTAATTTAGTTGTTGTTACAAGGCAAAACATAACCTAATCTCAAAGAAAACTTTATCTGTAAGACTCCTTTATGAAAAATAGCCTGGTTTTTCCAGAATTAAAAAAAAAAGTTACTTTGAAAGCAAAAATTCTGGACTACAATACCACTAACAACATTTCCAGCATGCTTTTTTGCAAAAGGTCAAGTACTACAGAGGAGCAAGAGAGGAGGAAAGAGTGTTGGTTTTCTCTGGTAAAAAAACATACCAGTACTGCTGGGTAAGGAAAATACGCTGCAAATACAAAGCTTCCTATTATTGTTACCCTTATAACCCATTTGAGCAAATAACAGCTGGCTGAGGCTCTGTATTTTTAATAACTTGAACTCAGCAGGTTGCTACAGTATTTTACCCATACTCATCTGCCCCATCACTACTGCTGTGCCACTAAGCAAGCAGGAACAGAGCTGACAAACAGGGTCTGACTCAGCAAACACCGACAAGCAGGAATAGAAGTGCTAGGGCCCTTCTGTCTTTATTTTCCCTTTAAAAACTACTGCTATCTTATAAAAAATACCCATTTGCTGCATGAGCTGGAGAATTTGTTCCCCCCTGGAATCAAGTCAGAAAATACCATATGATTTCATGCTCAGTATATAAAGTTGGGGGGAAGAGGGAAGATGCAGGATGTTTGGCATGATGGTGCTTGTCTTCCCAAGCAAACACTTGTGTGATGGAGCCCTGCTTTCCCAGGGATGGCTGAACACCTGCCTGCCATGGGGAAGTGGAGAAACACCTTCTTGTTTTACTTTGCTTGTGTGCCCAGCTTTTGCTTTCCCTACTAACTATTAAACTGCCTCTGCTTCAGCCCTGGGTTTTCACTTTTACTTTTAATTCTCTTCCAGATCCTGCTGGCAGAGGAGGGACCCAGCAGCTGCATGGGGCTCGGGGGTTAAACCACAACAAAGAGCCACTGAGATAATGAAGGGACCAGAGCATCTCTCATTGGAGGTCAGAGTGAGGAAGATGGGACTGTTCAGCCTGAAGAACAAAAGGCTTCAGAGGGAAAAATCGTACCCATGTGTTAGTACCTGATTGGGGGCACAGAGAGAAGTGTAAAGACTCTTCCCTGCGGTGTCCAGTGACAGGCTGAGAGGTAATAGGGACAAATAAAAAATAAAGGCTATCCCACTTCAACACAAGGAAAAAAAAAACAACAACCAACCCCAACAACCAAACCACCAAAACATTTTTACTATACTATTGCAGGTTGCACAATGAGGTTGTGCAATGTCCATCCTTGGAGCTAGCTCATTCAGACCCTAACAGGACATGAACCTGTACAACCTATTCAAACTAATCTTGCTTTGAGCAGGGGAGTTCAGCTGTATGAGCCTCAGAACTCCTTTCCAACCTAAACAATTCTGACAGCCTGACACCAGGAGGAAAAACACAGTGTTAACAGAACTTTCTCTCGGCAGATATGTACAGCTACAACAAAACCTACAACTTCATCCAGCAGCATGAGAAGGAACAGCCTTTACAATCACAAAGTACATGTTGCAAATGAAAACTGGTAACAGCTTTGTGTCTTACTGCTGCAGAACTGCAGCGAAGACCTAACTCTGAAAGACAGCTCAAATCTCAACATGAAAGAAGCACAATTTCATCTGGGATCATCAAACTCGGGCAAAAAAGTGGGGCCAACAGCAGAACTTGAGGCAACAATGCATTTTAGCCAGAATAAGCCACTGTGTTCACTGTGGAAGTCTTGATATCTTCATCTGAAGATCTTCATTTAAGTATTTTTAGCTATATATGGAAAAATGAACTCTCCTATTGAGACTGTTTTGTCTGTGTGACAAACATAACACATGTAAGCAGTGAGACTGAAACTGAACTACTTTAAGTTACTCAAACACCAAGATATTCAAATTACTACTTAATACTCAAATATAGCTAGTGACACCTACTCAAACACGAAACTTAGAGTAATAACAAGTAAACAAAAAACTCCAACATGTAAAGTGGGAAGGCCTCAATTACTTCCCTTATTATCTTTATCCAAGATATATATCTAAAATAGTTACCTAAGCTGCTCTTACACTTGAGAAGCAGAAGAGAATCACTGCAACATTGTGGGACAGTCTATGCTGGTGAAAAAAACCCCCAAAACTAGAAGGGGCAAGCCAGCACAATCAGGGCTATCAGAAGATGGCATGATGGGGCAGCAAGCACGAGTTGAACCAGGATGAATCCTTACAGAACTGTGGTTTGCTACGCTGGAAGACCTGCTGGGCAAGTCTGGTTGGCCCAACAAGAAAAGCATAACCACTACGAGTCACCCAGGTTACCTTCAAAATTGCTGTGAAAAACTTTTTAGGCATGCTGTGGTCTCTAAAGCACAGCAAATGTAGAGTTTTGTTCTTTTAAAGAACATGTTTAGAACACGCTAAAAACCTGCAACCTCCCCACTCTTTTTTGTAAGCTTAAGTACAAGAGAAAATTAAACATCCTTGGTACAAATTTTTTGTAGCCATGTGTCACAGAGACTACAGAGACACTATGTGGGCAGGGACGGGGTGACAATTTTTAGTGGGCTTTGGATTCATTTGGGGAAAGCAAACTAAAGAAAATATTTTCTCCCTAAGAGAGCAGTCTGAAAGCACACCCTCTGCCACAGTTAAAGTACTGCATCCTAGCAATAGCCTGAGCTGTCTTCACAGAATCAACTGACTAGACAGCAGAAATTACCCAGAGGCAGTACCAAAAACTACAATACCATTACTACAGTTTCCTTTTGAGTCACTAGCAATGGTATGCATTACTAATTAGAACATGCTGCTTGTCTTTCCATTATGTGAAACTCCCTGTGATGCCAAAAAGACTCATTCATAAGGTACTGCACTTGCCTCAACTGTTAAGGCGACTCAAAAAGTACAGCTAACACACCATACAGCCTTAAAAAGCTAATAGATACAGGACTAAAGCAGTCAGACAAAACCCAGTCAGATTCCAGGGGAGACAATGCCCAGAAAAGAGAGCCAAGGCTTTTGGCCCTAGAGCAAAGGGACACATTTCAGATTGTGTCATCAATACCCACAAACAGTACATCCAAGCCAAATGTGTGAAAAATCCCATTAGGATAATGGTGTATGCAGAACAAATGACTTGTGAAATTGCGGGCCTGTAGAACTCTCAAAGTAGGGGGAAGGCTGAAACCTCCTTTGCAGCCTCAGCTGTTCACTCTGAGAACCCTGATGTCAACTGGTCAGCCTAGAACAAGCTGGCCAAAACTAATAATCCCCAAGTCACAGGACAAGAACACAGCACTCCCACAGCTCCCATTCAACTGTTCAGCTGCTTCTGCAGAGGTGCATACTGCGGGACTCTGTTAGGAATCAAATTTTCTTCTCATATCACAGAAACAGGGTCTGCACTGTGTAATCCAGAAAAACATAAATAATGGGGAAACTGAACAAAGAATCACTGAAAAAAAATGCACTTGCATGCCAAAAGCAAGGCTTTAAATAAATAATTGAGAAAAATCTGTAATGCTGTTTCAAGAAGAAAATAAAACATGAGCAGAGTCTGATGGCTATAAAGAAGTAAGGATAAGAATCATCTATTATCATTGGTAAATAGGTGGATGTGATCCACACTAGATTTTTCTACTTTTGAAGTGGACAGATATAAGTCCTGGCTGCTTCTGAGAACAATTCATAAGACTTGAAGGAATTTACTACAGAAATTTCAAGTATATTTACTGGTAACTGCTGAGGTGCTCAAAATCAAATCCTGATAGACTGCATGAAATTTTCATTGTTTCTTAAGAGGGAACAAGCTCTACCACTATAAAGTTCCACAAAAAATTGCTGGTTTATACTCTAGGGGGGGGAAATAGAGTTGAGGTGTTTCTAAAGCCACAGTTCCAGCCACACAGAAAATTCTGCTCTTACTTCATCTTGATCCTCCAGTCAGCCCAGCTGAAAGCAGGGCTTTAAAGAGCAAGTGGCAGATAGGTGGCAGATAGCAATGAACCTGCCCAAGAAGAGATGGCTATTTCCTCTCCTTTCAAGATTTGCAGATCGCAACCTTCCAATGTAATAAAAAGAAAACCAGGGCATCTTGAAGCTTTCCAGATGCTTTTCCCAAAAAACACAGCTGCAGAAATGACATGACATATGCAGAAATTTTACAACAAATATCCCAAGGCCATACTATACCAAGTCTTTCTGGAGACAGCAGAAGAACTCAGCCAAATTTAGTTATTATGTATTACATGAGGGACTGGAGAGGATGACCAGCAATGCAAAGATACTCACTGTAAGTCTCATTCATATTTTTCACTTAAAAGTTTTAACTTACTTTATGATTTGGGACCACAAACTTTTCAGAGCACTACACAAGAGGTTCTTTGTGGTAAAAGGCATGCAGAATGCAGAAAACTCTCACTGGGTTGCAAGAAGAGAGAAAGCAGGATCTCATGGGAAACTGACAAAACATAGCTATTCTAGTGCACTTACATAATAGTTAGAGAGGTAACACATCAAGAGTTTTCTGGTATCATGAAAATCTCCGAAGTGCCTTGAGGTTTATGAAACATGGGAACTGGAGAACTACAGTCAGACTGGAAGTGAGCAAACATTGCTTTTTCTTAATACAAGAAAAAGCCTTTTCTTTGCCTGAAACTCCAAGTGAGAGTTTGCATTCATCTCTCCCTACATACAAACCCTAATGCATAGTATGGTGAAAAGGCCTGATCAGCCCCCAAGCATTCAACTGCTTAGCTCGGAACTGCACCACTGGGACCAGGTGTGGCCAAGGGTTAGAGCAAGAGGGTACACATCAAGAAAAGCTGCCAGAGTGACACCAGTTAAGAACTAAGAACATGCTTTTCAAAGTTTTTTTATTTACTTTTTTTAAGCTACGTTAAAAAAAACCCTAATTACATTACTAAGCAAGGAAAGCATTTTCTCAGCATTCAAATCAACCAGGCTCACAAAAACATGGTATTTCATATATCCTTTAAATAAGTCATATTGATTAAATACAAACAAACAAAACCAGATCTTAATCTGCTTTTCCTTCTAAGGGAAGCAAACTGCATGACTTTAATCACTGGCTGAAGGTTCAAGTCAAGAAAGCAATACTATTACTGGAAGTCAAGATTCTAACTACTCAAACCACCCATATATCCCAGCTCATTACCTTCTGTTTACCTAAACCAAGTTGAGACCTTGCAGTTACCTCTTCATATTCTTCAGTTCTTGCCTAGTTACCACCAGACATGACAATGTCTTGTTATACAGCTGATGTTTTTCAGCCCAGCTCATAGTCCAGTACAAATAATCAGAACACAAAGTAGTGCCAAATGTACTTGGAAAACAATTTACTTTTAGATTACCTTGGTTAAATAGCCTACATGGGAAAGCAAAAGGCCCTTGGGTGCATTTATTTGTTGTCTCCTTACAGTGACCTCAGCACTGAGAAGCTTGTCTCCACTTGAAGGACAATGACCATTTAAATCTCTTCAACTTAGTCAAGCCTGGACAGTAAAAACAGCTACTGAGTGCCTGAATGATCACAAGAACACTGAGAACGCAGATGTAGCATAATCTGGAAATCAATATCCTCAAGCCATAAAACTGGCTACTAATCAACAGCTGCAGCATTACTGTCTTCTCCACCCACACACCTCTGTGCCTTCCCCCAGTTCCAGCAGGACAGCATGGCCATATACCACAGAACACACCCAGGCACTGGACATTCTCAAGCTGCAGTGTGAAGGAGGACACTTAAAAATTAAAGGCTTGCAAAGAATGAAAAATAACTGGATACAGATGCAAGAAAGAAAGATAAACCTTTTAAGCTAAGCTTTACATGTTTCCACCATTATGTTCCAAGGACTTTAAACAACATCTCATCCATGTTAAAAATAACAGTCTTTACAACAAGGAAGCTGTAACATGAACAAGAACTGTGAAAACATTGTCCCTTGGACTTGTTAGATACCAGGTTAGTATTTTCCAAATGACAAATTTTATAAAGGCTGGGGGAAATGATGTTCAGTTACCACAAATTTAATGAAGTAATTTAATCGTAAACCAATTAAAAGCTAAAGATGCAAATAAATATAATAGCAAATTCCTAGATTTGGTTTTATGTTTCTGTTTATGCAAATTCCGCCATTAAAACAAGAGGCCACAGTAAGTTTGAAAAGCATGCTGTGATGTGTATGACACCAATTCTAGCTGGGAACTTAAGTATTACTTTTGTTAGTATGACACAACAACTGATTCAAGAGAACAAAACCTCTTATTACATTTGCCCCAGGTTATCCTATACCAGTTCAGCAACTTTTAAGAATTAAATGTGTGGCCAGGTATCAGGTTGACAGCAAGCAGAAGCCCATTGTAACATCAGAAATAATACCTTTAATAGCATAGTCAGGCTATCACAAATTAAGTAAATAGTGGGAAAAAACAGCCTTTCTCATTATATTGTTCTAGCTAATATATCTCAAAGCAGCAGCAGAAAGTTTACTGTTCCTAATTTTACAGAAATTTTAGCTCTCTGGCATCAGTTACTATTATGAAACAAACAATCCTCTTACACCTGCTGACAACTGCAAGAAGTACCTTGGATTTGTGACCAAGAGACACTATTTGGAACTACTGGGACTTGGAACTTCAGTAGTACTTTCTACTAACATAAAATGGTCACTCTCTACAAACAAATTTATTCAAACATTCTGAGTGGATGGTTCCAATTCCTATCCTTCATCCTTGGTGCACGGACCAGTATTGAATACACCTTTCAATGAAATACACAAGTTCAAATTGTGAAATATGTTGCTGCAATGACAGTAATTGAGGCTTCTCTTTCTCCCTCTTTTTTCACTCCTCACATTAAAAAAGAACTCCCCAGCTCAAATAAAAAGGAGTTTCTACACATTTGGAATAAACAGTGAAAATGACAGCACATGACAAATGACAAAATGTTGGGGAACAAAAAAAGAAAAAGAGCAGCCTTCAGAGTACTCCAATTAAAAACTACTTCAGTGCAGAGCAGTTTTCTCTGGAGATCACCCATAAAGGGGTTGAACAACAGAGCTGTGAAAAAGAATGTGGAAATGGGCTTCTCCATTTCAAATACAGAAGGGTGCCACAAATGAAAGAAGATATGATGACTCTCAAACTTCTGCTTTACAATTAAATGATTAATGTGAATACTCCAAGTCTGCGGGTAGCAATGGGCACCATAAGCATTTTAAATGCAACTTGTTATGATCTGTGGCTACTAATGCCTTGGCTTACTCCACTCCTGAAACTCTTGTCAGAAGTCTTACAAATTACTTTTTCTTCAAACAGAAAGAAAACTAGGCAAAAAAAAAGGAATAGAAAGAAAAAAAAAATTGTCAGGCTACAGAAGTCTAGCATTCCCACAGAGTAAGAGATTTGGTCAATACCATTCAAATACGGAATTCTACCTATCCAACCAAATCATCCATACTTCTTCACTGCCTCAGGTCAAGCCCAATGAGTGACCAGACAGCCAGATCTACCACACACTTCTTGCAAAGTATCAGGAAAGGGTAGTAATAGGACTGAAAAAGAAGGGAGGAAGCCACCTGCCAGGGTTCCTTCCCACAGCAGTCGCCCAGAATAAGCCTTTGCCTTCCTACAGTGATGCACAGTAACACCATTTGTGGTTACCTGAACTCAGCTCTGCATTTCAGCTTTTAAAGTTCAGTAGGCTGCTAAAGCAAATCAGAGAATGTAAGCAATAAAGGAAAAAAAGGTATGTTTCTCCCTATATTTTCTCCCTTTGAAAGAGGAACAGAAGTGCTCCTGAAGCCTGCAGAAATCTTGTCAAACTCCAGAAGCCCAAAATAGGCATCAAATGATCTTAAGTGTTTCGAGATGCATTAACCAAGACAACAGAATTACCTGGGCAAAGACCTTGCTGTTGTCCCATTCCCATCCTCTGTTACTACGTTAGAAGACCGAAGTACTAGGTTTGATAATACACACGGAAAAGTTCCAAATACAAAAAATATTCATCTGTTCATTTTCATGTCATCCACTCCATGCAAGAGATTTAGCAGACATTTTTATAAACCATGCCTGCATCTGGAAACATTTTCACAAATGTAAACTGAACCTCAGAGGTCCTTCATTCTCTATTAATGTATACACAGGCTATGGTTCTATTTATTTCCAAGTAATGCTGCTGACAGGAGCAACAACAACTGAATTTCATGCCAGAGACAACCACGGGAAATAAAAATGGGTAAGAAAGAAGAATGCATTTGGAAAGCAAACTGGCAGCTATCAGAGCTGGAGGTTTGCCAGGCCATCTATATATATTTATACATATCAAAATAGGACAAGTTCAGATACCAAACTCAAGAGGCCACACTTCCAATATGATGCCTTTAAGCGTGGTGCAACAGTGGTACAGAACCCTTCTTGACAGACTCTCATGCTGCTTACAATCCACACCATTGCTTTCTTCCAGGTTTTCCCAAATATACTCAAATATATACCTTGACCTTCATGTTTCTGCATGTCCCTGGGTCAGATTCACAACTGATTTCATCTTTGACTCTGACCTGCCTACAGTAATCTGAGCATCACTGCTCTTTCTTGAGAGTTTGATGTGGTTTTAGGAGGAAAATTAACACTATCCCAAAATCAGGATGGAGTTTCAGTCAGGTTAATGTCCTTCTAGTCCTATTTGTAGGAGGCTATGTGAACTTCTGTTTAATACAAAGCAGAAGATATTAAAAGCTCAATATATTAAGTTCTTTTACCAGTTAGCCTTTTTCCTAATATTGAGTAAAGAGTTTTCTGTATATGCCTTTTGGATCCAAAAGACTATGATAAGCAAGGTGTACTAAACCCCACAGGAAAGGATGCTGCTTCCAGCACCATCTGCCACTGCCAGGTTAATGTGTTGCTCCAGAAGCAGAAGTAACAAATGCCAATCTCCCAAAACCCCACTATCTAACCTCCTTCTCCCCAACAGGATGGACAAGATATGCTGGCACTGTGGCAAACCCTGAATCATTGATGTACTGTTTGAACAAGCAGCAGATGTCAAACAAGCCATACAATGGCTGAGTCTGCCTGCACTACCCTCAGCTGAGGCACAAACTCGGGTCTCTCTCCTCCGCTCAGCTGTCAATTTTCACAAAACTCATGAGAACGCAATTACGCCTGAAACCCGAACCATCTGGTCAATCGCAGACAGATTTGCAAGGAAGCAAATCAGAAGTGTGGGAGAGGTGAGAGAAAGAATAGCTGTTAAACAAGTAGCTTAATCTCCTCACAAAACTATACTTAAACATGGTCACATTTATCTATATGGGTAATAAATACCCAAGTCATAAAATTACATTAAAATGGTGTTTGATGGCCCACCTTAAACACCACACTCAAACATAACTGATGCTTAAATTAACCAAAAGTATATGTTCTTAATAATGATGGGGTTTTTTCTCCCCCAGTCCAAGCAAGCAAACACAGACACTGTGGACTTTCACAGAAACTCAACATGCTTGTAACTACTGGATGCTAGAAAACAAATTAAACTAAATTTTAAAAGAAGTCAGACAAAGCCCTCCCTTTTGCCACCAAAAAAAGCCCAAATCCACAAGCATTCATGCCACTGTCCTAAAGAATCAACTTTCCTGAACCCATGTCCTCACAAACAGCAGCAGCTCCACCCCTTGCCCTTGGAACACCATTTCTACTTTCAGTTCCACGTAAGTGTGAAGCAGTAATAAAGCTATTAATCTTTCCTCTCCTCCCTCACTTAAATTACAAAACTGAGGTGAGTTTCTAAGCTATGAACTATTAAACTCCTTGAAAAGGGAGAATTCCTTACCCTTTAGAACTGTAACATTTAAACAAGAAGTTTTACAGTTATGTTGTATGAATAAAAAGAATTAACACCATTGGCATTACCTGGTAAAGCATTTGTGAAAAGGTATAATGGAAGTATTTAAGAAAAAATTAAGCATAACCTCCAGGTATGCTGTCTTATTAAATCTCATAGACTTGCACTATTCTACCTTTTAATGGGAACACTAAAAATTCCCTTCTCCTTTACACAGAATCTTTTCTGCCTAGGAAACAGAATCACCAAGTTGTCCAGTTTGGTTCTACTTTGAGTTCAGCTGAGACTGAAATGGTTCTGGTTTGATTTCAGCCTGCACTAATGAGGCTGATGACCCTTCTAGAGAGGTCTTAACTCTTCAATAGCTTTATAACAACTGAGACAAAATTACTGAACTGTGAAGGTGAACCACTGATAATTTTTTTAGTATTATTCTCCATTCTGTTCTTCAGATATTTTATAACAGAAGGTACAGTTGTTCATTGGGACAAAACTTTCTCTAAGCTTTCCACCATGATACTCATCTAATTCCTAAACTGCTACTTTAGTTATATGTTTATTATTTTATATTGTCCAACACCAAACACCTTCTACACTGTGTTGGCTATTCATGCAGCTTAAGTACTTTTGAAGTTTTCTACAACTGTCTCTGCAGCTGACAAATTCAAATAGTACATATACAAAACTTAAGAGAAACCCCATTGCTGAGCTTGCCCCAGAACCACTGGTCTTCTCATTTCTTTATGAACTAGCTTTCAGTTTATCCTAGTCCTTTGTTCTCACCCTAAGCTTCCTTTTCTTCTCCAGAAGAATTTGGCAGAAGGCAGTTTTCCAGTCTAAACAACATCAACCAGTTACAATAATAAGAAAAGATGAAGAAATCCACTTCAGTGACACTCACCTACTCAAGCCCTATCACACACAGGATTGCTCCCTTGAATTGAGGCCACAAGCAGTAGTTAAAAAAATACACTAAAGCTGGTGCTGCCACCAAAAGATGCATTTCCTTCCTCTTTCTCTTTGCTGTTTGTACCTACCTTCTCCCACCACACCCACAAAAGGAACTGGGTTAGGGACTGTGTCTTCTACATCACCCAGCAAAAATAGAGGTGGGTGGGCAGTTTTAGCATGGGCCAGACCTGGCTGTGCTCCAGATCACCACACACCATTAAATATTTGGCCAATAAAACTGAAGCAGTGGTAGGATGAGTGAAAGACTGGGACTGGCTTTCTTCTGTGGCACTCCCTACTCAAAATGCATTTAGCGGGGAGAGGAAAAACACCAAAGAGCCTCATACACAGAACCCCTCACTGGTGTCATGGAACATTTTTGGGAATGCAAACATATTAGCCTTATTTATTTCAGTAAGTGCACACATAAGTGGCTGGACTATTATCTGAGCCATGCTGGCTGCAAGGGCAGTGCAATTCCGTGCCTGTGCAATCACGCATTTGACATGTCATCCTCTGCATCATAGTTTACATCCCACTGCAACAAACAAGAGCAGATTACATATCTTGGAGCTGTACTTTGGCTCGGTTCACACTAGGGAGTTACACCACTAAGATTATATGCCATAAAGGATTTACTAACTATCCTGTCTAATTAAGGTTGCACAACTCTTCCATTTCTCAGCACTTGTCAAACTAACCTTTGGCAAGACTTTTCTGTCCCTCACACACGACAGAAAAAGAGAAAGTGATATATTCTGCTAATCTGTTTGAGCCTCAGTCTAGAAAAGTAATTTCCCAGAAAAAAACTTCAGAGAAAATAAGTTATCCTCTCCACAGTAAACAGTATTTTTTTTTTCTCCAGCTTTCTTGAAAATCTCTAAGACTTCCATGCTTTAGAACTGTTACATTAAATGAGAGTGAGAAATTGCATCTTTGACATAAAGGCATCACCTCTGATGCATTCCAATATACATGACACTATTCAAGTGCAAAAAAAAATTTCACTACAAAGAATTTGTGAATAAAGTATTTAACTCTCTAAGACTTTGTTTGCCCAAATCAGACCTGGACAAAAGCTTTCCTGTAATTATTTCACATGGTTACTAAAAGCCTACCATCAAGGAAAAGAACAGGAAAAATTAAAGAGAACAGAGACACATCTCTCAGGTATTCTTAGTCATATCCCTTCAGTAATGAAGGGAGAAGTAAGAAGACTAATGTGAATAGACATGCTAAAATCAAAGACTCGGGTGAAGTATGGGGGGATAAAAACGTGCTAAAAATAGCAAACCCAGCCATAAGGAGGAATAGAACCCAGAATTCCTAAAACTTCATTTTGCTTTGGCTGTGAGCATATGAGCTAATTTAGAAGCATTCCACAGCCATTGCTGGACTTAAAATTACAGAATCACACCTTTCTGTATATGTATTCATCAGTAATTTCATCTTTAATATGCTTTGGTAGGCTTCCAGTAGTTCTTGTATTATCCAGAGTAGGTGAAACAGGAACAGAGACTAACCTGCTCTAAAAAAAGAAAAAAAAGAAAGAAAAGAATAAAGAAGAAACCCAAACAAACAGAAGTAAAAAAGTACTTCAATAGCAACAAACAACAAAAACAATAGTGTGTACTTTTACTCTAAGCGTTGTGCCAGGAGGCAGCAACTTTCTGAAAAAACAAAACAAAACAAAAAACCAACTCAGAGACGATTTTATTATCTAATCTTTTGGAATGACCCTTTACAGTGAAATGATACAATAGAAAAATGAATTATAAGCTTTACTGCTTTTGACACATTAGATTGCATTTGCTGGCATTATCTGAACTACAAAGAAGCATGGTAAGTGTAACCCATGTCCCCAAAAGGAGATACGGGGTTTTTGTGACGTAGCATCTCATGCCACTGGAAAAGGACAAGGGTCTTTGTACAGCACTCTTTCAGACACACCACATGCACAAAGAAGTTGACACCAAGTTCACTGCACACCTTCCCTCCTCTTACGCAAAGCTGCAATGGGCCTTTGCTCTGAGGCCACGGTGGAAACAGCTCCCATGTCCCCAGCTCATTCATCTCTGACCTTTTCTTATTGAAACAGCTCAAAAGGTAAACACAAACTTCCTCTTACAAGCAGTAAAATGAATGCAAAGATTCCTGCTTGATCTCAGCATAACCTACACATCAGGGAAAGTTTCATTTAAGTCAGAGATTGCCTAGAAACCCAACGCACGCCCACAGCATAAACCAGAAGTTTATGCGAGGTACATTGCTACCCAAATCTACTGAGTCACATCACGTATTTTTGCACATTCTAAGAAAACGTTAACAAGAACAATTCTCCTTCTCCATTTCACACACTGCCTGACCTCAAAAACAGTAGCTGTTTCTCCATGCCTCTCCCTGCCCAGCCCTCAGAGTAGTGACCAGACCCAAAAGCAAAACACTGCCAATGAAAAATCACCCTGTAGGAACTGAGGAGAGTAGAACCAACGGCAGGGTTAGAGGCATAGATAGGTCTCCTGAAATAACACTGCCTGCCTTATATGGAATAAAAAATTTACTTTATCTCATCTGCCGTCCTTCAGCTTCTGCTGCACTTCCTGCCCAAGGAGGGGGGCCAACCTGCTACAAGAAGCAGTGCAGACAGCAAATGCTGTCTGCACCAAGGAAGTGGTGTCACAGCAACTCCACCTGTATCTTTTACAGCTCTGGAAGACAAAAATATTTGCATTCTTAGAAGATTAGAGGAATTTAGACTGTTGACTTAAAAAATGGAAACTAGATTTCGCATGAGAAGGAAAAAAAAAAAAGTATGACTGCTGAAAAAATTGTACAGTGGTCACACCCTAATCACATGTATAAATCAGCCAATAAAAGCCTAATCACTTTGGAGGAGACTGGGACAATAAAAATCAAAATCTCAATCTCAGTTTTTCTTTAACTGGCTGAACAGATAAGGAAAGAGAAATTCTCCTTACTTGACAAAACCTGACCATTCTTACAGACACTCTTTAAAATTAGTCACCATCCTGGCTGACACAGAACAGTAACACCATAGGATCAGTTCAATTTTAATTAAGCAGTGCATCATTATGCCAGCAAGCACTAGGAGTTTTTAGTGTGTGGTAGCAGGTGTATTACTCTTTTCCACCTGCCCACAACCCACTGACCTATCCAATGCTACTGCAGGACTGTGTGTGTCACTGAGAGGTTGAAACACAAGGTTGTGTCAAGCCATCCTCTTTGCTGCTGGAGTACAAAATACTCCAGGCACAGTTCTGAAGAAACCCCCTCCCCTGGTGCACACAAGCCTGCAGAGCCCATGGCTTCTCTCTCCTGGAGCTGGTGCTTGTTGCAGCCAGAGGACACTCACCCTCCGCCAGCCCTTCCCCACCCGCAGCCAGAGGCGCAGGCTGGGCACAAGCACCGCTCCCCACGGTGGGACCGAGCTGCACCGAGCACAGTGGAGCAGAACATCGGCATCGTGTCGGGACTGCACTGCCAGCTGATCACTCTGCTGTCCTGGAGACTCCTAATTTCAATACTGCAACACCACCACCACAGGCCCCTGCTGACTCCTGCCTTCAGACAGCAGGAGAGGCAACAAAACAGTTTGCCTACTGTCTGTAATTAATTAAGCAAGCTTCTCTCTAGCAGTCCTATTTTTGGTGATTTGATTAGGTACATGGATATTACACTTAGTCTGCAATACTTAACCAAAGAAGATGCAATCTGCAAGATGATTGCTTTAAAACTAGTTTTGTAGGAGAGCAAAAGGTCATCAGAAATTCACCACCAGAGATATTCTCCATGTCCCTCCCATCTACTGCACTATTTAGTGCTATCTGGTGTACTCTTATATTAAATGACAAATTATAGTACAGGGGGAAAAGGTACTTACAAACAAAGGATCAAGCACTCTCGACTTTGCTTTTTTTAGAATGTATCTTCCAACAAATGCAGGAAAATATTTAGAAGTATTATTCAAAGGTGCCCTTCAAATCACACTAATATGCAGACTCCAAGTGCCCTGGCTGAACAGCTCCTACAAGAGCAATGCATTTATAAAAAAAAAAAAAACTTTAAAAAAAGGAGATTTAGAAGAGTTATAAGAAGGCCTTTCTGAAATCATATAAAAATAAAATAACATTACTAGACTGTCTGTATGCTCTTCATAAAAAGATACTCCATTTTCATTTTTGTAAGAAACCCTATGGAGCTCAAGAGAACAGAGATATTGATCATATTCTGCCCTTTAAAAATCAAAGTCAACCAATTATGCACAAGTTCTCTCTCATACTTGCATCTTAAGAAGAAAAAGATGAGGGAGAAGACAGTGACCTTTACAATTTCTCTTCCCAGTCCCTTCTTCATTTTGCTTGTCCAGTCATGTGCTATCTCTTTACATAATATCAAGTGCATCTGCAAACAGAAACACCTACATTTATCAAAAAGCACAGATTAAAGCTACTGATACAGATCAGGTAATTTCTGTAATGGATCCTGTACGATCCTAACAAAAACCTCCAGGTTTAGACAGGGGTGAGGAAGAGAAGGGCAGACGTAGTCCAGGAGTTATTCCTCAGCTCTTCCAGCTATATTCAATACACCAACAATTACGCAACAGCAGCAAAGCCCAGAAGGATAAGCTAGCACTCACCATATTCTCTTCATTTGGTGTTGAGCTTTCTCCTACACATTACACACAAATTATGGGAGCAAAAAAAAGTCCGCCCTGAATCTATTTTGCAGGCTGAGTTTAAGTCCCTAATTACAAATGATTTATGTCGCTTCTTACCCAAGAGATGACCCAAGCTTGGAAAGGGAAAAAATAAATGAACTAAAGAACTAAAACATACTTGCAACACAACTGAAATAGACCTCTTCCTCCAATTAAAAGACAAGTAAACTTATTTATCAGGTTACCCTTTTAAAGATGAACAAATCAACTAAAAAACCCTTCACCACCTACTCTGATACTCAAAAGAAAAAACTTTCAATCTTTTCAATGAACCCATGCATACCTACTATCTTGTATTTACTTTTGCAAAGAGAGAACACACTGAAGCCTACCTTTGACTTAGTTTTTTTGAATTTAAAACAGAAGAATTCCGGAGCAATGTCTCTTGCAGACGCACCACTGCAAGTTTTGGACACCAACTCTAATCAGCAGTATTTCAGTTCTGAGTTAATTGGGTTATCCTGTACAAAAAACAGGGGACCTACTGGCAGTTTTTAAAAATCTGTTAATCTGAAAAAAGACACACAGATTACCCTGTCTGGATATGTTGAAGCCAAAATGATTCACTTTCCAGGTTTGTTCTGCAAGTGGTAGTGAGCACTGATGAGGTTAAAGAAAGGACGAAGAAATAAGCTGTTCCTGCTAATTCATAGCTTTCAGTATAAAACACATTAACGCCTTCATGTCAAATAAAATGCATTTAAACTAAACTTTCATACAAGCATTTGCTCAAAATACTCCCCAAAAGCCATGCTTCATAGTGAAAAGCAAAAAGAAGGGCCTCCTTACCCATACACCATCCCATAAAACACTTCTGCACAGCAGTTTGCACATACTTCAAATAAATATGCTACGACATTTCAAGACTATAAAACAAATTATTTCAAATTGTCATGATACATCAGCAACACCAACCAACAGATGCTTCAGGAGGACTCTAGGATATGCAGATCATGCTAAGACCACCTTCCAAGCAATAGGCAAAAGAAACCACACAGTTCTGCAGTCAGCAGTAAAACTACCCTGAGGAAATGGCTTTGAAAAATTGTCATAGGACAATGAATTTTAACCAGCACATTCAGTACACACAGTGACTCCTCGGGGTCATGAGCTGTATGACTTTCACATCACTATTACATCCATAAACTTTCCCATTTCCAATTAATAATACACAAGACACCTTGAAAGTCAATCCTTCCTTCTGGAAGGCCTTTGTGCTTCACGACATAAAGCAGACTTTTACAAGTGTACCTGCCACTGCAAACACTATGTGGACTTCTTTTAATGAGCAAACACATAAAGAGGTTTTTAAACAGCATATCTGGATAAGCTTGAGCTGTACCAGGCAAGGCAGTTTTGAAGCAGTGCAACGTTGCGACAGTTCTAGCCCGACAGATCAGAGTCTAGCTTGCTGCTGCTGCTGCCACCATCTCCTTAAGAAGAATGGGAAGCTCACCTAGAGTATCCATAGAAACTCTGCATCTCGGAAAGGCACACGACAGGGTACCAAAAGCCACGCTGGCACAGAGGCGTCAGCTCTCGTTGCCTAACAAGACTCCGTCTGGGTCAACACTGACTTTCTGACTAATCTGGAGTCTGACCAGACTCCAGAGCTGTGTGCTGCCATTCCTTGTTTTTCTTGTTTACACAAGACCTGCAGATGCAGCCTGGGCAGAAGAGAAGGAAAAATTTTTAGGAGGGCTGCTCATACTTTGTACTCAGTAGATTAATTTCTTCCCTTTCCAAAGCACACACAAAGAACTGATGGCTGCGTTTTTGCACGAAGTGCAGTAGCCAGGATGAAAATCAGTGCATTCGAGGACAAAACCAGAGCCTTCCTTAATAATTCAGTTCAGTCCATCACCTTGATGAGCCTATGAATACTAAACGAGCAAAAACAAGTTCAGTAATAACCACAAAGCAAGCATGCAGAGGGAAAAACCCTACAGATACTGTAATTAGCTCTGCTAACAGTAAATGAAGAGTCATACGGTTGAGAAATACTCCGTATCACTACTTGAATGAAAGAGGCTCCCTCTGTTTCTGTCCGTTCTGAAACAGCAGAAAAGACAGTCGATGTTGCAAGGAATAGAAGACCTACTCTTCTGGCAAGAGCTTTGTGTCAAACTTCTTAGCCTTGTCTCCTGATATTGCTAAGGGGAGATGATTTAGAGATGCACACACCTAATAGAAGAAAAGTTTAGTTCTACCAGCTACATGCACAGTACAAATCAACTCTCCTTTGAAGAGATGTATCTTTTTCATGTTAACACTAAAATAATGTGATCAAGATACTAAGGAGAAGTCACATTCCCCACTTTACTAGGATACTGACTGCAAAACACTTAAAATACATAAAGTTTCTGGCTACGATTTAAAAAACGTTTTAGTATACAGCATCTCAACCCAGGAACACGTCAGCGTAAGACCCCTGAAAGAAGAGCATTCTGCATATCTACTACATTCAGATATTCCCTAAACATCCCCTTATGAAAACAGTGTTTTAACATATTAGTACGTTTTAAATTAATAAGACATTCTTACCTGTATATCCTGCCCACCAGCCCCAGGAAGCCACCATAGCTAAAAGCCATTTAAATAACACTCCTTCGATATACCAGAAGCTTTTACTGTCCAATATTCGGAGAGGCTGCAGCACAATTAAATACAAGACGTAGGACGGAATAGCAACCAGGTTATTGGCGACCATAAAAGCGAACCTGAGGAGTGCTTTCAGGCAGGTATAGCCCACCCTCTGGGCCTGCTCTAGAGTCACGGCCATGCTCTTCACAGCGGAGGGCGCGGGACCGTCCTGCGGGCAGAGGGAGAACAAGGTGGCACAGGTAGCGCTCTCCGAGGGGGTGAGGAGCGGGTGTCCGCCGGCCCCGGCCGTGAGTCACCGGGCAGGCAGCGACCCCCGCCCCGGGGGCACGGAGGCTCCGGCGCGACCCTCCGGCCGGCGCCGCCTCAGCGCCCGGGCCGCGGGGGACCCCAGCCCGCACTCCCGGCGGGGCACACACGCGTGCTCCCGGCCGCCCTCCATCTCCCCCTCCCCGAAAAGGCGGCGGGAGCTACGGCGGCTGCCGGCGGCCTCTCCCCCGCCCCGGCGCGGCTGACAGCAGCCCGGGCCCGCGGGCCGGGGAGGCAGCGGGCGGCGGCGGCCCGGCCGCGGGACTCACCTCCGGCGGGGCGGCGGAGCGGCGGCGGAAGCGGCGGGGCTGGGGGAGCTGGGCCCGGCGGCGGCGGTCTCGGCTGGCGGCGGCGGCTGGCGGCGGCTCATGGACCCGGAGGTGGCTGGCCCGGCCGCGGCAGCGCTGCTCGCCCTGCGGCTCCCTGCGGAGGGGGAGAGGGGGGCGGGCGGCGTGAGCGCGGGGGAGGCGGGAGCGCCGGGCCGGGCGGGCAGGCGCAGACCGCGGGTTCACCTCGGTTCTCCCGCGCCCGCGGCCGGGCCTGGCACGCTTTGCTCTCCCTTCCCCTCCCCTCTCTTACCCTTCCCCTCCCTGCCGGCTAGGCTCGGCGCTCCGCGGGCGGGACCGCGCCGAGCCCCGGCCCCGTAAGGGCAGGCGGTGCCGCGGGCGGGGGGAGGACCCTGCACCTGCCGGGGGCGGGGGCTCGTACCTCGGCACCGCCGCCGCCTCCGAGCCCCCGCCGCGGGTTCATGCCGGGCGCCGGGGCCGCGCTCCCCGCCCCCGCCGTGTCCGCCGTGACCGCCCGGGAGCGGGGCTGGCGCTGCAGCGAGCGCCGCCCCCGCCGGGCAGCGCGCAGCCCCCCGCGCCCTCCCGCTCTCCCTCACGCGCACACACACTCACACGCATACACACAAAAGCACAGATAGACGGACGGACACGCAGAGACACTGGTACGGATGCCGCAGCGCATCCCGGGCCGGCCCGCGGCCACCCGCGCTCCGCGGAGGGGACACGGACAGGGGCTGCCCCCAGGGCTTCTGCGCCCGGCCCGGAGCCGGCGGGGCGACACCGGGACGAGCGGGTGAATGGCCTGAAGTTGTGTCAAAAGAGGTTTAAGATGGGTGTTGTGAAAAGGTTCTTCACCCGGAGGGTGGTTGGACACTGGAACGGGGAAGTGGTCACAGCACGATCGTGGCAGAGTTCAAGAAGTGTTTGGACAACGCTCTCAGGCACATGGTGTGACCCTTGGGGGTGTTCTGTGCAGGGCCAGGAGTTGGATTTGGTGACCCCTGTGCATCCCGTACAGCTGTGGTTCTGTGAACAGCGAGCAGTATGGCTCGGCCCCCTGACTTCCCCTCGCCCTTGTTTTTTGGTGAAAGTTGGGCAGTCGGGGAAGGTAGAAGAGGACGCTGCCCCAGGTTCCCTTAACACCACCAGAAAGATGCTTTGGGTACAGAGAGCAACAGTGCATTTCGTCTTGTCCTTGTAGTTGTAAGTCCCTTGTGTGTGCTTTTTATAGATCAACTCTCTCCAGTTTTCTTCCTTCTCTCTTATCCCTCCCCAGCAGCCACAAACATCATCTACCTCCAGACTCAACTCTGTGATGGCCTCCAACCTAGAGAGACACCTGACGCCAGCACAGAAGCAGCTGAGGGCAGAGACTTTACAGCCCCATCCAGAGAACCCACACCTTTACAAAAGCACTCCAGGGTGAGGATTTTTTACATTCTGTATAACTGCTTTGTCCCTTGTGGCAATACAGGACTGCTGCCTCTTGTCTGTTCACTGTGCCTGTCAGACACAGGTCCTGTCTTCTCTGTAACCCCTTAGGAGGCCATGGAAGAGCACTGCCACACCTCCATCAGCCCTCTCTGGCCTGACCAGGCTGTTCCCTCGGCTTACTCGAACTCTTAAATCACACTGAGCAGAATGGTTTTGCAAGTGATTTTAACTCTGCTTGTGTCCTTATGGAAGAGCAGCAGTTGAAACCTTATCAGGGAGATGTACTAGGTCTTTTGTGCTGAAAAAAAGAAAAAAGTTCAAATTGTAATATGTGGACTGAAAAACATACTGGTTTCACATATTAACCATGCCATGTGTAAAGGTAGTCCACCGTTTCCTAGACAATGAGGCTTCATAGATGACCGTGCCATCAACAAAATTAAATCCCAACCTCCATTCCAAGAAAGAAGCAAAGTTGTTATTGCAGATAAATTTAATTTGAGAACTTAAAAATGCAAACAACCAAATAATACCATCATGTTCTAGTTGAGCAAAACAAAACAACGCTAAACTTGTGACCTTTTTGACAAAAAGGACACATCTTGCATAAGTGTTTCCAAGTCTGGGCATTTTTTTGCCTGTGCTATTTTTATTCTTAGGTTAAACCTGACAGTTGTGCTCAGTAATCATTATGCAGTCAGCTCGAGCTGTTCTGAAGTGCTACCAGCGTCAGTAGAACTTGAGTATTACGTTGGTTTTGGGTTTCTTTTCATATAATTCATACAAACAACTCTGGGTATACACTTGAAGTTATTCTCAGCAAAATTTTGCTCCAAAATTCTCAGGTAGAAAAAGGATAATTTTTAGGCCCTAATTAAGGATACATTTTAATTTTTTTTACATCCAACAGCAAAATGAAGCTTAGTTTATGTATCATTCCAAGATTAAAATCATAAATTCTAATTAATTTTTAGAAAATTTTATATATCTTAATTTTATTCACGCTGCACAATTTGGAATACTGTTCTGAAATCTGATGTATTCAATGAGGGCCTGCAGAAATGATGTTAGACAAATAATGAATTAGGCAATTTATCCTGCAGAAAGGAATTGCACATGGGGAAGCAGCCGTACAAAGCATTCATTCTTTGTCAGTGACTGCCTTAGAGTTTAGGAAGATGTGGTTTAGCATTCTGCTGAATGAGCTTGTAGCAAAGGCCCACCCCTATTCCTCATTTCCTGCCCTTCCTGTGGACAACCCAGGTCCTAGGAAGCATGCACAATGAAATAACCCTACTGCTCTTGAGAAGCCAGCTGTGCCACCCAGTCTGGGCCTCTGAAGAATCCTTTCTAGTGTAAAGCTACATGTGTGCCACTGCTGCAAACAAAAAGAAGGAGACAATTAAAAGCAGCAATTTTTCATTAGGTCAGTAACTCTGAAGCCCAGAAGTATCATAAGTGATTTTTGGTTTCAATTTTAAGAAAATAAATTCCAGTTTTTGGAAGCCATTCCTCAATCTCTGAGCTTCATAAGCTTTCATTATATATTGTTTGTCTTTTTACTACTATAAATGCAAAAAACCAGCAAAGTATTAATAAAAGAAGCTCTCACTGTATGGCCTTTTTAATAATTTCTCAAAAGTTTACGTGTTTTTTGACTGAATACCTACCCTATAATTTCCTCTTTTCAGCCTCACAGAAATGCTGACAGGGATGTCACTATTGATCATTGTAAAAATACATTTTAATGTGCTTATTAACTGGTAGCTACAGATATGAACATTGGTAAAATTAGGTGATTAACCAGTGTCAATGATTGCTGGAGCAGATAAATAAATATGCAGTTGTCTCCCACTTACCTTTATAAAAACCTACAGATCAAAACCACAGAAGGTTAGGGCTAATCCTGACAGTAAGAAGGGGAAACGTGTTAGAGGAGTGAATGTGACATAGTAATAAACAAACATCTGCTGCATTTGGCTCCCTTAACAAGTTATCCTAAGGAGTGCACAGGTTACTGCATAACCCGGATCTGAACACTGGATCTGGCTGCACGATTCCAGTCAGGTGTCAGTCATCAAATCCTCAAAAGCCTTTTGAAGAAGGTAATGTTTCTGATGCCTGGGTACACTTCCAGAAGAGATTAAGCCACTGTCATTGTCATACTCTGCCCTTCAATGGCACATCTTTGCATCCCAACTTCGCCGTAGAGCTGCCTGCGAGCGTAGGGCAAGGAGGAGATGTAGCACAGACATCCAGGCAGTCCACGAGTCACAGCCACAGTGGAACCCAGGCTTGGAGGTGTAAACACCAGCTAGCTGAAGGATTGGTTTCTGGAGTTAGGAAACAGAAAGTTTTGGAATGCTTTTGAACCTCAGTCTGGGTCAAAGATTGGCAAATCCAAAGCTGCTCATTTGTCACGACCAGATTCAATCAGCTCTCCCTGCTTGCTTTTGTTGTAGCAAACTGAAGCTGCAGATGCCATATGGTTGGAGAAAAAAGGGTTAGGAGGATGCAGTCATGTGCTGATGCCAGTAAAAACAAAATGCCCTTTTCAAATCATAATCTCTTTCATAGAAAAAAAGGACAAGAAAATAAATTTTCTGAGAAATCTCAGAAATTGTACAGAGCAGAAAACAACTACTGCTTCCAGCCTCTCAGAAAAAAAACCAACTGGCTACTTGGGGAATTATATAAAATTTTATTTAAAAAAAAAGAGCATGATAGAAACATGAAAGTAGACTAAACTGCCATGAGGAACTACAGAGATGGGAACGTGCAGAGCACAGGCTGCTGGAAGATACATAATATGGAACAGGGAATATACTCAGGGGAGCATAAACACAGAAAGCATCTCAAGTGAATTAAGTAGTTAGCACTGGATTTGGAAAAGTCACAGTTTAAAGAAGCATCAAGAACCTATATTTTCTATAATCTGCCATAAAGGGGGAGGGGAAAGATAAACCCAAAACAAAATACAAAAGGAAGGAAGTTTTAGGAAAAAATAAAATTACATTTAACCTTCAATTCTGAGCTGCTTTACAGTTTCAAATACCCAGGTGTGAAGGATTTTTGCATTACTGTCTTATAACATTTAACATTTTAATTACAACAGTCAAACCTTCCAAAATACTCTCTAACAGTAGCTTCTACCACAACCTCTGTAAGAGAGGCAAAATCACTTCCATTCTCCAAGTAAATTCTTAAATTTAAAGGACAGTTCCACCATCTGCACCTCAGAAGGAACTGTGCTTGTCAAAGTCCCTCGAACTTCAGTGGCAAGCTGATCTCATGTTCTTTCCCGTTGTCATCCAACGGCAGACACGCTTTTACAAAGATCTATTTTCAGTAATCTTTCAGACACAGGAGTTCCTTTTGAAGGCTCGCCTTCATTTATCACACACAAAATGTAAAACCCAGGCCACTTGCCTTTTGTCATTTCTCTCCAGGAAGTAAATGTTATCAGCCTATTTGACCTTTTGGTCAAAGATGCTTTTGTTTGCACTTTAATTCTTTTAAGGACACTTCAGGGTAACATGAAGCAGAAGTTAAAAAGGAAGTGAATTGTGGCATTGACTTTAACACTTGTCACATTCCTGAATTTATGTAAAAAGGCTTTAACTGAGCTGACGCTGAATCTCAGCCCCCTGACAAGTTCCCTTCCCTTGCTTGCAACTCCAGATCCCTTCACCAAGATCAGCCAGCTGCAGCCTTGCCAGCTCCCTTGGCTCTAGCATACAGAGTTGTCATTTTCACTTGTTTTCTCTAATATTTAAACTCTTGGAAGAAAGGCTAAGTTTTTTCATGTTAAAAAATTACAGGCCTCAGAGAAAACGTCACAGGCATGACCAAAAATTTCGAGCTCATGACAAATGCACGCTTTTCTTCTCTCTTCTACTAGCTTGAGTTGACATCAGATCTTAGACAGTGCTTGTTTAACAAGACTGCAGGATGCCAAGTTAAGGTCTGGAGTTGTTTTAGGGACATTTTTTATCACTAGTGTAAGAGAGACTAAACAAAATGTACTTTTTCCTGCGTGAATAAAAAGTGGCATTGAAGTAGCAGCATTTGACCTGAAATGGGTTTTGGTTGTTGTTGCTGTTTGGGGTTTTTTCAACCAAGAATCATTAAATATGATGCAAGTTGGATTTTTACGTAGCTTTTTAAGTTAATATTTCATTCCAAAATTTTTGTAAGCCTAAATGAGACCAAGTAAACATTTTATAACCAGGCTTTATTGCATTTCTAATTTTGCCCAAGAGAGTTTTATACAGTTAGACACAGACAGAAGAAACTCTGGCTCCAGTGAGGCAACTCCAGTGTAATGCTTGAAGTTCTGTCCAATATAAAGTAAAAAAGTAAGTCTGAGACACAGCTTCTGGGGTGTTCTCAGAGCAAACCAAGGTACACCCAAGGAGGCTGTGCAACATGGAAGACACAGCTACACAAAATCAGGATACAAAAATATCAGAGTACAAAAATACAGGGGAAGAGAGAAGACAGCACATGTCTAATGCTGGGGCTGGCTGTGGTCCCATCACTCCATCTACTAAGTCCTGCATCACATTGGGCCTTTATGCAGTGAGATTGTCCAGAACATGTACTGCATCCTCCCTGCTCTGCATTTCAGATGCAGCTCATCTGGTGGATTGCTGCTGCTCAATTTAATTGGCTAGCATAGTTGGGCTTTCTCTATGGGAAGATATTTTTGTCCCATTTAATACCTAATTTTTATTTATCATGTGCTTTCCAATTGTTTGCTTCATCCAAGATGGTGTCAAATAGACTTACTGGGTATGGTCCCATAAAAAGTGATAGTTCATGAACGTTTTCAGGTGGAGATTATGTTCTAATATTTAGAAGTACTCTGTTACTTAGGATTTGTCAAGGGTTTCTTTTTAACTATTTTTGGATGCATTTCTTTGTGGCACAAGAGCTGTGTGATAACCAGCATCTGTACAGCTGACACCACAAAGACTCTAAAGAGACTCTTAAGTATAAGCTACAGAGCGGGACAAAGCCATATGATGCTTCAGTGAAGGCTATCTTGATCTCCCAAAAGAATTTGGGTACATTAATATCTGAATGTACTTATTCTTTCTACAGCATAACAGGAGCAAATCAAGGAATTTTGGAGCTGGTTAAGAACAGTGCAGTCATCTTGTTCATGACCTTCACTATTTGTAAGACAGGCAAAACCCAGAATATATCACATTTGAACAACCTGCCAGCTAGTCAAGACTAGCAGAAGGTGAGGCAGATGTAGCCATCGTTCCCTTTCTTCTACCAGCTATATGCAAATTTCATAATTTTCCACTTAGGCAGAGCTTGTTAACCTTCACACAAGGCCACTCTTGGATTTTCCATTTCAATCTGTTTTACATAAGATGTACATGTCATATTTGCAACTTTTTGGGTTACTCTTGGTCCAACCTATGAGGAATATAAGGCCTCTTCTTGCAGCTACATCTTCTGTAAGTTGTATGCAGACCTCATAAGGTTACTCATAATGTATTTCACAGTTGGCTAAATCAACATATTCTTAAAAACCAGAGAGGCTGTTCCTGCTATTACAATGCCTTTTCATACCGTAATAAAGTCACCATACCAACCCCTATAATTGTGAGCTGAATAATTCAGGTCTTTTGAGGTGTCTGATTTCTCATTAAAGCTAAACTGAAGTCTTTGACAGAGGCCTCTTATTAAAGATGGGTAACAGATACAGCACAATGCAACCAGGTGGCCAGTGAGCAGCACTTCCATTTGCTGCCGTATGGAATGTGTTTCTGCCATGTGTCAGTCAAGGGGCAGCTTATGTAGGGCACAACAAAGCTGAGCTCTCATCTCAGTTGCATGGATGCTGCTTTCACCCCACTGACACTACTGTCACCAAGGTAAGTTTGAGCTCAGGGTTTGCTTTTGATTTTTGTGGCACCTTGTTTTGCGTTGGTTTGTTGCCTTTTTTCCTAGAATTAATCTTTAACCTCTCTGTTAGCTTGGTTATGAAATCTTTTATCCATAACATTGATTTAATCCAATCCCATCTACAGAATCTTATTACTTCAGGCAATGATAACATGCTGATTATATATATAAGCTTGCGCTTTGCAAGATTTTTTTGTAAGCCCATTAAGTTTGCATAAGGAAGCATGGTACAAACACAGAGATGAAGCCAACCTGTCTTTAGGCAGATGGGACTCCTAACATTTTGTAGTTATCACACTGTTTTGTGATTAGCCATTTAAAAAAAAAAAAAAAAAAAATATATATATATATATATATATATATATGTAAAAACCCCAGGAATTTGACTGCCCTGAGTTAGTCTCTAATACTTTTCTCCATCTGTACTGGCAAACTAAGTACTACACTGTATGGTCCTGATCATAAAGTTCATATGTTGCATAAAGATCAGATGAAGCTCTTATTTTCATTCAAGTTCACTTCAAGTCAACGTTTACCAGACTGACCTACTTGGGTTTTGGTAAACTCTTAACACCAAGTCAGTGTTTGTAGATCAAACCATAAATACAAGAGAACTAAATAAATACTTATCACTGTTATAAAATGTGATTATCACACTTAAATCTCTAGTGAACAGCTTGTTACAAAATTAAAGAGTTATTCACACTACTTTATCCTTCTTATGTTTGTTGAATTCTAGATTGTTACAGTCTAAAAATAATATTGATGTTTCCGGAAAGTGGTGATTTTCCAGTTGAAAAAGAAAGTAAAGAGTCCAATGTAACAACAACAGCTGCCTTTGTCATGGAGTCTGTTTGTCCATGTGATTTCAAACAGCATTGGTCAAAGGGCAAAGATCCATCCTAAGTGAGCTGACTGAAGACCTGAGGACAAACTAATCAGGTCTGATCCAAGGTCCACTGTGCATTTCCAGGAAGCAGGTATTGTAAGATAAATACCACCATTGAAATCTGATCAGGCTAGAGATCTATTAAAAAACTCCTCATCTTCCCTCCCCCAGTTTAGCACCTCCTTGTTTTATGATGCCATATGCAGCTTTGCAACTGTTTTGCTGAGCTTCCTCAAAGACTGTTTAACTTGGTTACCCAAAGAAGCTCATGAGCACATCAATGTTGCAAGCTGTTTATACAAGTTTTGCACAAGCTCAAGTTGACTGAAGAAATAATGCAACACTGGGAAATCCAAAAGGAGAGTCACACCATAATTTGCATTCAAGCTACCCACATCCTCTGCAGCTACCTGGATGAAAAACACTGATACTGTCTCTGCTGAATGTGGAATAGTGATGTCCACTGTTAAAAGCAGTTAATCATTTATTTGGGAAAACTTCAGTTAAAGATACTGTTGGCACTGGTTAATGAGAAATCATTCATTTATGTAGACAACACTATCAGTTAGGTATTAAAAGGTATCCTGTTTTGGTTTTTTTTTCCCTCCAGGGAAAGATAGAATCACAGAATGGCTTTAATTGGAAGGGACCTTTAAGATTATTTAGTCCCACCCCTCTGCTCTGTGCAGGGACACCTTCCACTAGACCACATTGCTCAAAGCCCCATCCTACCTGACCTTGAACACTTCCAGGGATGGGCCATCCACAGATTCTCTGGGCAATCTGTGGCACTGTCTCACCACCATTACAGTAAAGAATTTCATCCTAATATCTAATCTAAACCTACCCTCAGTTTGAATCCATTCCCTCTTGTCCTGTCACTCCATGCCCTTGTAAAAAGTACCTCTCCATCTTTCTCATAGGCTCCCTTCAGGTACTGAAAGGCCACAATTAGGTCTTAACCGAAGTGTCCTTTTTTCCACAGATGCAGGAGAAGGTTGAATTCCAGAAAATCCTTTTATATCTTATCTGTAGTTTCATATTAACTTCATCATCCTAAGCCAGAGGCAGGCCCAATATTCTCAAAAGGAGAGGAAGGGAGGAGGCTCCATGCCCTGTCCTATGATTGGCATCAACAATAAAGCCCCTTCCCGTCCTGCCCACAACCAATCCAAACCACTTCATCCTGATTTACACCAGCCAACAGCATAGACTTAGGCAACAGTCATTAGTCAAAGAGGAATTTTCATCTAGATGATTGTAATGCTGTTATATATTTTTTTACCACAGACATCCAAGACCAGTTTCCTTAAGTCTGTGGCACAGAACAAACATGTTTGTAAGGGACAATTACTCCCTATTTTCATGCCACACAGTCAAGTGCTGCCCAAAAGCTCCATAGGTTGGCATGTGCAGTAAGAGCTGGAAATTGTCCTTCCTAAAATACCACAATTGTTTGTCATTAGTGCTATTGATGCATTTCAACTTAATAAAATGTTGTAAAATCCATTACACCATTGTTAACTGTGGCTAAGACAGGCAATCCTAATGGCATGGATGAATCCAGCCAGACCACAAGGGATTACATAGTTTGATTTGTTCAGCCTAAGTCTCATAACAAAAAGGAAAGAAGGCAAGTAAAGGTTTCAAAATTATACAGTTTCCTAATGATACATATAACTGTAATACTATTCTTGTAATACTATATACTTAGGGAAAAAAAAAATATTGAAGAAAGTAAAAACACAACAAACTCCCTTTGTCGAACAGAAGTGATGCAAGTGGAAGATAAAAACCCTTTCAACCATCTGCTCAACTCAAATCCCTTTTTCTCCATACAGAAATACCAGTAGTCCCAGTTTCACTGAGCTCCTCTGGAGCTCTACACCCCCTTATTGATTCAATGTGGCCCAGGCTGAGGCTGATTGACCTCCCAGTGTTTTATGTCTCATCTCACACTTTCAAATGCAAGTTTCTCTAAGGTCCCAGCTTTCACCTCCCTGCTTTACAGCCCCAAGTTTTCCAATGGAAGCTGGAAGCTCTGAGCAGGACACTCACCACGTTGTTCAGATGGGGATCCATCCCCAGCTTCAGAGGTTGAAAAATGGCATTAAATGTAGTTTTGAGATTGATAAATTAAGTTTCATTATTAGTAGAACTGAGATCTTTCCACTTGCTTCCTCTTACAATTGCCAAGACTGACAGACATCAGTGGAAGCCACTATAATTAGATTTGGGATGGGGGGAGGAAGGGGAAGACGGAACAGGCTGATGTGTTGAGGTTCTGAAAAATTATCAAACAAGATGTGCCTTGTGTTAATATTGAATGATACATCAAGCAAACTGAGTATCATAGAACCATAACTGCTTATCACACTCAGCTGTGAGGATGGTGTACTGACTTAATTGAGGTCAAGAATTAATTGCATGTCTTTCAGATAACACTTCCAAATGGCAGCATCTGCCTAAAGTGAAGACATTAATTCAAACCTTTTAGGCCAAACATTTACAGAGAAGCAGAAAGTCCCAGTCAGAGAAAGAATGTGAAAAAGTAAGTAAAATGTTATCTTGTCATAAAATGTGTCTTGACTGGCAAACTGTAAGTATGGATCAAAGCAGTAATATGCTGGAGAAAGAGCTAGATACAGCAGAGCGTAGGCTTGAGTATTTAACCTACTATTTAACGTTCTCTTCTCTGTACTTGTGTATTCTGAGGAATTTGCCGCCCAAACCCAGCCTTGCATCCTCTTTCCCAATATTAATACTTAGTGATGACTGACTTAGATTCTTAGCAAGGCAAACCTACCAAAGATGAACACAAAAATAAACAGCAGTTGAAGAACAAATTATGTTGCATTTGTGACATCTTGTTAGTAAGGGTTCTCAAGCTTGACTGGTGAAGAAACAGGACATACCACAGGGTGGTACTTGAATTCCAGGCTATCCTGATGCCTGAGATTACCAGCTGACAACCTAGCAGGGAGCAGCCCTGGGCAGGGCACTGTCTCAGACATGAGCATCTCCAGGAGTATCTACCATGCCCAGTGATAAATTTTCTTTTCCTAAAGGCAGGGAAGAATTGGAAGCAGAGGCTTGACACCTTCTAGTTCCACACCAGCTACTGCTGTCTCAAGTTGGGCTGGAGGCCAGCAATTTGGAGTATGTAAATTATATTGCACATTCCAGTCCCTACAACACACAGTCTTATTGTGGTAACTTCTATCTCCAAGTAGAGGTAGTATAGGAGTTGTTACATTCTTTACATATTGATCATCTCTCCCCTAAGGATGTGGCACACCTTAAAAAACAAGCAAACACCTCTAGCCAACCAACCCCAAACCTAAACCGACATCAGTTGTTAGATGAGTGCACAAAAACATTCCCTGGACTATCCTAGACGGCAGCAACAGCATCTAGGACTGCAGGCAAACATAAATTACATGTGTCCAAATCGACAGTAGAAAGGCTCACATTCCAGGTGAGGAATCTCTGCCATTCCCTATGCTGCCAGACACCATCATACTTGCTCCTGGCCACTTAAGTTTTCCCTGTGAAAGGTGAGGTAGGAAGGGAGCAGCCCTGACACGTGGTCAGGCAGAGACTGCCACTGACTGCAGGACAGCCAGGGTGATCTGTGCTGCTGCCCCACCACACACATGGACAGCATTGCCCAGCTCATTCTGCTCCTCCTCCTCCTCTCTGACAAACTCACAAGCATCACAGCTTCTGCAAAGATAACTTCAGGGAGTTACAGAAAGAATCACTGGGCACATTTGGAAGGACTGGGTGCAAGCACTGCTGTGCAGGATGACCTGTAAGAAGCTGTGGATTTTGTCTTGAGGAGATGGATGAAAAAGTGCAAGCTAGCAGCTGAATGAAGAAGACACAACTGAGCAGAATCCACTTGTGAATTTGCAGAATCGAGGCAATAGATTGTAGGGAAAAAAGCTGACTAAGATTGCTCAAATAAATACACTATATAATACACTCTGAAAAAGGCTTAACCATTACAGAAAAGTCAGGAGGATTTGCAAATCACTACTTGTAACCAACACACCCAGGAGCAGTCATTCTTCACCAGTATTTGCCAGGGGCCTTACAAAACACCACTACTTGACTTTATGGTCAAAACAAAAAGATAAAAACATTGACTTGCAACTTTAGTCTTGCAATGCTGCAACTCAGAGAGCAGCAGCAGCCAAAACCCTACAGTCTCTAGTCACCATCTTTAAAAACAGATGATAAATGAAATATCCTTACAAAATAAATGGATTAACATTCTGTTCCAGTAGAAAAGCAATGAGTGTCACAGAAAAACTCTCTGTACCCTTGTTCACAGAAGCTCTTCACCCTGTGAGCTGTGTTGCTGAGATCCTACCCAGTCTGTAACAGCTGATCGAGTTCACATCGAATTTCAGCTGAACTGTTATAAAAATCCTGCAGGGTTTCCACAAAAGGTCATCACAATGTATGCAAATGCATGATGAAAGGATATAAACGAACATACAAAATAAACAATATGAATTCCTGGTTAAAAATAGTTCAGCTGAACCTAGGTATTATATAAACACTAAAGATGACTTTTTATAATCTGATCGTGCTAGTCAGTGACTTCATTATGCAGGGAAACATGAGCTGGAATACTCAGATTTTTCAGTGCATTCTACAGTTTCACATATAGAGCCATTTACATGCATTCAGTTCCAGGCAAAGTCCACTGCTAAGTACATCTGCAAACAGAGCTCAACAGGGCTGCCTACATGAACACAAAAACTGAATTTTCAATCTGTGATTCAATGCATGTGAAATTATAGCTATTTCTACCAGCTAGATTAAGAAGAATGCTCATGGACAAGGTTCCCCTTTTAGCAATTCAGAAGCACTAATTCTGTTACATTAGACCTAATCATCAAGAACATTTAAATTAGTCTTTTCTCAGTAGAGCTTCATAACCTAACGTGTGCTATTTGAGGGCATTTATTAAGTGCACTGTTAGTATTTCCCCCTCCTCAAAACTCAAATACCTCTTGATCTTTTCCAGATTCTCTTTTAGAATTCATCTTTAATCTTTGCTGTTACAGAAGTGTAAGTTTGTCCAGTTTCTCTTATCTTCCACCCTCCTTCAAAGTAACAGTTGCTTACACATGCACAAATACTTTAAAGGCTTATATTCCTGAAGCTACAAAGCTTTCATGCATCTCCAAAATACTTTAGTAAGTGGAATGTCCATGCAACTGCAGCTCCTTCTACTCCTAGGTAGCCAAAATGATTAAAGAAACAAATTAAATAATTAATTACAAGTAGCATTCTTTGTAATGACTGGATTCTTTTGCCATTGCCTGGATTACACAGATAAATATTTTACTGTATCAGGTTGTATGTCTTGCCAGACTTGTAATTGAAGTGGCCTGGAAGTTTAATATTTTAGAGAGGCACAAATGAGTCATGGTCTCAACTGCCTGTGCTGAGCATGAATTATGCACCTCATTTTAACAGCAGTCCAACACAGAACTATGGCAGACATCCTGTGCCCTGTGTCAACCCTACTACAGCGTTACAGAGATTTGTCCTACATTAAAGGAAACTTTTGTCTACATTCTGTTTAGAAATTCAATTCCTGTGAATGGCTTGTGAATCCATGTAGACTGTTGAGTAATCAAATCACTGGTGAACAAATTATATCTCAGGCAGCACAGCTGTAGATTGCTGCTCTCTTGCTGGACAAAGTCCTTTCCACCTCTGTCCTTCAGCTGTCAGCTTCTCATTATCAACGCCACAGCTAGAACTAAGAACGGGTACAAATGAATCACTGCTCAAATCACAGCTGAGCTGCTGTGACTAACTCAGGCTCCACAGCCTCTTTACACTGGTCAAAGTCTTCCTGAAGGAAAGGTAAAGGACAAAATGAGTTATGTTTTTATTCACATGTGATCCCAGTATTTCTATACTGTACTAAGTAAATAACGTTATTACTTGTAATAATTTCTGTGAGCACAACCAGAGGATGCTGGGGTTTTTTATCTCTTCCAAAGGTTGCAGATGAGGAAATAAAACAGGTGATAATTACAGTGATAGATTTCTAAATTGCTAATTTGCCATCAACTTTGTCAACTGCAAGTCACACAAGTGCTGCCCAAGTCCCACCCACAGGATGGAGTGGCAGCCACTTGGCTTCTAAAGCTATTAAGTTCCTGTGCTGATAATCCTCTACTCCTTGAATGGCAAAATGTCAGGCACAGCCCAGCAAGGCTGGGCATTTCAAGGTCAAACCAAAACTAACTGAATTGCCTAACAGTGCTGTTGGAAGGACAGATTTATTTTTTATTATTTTTTTTTTCTCAGAAGGACAGATTTTACTGAACATTTGGCTCTTTTTAAACTTATGTTTTTAAGCCACACTTCCTGGAGTCATATACTAAAAATAAAAATGAGGAATGAGATTAGGCTAAACATGATTTATGGCTATCATGATTGTAGAGAAGAAGTTGAAAGTAAAAGCGCAAGAGATTAAAAGTGGCATTTTTCAAATTTATTCAGATTGCATAGCAGAATATTTAACGTGGCCAATGCCAACTTCTCCCTGGGCTGCCCTGGAGCTGCTGGAAGTGGTCGAAGATTTATAGCAGGAAGAGGATGTCAAGCTCCCAGCAGCTTCTCATAGCAGAGAATATTTCCATCTCTGCCAGGAGGAGATAAGTGGTCACACACAGGTGAGAACTCATGAACCAGAAAAACCACATCACAGGTAAACAGGGGCTGACTTGGCAGTGGATGTCCGAAACCAGCACAGCCTGTCAGTGCTGTTATTAGCCACGACTGGAAGGGCAGTGCCCAGAAAGCACAAGGAGCTGCAGAAAGGCACCTCTCAGGTGATTAGACAGGCATCACAGAGGGCTCTCCCATCTGTCTTCTCACAGCAAGAGCTCACTGTATTTGTACTACAGAGCAGGCTTCACTGAAAACAAATTTTAAGTTCCATATCTGTCTGGGTAAGCTGTTTTCTGGTGAGGTAGTGTTGACAAATATATTCAGTGAATCATCAACATTCCCATCTGCCATTTAGTACATTTACATCACTAAAGGGCAGACCTGAACTTGAGTACCTGATCACCAAGTTTTTGTTTTAGTTAAAAAAAGGTTCAGTTAAAAAAAAAAAGATTGATTCATCTGCAAGGAATTTAAAAATATTTTTTCTCAAAAGCATAAATTTTAAGTTCTGCACTGGTTTTGTTATCTTGCCAAATTGAACTACTGGAAGTATTGCAACACAGTTAAGAGTCATGGGGATTGTGTCCTCCTTTTTCCTATACAAAAAAGAAAAAATACCCCTCCACGAAACAGAACAATAATTTGTATGACCATAGTGAATTCCTAAAAATCTGAACAGCAAAACAAAGAATTAGGGGGTTGGGAGTTGTTGTTATTGTTGTTACCTGCTTTTGTTTTGTTTCAAGCAGGAAAACCAACAGAATTGGGTGCTTTTTTTAAGGTCAGGCTGAAATACCAGGAATACAACTAAACATACAGCCTTCAAGCTGTTTGTTCTTCTGGTTCATCTTTATTGCCCCACTCCCCCAAAAATGAAAATCAGTGTGTATTTTTGTTCTTGACCTAACTTACACATGCTAACAGAAGTACAAATCTCTCCAGTGGATCTATGATTTGGCTTGTACTACCCTGATGCAGTCAGGATTAATACTCTCAGAAATTCCTACCCAACTCACAAAGACTTGGTCAACACTAGAATTTAAACCCTTTCAAAAGGAGGAACAAAGAAATCTCCTGCATCTCTCTCACATGGCACAGAAGGCTGCCAGGCAAACATTTTCCTCTGCAAGGGTGAAAATGCACATCAATTCATTACTGGTGACAGACAGAGATAAAGGAAATAAACTATTGGAGTTTGTACACTGGAGGGAGGATCTGCTCACTGCTTACATATATCAGCTTCACTGATGAGTAGCAATAATTAGCCTAATTAATCATGGTTGCTTTTGCTCTTGCCTTGTGGAATGTGGGAAAGACGTTCTGAAGAGGTCAGACATCTTTTGTCAATTATTACAACTCCTGAAATTTCCTCTATGTCTGAAGTGGGTGACCAGCTTTGAGAGGTCTCCATCCACTTCACTCAACAATCTGGTTTGGACACTGTCATTTGCACAGACCAATTTCTGCAAATATGTACCCAAGAAACTAGTGCCAGTGGATTTCAGGCTAAAGGATAAAAGCCTACCTTTAGCCAGAATTTTTAAGTGTTCATGCAGGAATATCACTGGTATAAACTGCAATACGTGAAATCGGACCTCTGCACACCTTGGGACTTTGTGAAACAAGGCAAGTCAGAAGCCATCATGTGAGCTGCTGCCCACATGCACTGCTGGCAGATCAGGACATAGTCAAGCATGCCTCACCTGCTGCAGAGCAGAGAGTGACACTCACACAGGCTTGGCCCCAGCCACTGCTCCAAAGGACATTCCTTGCCCTCTGTCGCCTCGCTCACTGGTGGGCGGTGACTCAGAGCAGCCGGGAGGCCGGGCAGCTGGCTGGGAGCGCCTGCAGTGCTCTCTGCCCTCTCCAGCTGCCCAAACAGAAAAGCCACAGTTCAGACACACATGAACACAGTTTCCTCCAGACTCTTGCTAAGTACAGAAGTACACTGCAGGTTCATGGTCAGCCAGTCCAGCAGTTCACCATTACTTCCAGGATACACCACACATCTTCCCCAGCACCTTTCTGCTACTGACTGCATTCACCAAGTCACTCTACAGTCAGACAAGACAAACCAGCTGAGAAAACACTCAAGCCAAACAGAACTGTTTTAAGTGGATAAACTGATGATCTGATCCAAAGAGCAAAGCTGGAGTCAGGAATAAGCACAAGAGAGAGTCCCATTTCAGCACTGCCACACACCTAGAGGGTGTCAAGTGAAGCCTGAAACTGTACCCTGAAGATTCACCCACCATGTTTGGCAGAGTCCATCCATCTACATCACACTCAGTTTATATTTATCCCAGTCTCTTCCAGCTCAACTGTTACTCCTTGGGTTTTCTCCACAGTTAGCTGCATGTTAAGCACAGACAGCTCTTAATTTCACATTAACTGCATTCCTAAATTTAGAGTTTCTAGGAAGCAAGGAAGGGCTCTATAAAATGGATTGCCAGCATGTCACATACTTAAGCTGTTGAGCAAAGGTATTTTAAATCAGCCAACCCACACAAGTCTCTTATTTTATCCTATCCTCCTTGGAGCTCACTGTTGACACCCATTAAAAAAAAAACCTTCCAAACAATTGTTTTTAGTAATCAAAGTTTTTAAAGACTTCTGGAGAACTCCACAATCATGTCTGAGGGAATGTGAATATGACTCCTTATCTATAGGGAAAAAGCAAAAGGATGATTTTTAAGACTGTGAAGTGGCTATGGCCTAAGTTTTCTATCTATACAATAAAACAGTTTCAGTATCTGCTTGACTGCTCTACTGGTCACTGGTTAAATTCTGACAAAAAGAAAAATCAGCTTTTTACTACAGTTAGCTGTCCAGTAGACTAAAGTGTTTAAGGCATTGTTACAGGCTCTTTCTAACCTCAGAAAGACTTTTCTCTCAAAACTCACTGAACGCTGCTCTTACCTTATCTAAGATCCTTGGATCAGGAGACTGAGGCTAAGTGCAAACATCACTGACATACAACCAAGCTGTCCTTAATTTCGATAGCATCAGTTGGAGGTGGGCAAGCAAGAGATAAAGACATTATCCTAAAAGCAAATAAGAACACCAAATAAATGCTTCCTATTTCTCAGCTGACAATCAGTAGAATAGAGAAACTTTCTGAAGTGCAGACCTGGGATGACTGCTCACTGAAAAGCAGCAATCTGTGATTTCAGTTGTGAGTTTGAGCAGCTGCTGTTTGGCAGAGAGATGTTCCTTGGAGTACAAACAACTCAGGAACTATCAGGGGTCACTAAGATAGGCTTGTTTCCTGGTGACACAAAACAGCACCTAGCTTAAAGGTTCACATGGGGAAGAGGGTAACTTCAACACTGCATTATATGCCTTGCTAGAAAAGCAGGTAACACTTGGTTTTCTTTCGATTTCAAGAAGTGTTTTTGTCTCAGGCACTCTCTCTGCTCTGAAGGTGAAAATGCCAAAGTTCTGGGTAAGTCTGTTTTTGCTTAGCATCTCAGGTTGTGTCCTTGGAGGCACTTATGTGTATGAAGCAAGAGCAGCTCCCATAGTGCTGGACACAGAACTGCAGCAGTCAAGCAGAGAGAACTACCAGTTCTTGGGCTTTACTCAACTCAGAACTGCTTTGAGAGCTGGCAGGGCTCCTAAGTTCCCCCCCTCTACCCTCTATTTTTCCCCCCCTGCCATCTTGGTTTGCACAGTGCAGACACCTGAGTACACCTGCACTGCTACAAAAGGAACAGAATATTCAGAGAAGATGCTATTAGCAAGTAAAAGGACATGTGTGTAAATGTGCTGACCAAGGACACAGTAAGCAGCACTTCAGGCAAACAAAAAGATAACCAGAAAAGAAATGAAGCTAATCTGAAGGCAAGATGCCTCCAAACTGTGTTGTATGAGATTTCTCTTTCTCTAAATGCATACACACGCACACTGAATATCACTCAAAAGATATTTTGGGAATGCAACAAAATTCCTTCAAATCCTATAAATTTGTTCAGTAGGCTGGTGGGATTTTTAGCTAGAATTGTGGTATCACTAAATAAAATATTTCTTAAAAGTTTATGCATATGTTTAAAGAATCATTGAACTTGCTTCTAGACCTGTGCAATTCCCATACAGTTTCACAGGATTTAAGTCAAAATATATCCCCTATCAAATACAAAAACTTCAGCTGTATTAAGGCATATCAGTCCTTGGGTAAAATGAGGGCATATCCAAGGAAACAAAAATAGGAAAGGAAGTCTAAGATTCCATGAATACCCATGATGAGTACAACTTCAGGAATCACTTCTGAAATACACTTGAATGACCTTAGCAGGAGATTACATTCCAAATTCCAGGGGAAGGTAGAATCTGACAGCGGACATTGCTTCCCTTCCCTGCATTCAGTTCCACATTGCCTGGAGCAAGGAATCAGCCAGGAATCCAGAAATGACACTCTCTGGTATGCCTGAGCACATGTTCACAGGAATGTGAGTAGCAAGTACTTCCGAGAGTAACTGGCTACACCATCTGTGGAGAAGTCAGGTCAAATTATAGAGCCTAAGCACCAAAAACTATTGCCTTAATGCTGAACTGCACATATTATCATATCAGCACCTCCAGTCATCTTCATTCAGCCATCTCCTCCTGCTCCGCCCAACAATTTATCCAAGCTAGATGAAAGCATATCTCAATGATCAGGAACAGATCATGACGTAGCTGTCTGCATAAGCCCTTCTGTTGTTTGAATTCTTAGCAGCTGTCTCAGGACCAATGTCTGGCCACTGAATATTTTCTTTCTTCTGTCAGTTAGTGAGACAGATCTGAATTGTCTTCCATTATCAGTATGCAGCTATGCACAGTAATCAAATTACTGCTTTGTTTACTGAGAAACAATAAGGAGATATAAGTTGGGTCCCTATCTTAGAAGTGCCTTCCAAATTCTTTGTTGCGTATCTTCAAGTACAGGCACCAGAAACTGAATGCAGGAATCAAACATTAATAACTCCCCTTCTTCCATTAATAGTCAAGGATCACATTCACTGCTGATAGCTCCAACAGCAGCTTTCTGTATATTGCTGTAATTTTAACTCCCTTCCTCACTTCTCTTTAGGTATTTTCAGACATTGTTTGCCATAAAATCCATGGTTTCTGTTTGACAAGTCTATTTCCCAGCGTATTAAGAATAAAAATACACCATGTTAGGAAAAAAACCAAAACACATACACAAAAAAGAACCTCACTACAAATCCAAGAAAACATAAGACATTTGTGTTTACATAAAAAGAGAAGTTACTAATAGGTCCAGGGCCTTTCCTGATCAGCACACACATATAACTAACCCACAAATGAGCCAGCATGAGAAACTCTTCAGGGTTTGTTAGGAATACAGGTATTTATACAGCAAGTCACCTTCCTATACAAGCTAACTTCCAATAAGCAGCAATTGCAATTTTCCTCCCCCTGCAATCTCCCATACCTAACATCCAGACTCTCAGGCTTCAATTATTATTTGCTTGGCTTTAAAACTGATACAAGTTCTTGGAATTCTAGAAGCCTCTCAGATCAGGTGAGCAGAAATGTTTAAAGAAGGAACACTTTTTTCAGCTGTACTAGGGTTAATCTCAGCAGCTCAGAGACAGTTAAGCCTCAAGCCAGAGCAGGGCTTTCCCTGGATAAGGCTGGGGTTTTTTCCTACTAGGCTTCTCGTAAGTTTAACTATGCACTCTGAACATCACATGACTTATGAGAAAAGTTTGTTCCCCAGTGTGGAAATGTCTTGTAATTTCTGAGTTGTTTTGGAATAGCACCATCAAAGGTTTCCACCAACATATTGGTCAATAACAGCAAGAAACACACATTCATTATGCAGGATTAAAAAAATTGTTTGACCTCTTAGTCTCTTTTTTTTTTTTTTTTTTTTGGCATTAAAGTACAGAGGTTTTTGTGGTAAAGACACTGATCTATGCCTTTAATGAAAAAAACCAAATGACCACAAAAAGTTCAGGTCTTCAGTCTGACAGAGAGCATACACAACAGCAGGTCAATTACCTCTTTCTGGACTTTCATTTAATTAGATGCAGCTACAGGTACATGTATGCATGTGTGCACACAGCTGCATGTATATACACACACACCAAACTATTGTCATGGAACCACAAAAGTGGCACAGAAACCACCACTTTCCTCAGTCAGCTTGAAAGGCAGTGGCACTTTGTGCCTCCTGCTCAAAAGGAAAATAATTTAAGGAGGATGCTGCTCAACTTTTCACCAATTTTATGTCTTCTGTTTCTACCTTGCATCCCAATTATCTTTTCTAGTTAGGATTATAGCCTGACCAAGACACGACATCTAGCATCATCACTTCCAGTTTTTTTTCTTTTTTTTAACAGTCTCAAGCCAAGAGGAGCTACTATAGGAAAACACAGCAAAAAATCCTTCATCCTGCTATGCAAAAGAAGCCTCAGCTTACACCAGTTCATTATCAGATTCTCTGCACTTGAAGGAAGCAAAATCCATGAACTCCAGTCAGCTCTAGAATGAAATCAGATTGAAGAAATAAACAGTAGCATGGGAATTTGCTGAGAAAATAACAATAAAAATTTCTGCTCCAATGAGAGAGATTAACAAGCTGAAGTATGTAAGAAGTGCCATTCATCCACCTCCTCCTCACCCAAGTGGGTCCTGCTTTTCTACAAAGTGATATGCAGAGACTATTTATGAAGATCAGATGAAGGTCATCTTAAGTGATCTACTGCCCATGAGTCTGGATACAGTTCAGCCCTTTATATCACAAAGGAGGTGTGAAAATTATGTATGAAGCAGCATATTTCCAGAATTATTCTGGATCTATTTCTAGAATTGGCAAAATTCTATTTCAAGTTATCTTGTAAAATTAACATTTAAGCTTAGCAAGTTGGTCAAAGAATAAATAAGATTACAAATTTTTGGTACAAAGGACTTCTTTTAAAAAACAAAGCTGTTAACTTGCAAGTTGTCATTAATTTTAACTTCCTCCTTAAAAGAGCAAGTAAAAAAAACCCAACAAAATGACAGGTTTCAGTAACACAGATGCATAAAAATTTAAAAACAGCACAGTAATATTTTTCATATCATCTCAGAGACAGTGATTATTCCCACCTATAAAACTCTGCCTCTTTCAGGACTCCCCCAACATCAACCCCTCAACCAGTCTCCTCCCTCTACAGTGACAAGTTATCAGAAGTGAACTGCAATGTTTTTTCTTTCAGCTGCGTGCATTAAGTAATGCTGATGAGTTGCAATAACATACAAATTCCAGCCAAATACTGGAACTTGCTATTGAAATGTCAGAAAAAGAATCTCTGGATATTCCTGACAATTTCTTCATATTAAAAGATACACACTTGATATTACACTCATTTCTATATAACCAGCCAAAGTGAAGTGCTTCCCAATGTCCTGTAAACCTGACATTAGAACCTATGTGTGCCTCAAAAAAAATGGAAAGTACCAGTCAACAAGTTCTTAGTGTCCCCTGCTACTGTAGTTTGTGGAGCCTGCTGGAATAGGTTTGTAAACAGAAGTTAGAGATCAGGTAGAAGTTCTTATAGCAAGAGCACAACTCCAAATTTGAACAGTTGCCTCTGCTGAATCAAGTTCAGATTTATCCCAGATAATTTCAAAAGCAACAAATTGGCATCTGAGACTTTCTAGGAGAAGGTTATGATGATAAGAAGTCTTCAAAAAAACAATTAAAAAAAAAAAGTGTCCAAGAAAAACTGCAATACCAGTTGAGCAGGACCGAGTGACCTCTGGGAATCAAAAGCGTGAGTACGCGGTTCTCTGCTGCTGCTGCTGGGATGGAGGCTGTCCTTGCTGCTGCTGGAGACGGACCTGCTGAGAGTATGGATCCTCAAGAGACTTAACAAAAATAGTTGTTTTAGGCCCAGTTTTCCAGACAATACCATTTGAGTCTATCACAGAGGACTCCACTGTGATGTTGTGGGTGCCAAGGATCACAAAGTTTAACAGGAACTGAGTGCTGAAATAGTCGTTGTGCGGTTCCACCTTCTGCTCCATTTCATTGGTCATGTTGTCAATAGGAATCTGAGAACACAGATGGAAAGTTAAAACACCATTTTACATAAACCTGCCAAAAATAACTTTTCAACTCTCCATTTGAAGGAGAGGAAAAAAAAGGAAAAAGCTGTCCTCAATTCTCCTAAACATAAACACATGTGCATGCCTGAGACAGCTTGATAAGGTAACAAGTCATCTTCTACCTGAGGTTCTACTTTTCCACAAAGTAATGTGAGTCAAACATCACACACTTCCTAGTCCTGTTATTTTACAAGCCATTGACTTTCTCCTATTTGCCCTCAAAAAACCCCAAACAACAAAACAAACAAAAACCTGACCCCGAAACACACCAAAACCAGGCCTTTCACTATCACACGTTAGTTGAACCTAAATCTCACGGCATGCAATCTTTGATGAAACTGTTTACTTAAATTTAATATGTGTCTCTGCAGATGCTATTTGATTTGGACAGTGTGTCCTCAAAATTTCCACAAACAAAAGAAAAGAACCTTAAAATGACTATAAAAAAATTCTAGAGATTATGTGGTAGAGAATAATCTATTCCTGGTTTGTTTTTTTTCCCTGTGGAGTTTTGTATGATGTATAACTGGGCTGAGTTCTCATCATCTCAGGCAGATTCCTAATGACTTGTTCTGAACATCACAAAGCCTCTTTGTTTGGAAGAAGAGCTGTTACAAAAAGGTACTGACATATTGCAGACTTAAAAATCCCAGATTCCCTTCACACGTTATGCTTGGCCCTGGCCAGTGCTTGAATGTCAACTGGCAGGAGTGAAAGGATTACAGAACCACCCATTCATTTCACCCTGGAAATTCTGCTGCCCAGAGTCAAACAAAAGAACAGCAAAACACAGCAAAAAAGCTTAAGACTCGTCCTGACTCTACTCTATCGACACCTTATAGTCTTGTCCAGATTTGCTCTGCAGCACTGAAGAGACATTCAGACAGACGGATTGGATTTTACGGAAAAGGCCTGGTTTAGATCCGTGCTGAACCACTCCTTCCACCTTGAGGGCCAATTGCTGGTTGTTCTGTACTGCTATAGGCTCTGCTGGGTTCCTTGGAGACGGGGATAGAGCAAGCTGGAACACAAGTAAACAGATCAAAATGTAATTATGAGCCTTCAGAAAAGCAAACAGAATTCAAGGATGAAACGGGACACCTTCTTACAGAAAAATTTCCGAGGAGAGGTTGGGTAGGAAAATCAGCAAATGGAAACAAAGACATTATCAGAGTATTCATTACTATATTAACTAATATACATCATCAGCAATACCAGATATTATCTTTGTATCAGTTTCATTTACTTTACTTCTTCAAAAGATGTGGAAGAAATATGAAGCTGAACAAAGAAGCAAAATGCAATGAGTAATATTAAAAAAACTTAAGGCTTTCACTTTTCCCAGAAAAAAGAAGCACTTGAGTAAAACAAAAAAAACACCACCATAGCCATATACACTCACTCTTAGTCAGTGAGCTGATATATATGACAATTTTCGTCCAAGATAGTGAACACTGTTTAAAGAAAAAGGGAAAAAAACTAATACAAATCTATAAAAGCTGCCCTCCCAGGACCAGAATTACTTAGCTTTGCAGACTCAGAATCAACAAAAATTCCACGTACATTTTATCTTTAAGGCTTTGCAATCAAAAAACTGAATCACACTTGCCTAAGTGACAGTCTAGTGGTTCTGAACAACCATACATACATGTTATTTAAGTTATTCCTAACAAATTAACCTAAATGCTATTTGAGTTATGTATATTCACTAAAGATGCTGAAGCTTTGTGCCTTCAGTAGGGCTTTTCTCATGAAAGGCTCTGTAAAGAGAAATCTGAGGTCCTACTTGAGCAGTACATACCTTAATACTTGTAGACTGAAGCTTCTGGAAAAAATACCTTTGAAATGAAAGGGGCACCTTCAACAATGCAATGACAGCATTGCATAGACAAGCTGTATGCTGCAAGAAACAAGAGTCAGAACAATTGAGAAAAAATATCATTCATGACACAGCAAAAACCATATACTTAAGGTACTGAAACATCAGGAATTTCCATTTTAAGTCCAAAAATATATTAATACAGTTACAGAATTAAAGCCACTAAGATGACAGTGACTACATTCAGCTGCTCTGTTTATGTTCTGCCCCTTATTGAAGGAGGTATTCTGCTCTGGAAAAAAACAAGGAGGCCAAGCAAAAGAAAAATACAAACTTTCCAGTCCTACTGTTACAGTCAGCAGAGCACTTTCTGCTTGAAACACTCATCCAGAAAAACTCTCAAAAAACAACTCCCCTCCAAGGAAAAAGGCTGGCATCTATCACAACTTAATGCAGTAATTAAGTTTTAAGCCTCTTGTCTACTCTTTCTTTCCCTGCTGCACCATGCCTCTGGCTCAGATGAACACAAGCAGTGCCACTGAAACCACCAAGCTGCCTTGGTGCGGAGCCAGCCACAACTACGTTTACAGGGTTTACCTTTGCTGTGGTTTACATGATTTACTCTTCTATTCTATTTGAAATTGGTAAGGACTGTTTGATTAAGAAACCAGGCAAACAGATGGCAGCCATGACAAACAAACTACCTTGTTCCCATTAACATGCACTTCAGCTTTATGATGTTCCTGAGCAGTAAGAGACAAACCCACCAGCCCTGTAAAGGAGAGCGTTATCAGCTCAGTGTTTGCACCCAGCACACTCCACACCGTGCTCTCTGATGACCTGCACTGATAAGAGAAATGCTACACTCACAGAGCACAGTGCTCACCACCACCAGAGAATTTCTCTGCAGCAAGAACATGAAGGAAGAGAATGTGCTCCAGTGTTTGAATGTGAATGCAGTGAGGGGTCTGACAGAGACCCGATAGTGCTTTTAGTTACCTTATCAGCATCTGCTGTGCTCTTAGGATGGGAATTTTAAAAAGATTATTTTTAATCAGACCAGTGAGGCTACCAGATGTTTTAGCAAAATGATTCTTCAACTATTTTTAAACAAGTGTAGAGACCATTTGTGTCAGTAATGTCAGGTAACTGAGAATGCTTCCCAGCTTCTTGCCAACCACAGATATATGGAGTTCTGGGATGTTGGCCCCTTTCTCTACACAATATACATTTTAAACTGTTACTTGCCAAGTAAGACACAGGAGCATACTTCCTGTTGAGAGATTCCACTTCCTCTAGTACATGATTAAATACAGACATCATTCTTCTTTCATATTCACTTTCAACATGAGCTGTTCCATTTGAGCTATATTCCTGGAAACTATAAAAAAAACAGAAGAAACTTTTCATGATGTCTAACCTACCTTCCTCATCATAACCTGGAAGGCATACTGCCAAAGAGACATGACAAGGCATTACAACATGAAATCCATTAAGAAATGTCTTTCAAACTGTTTACTCTGTTTTTAAAATTATTTTTCCACTATAACACTTGCCCTTTGCATTTAAATCTTTCTTAACTACCACTTATTCACCATTTCTTGTCCCCACCCTCTCAGTTGAGGCAGTGACAGGTCTAACAGACTCAGCATACTTACTTCCCCTGGATTTTATTTAACCCTGCAGTGTGTGTAACAGTCAAGAAAATCTCACAACACAAAGCAAGAATGCCAGTCACAATTAAAACTAAATCTTGAAGTTTATAATCTCCTCCTCTGAATAGAATTCCACCTCGTACACACCCAGCTTCCTACAAATTTGACTAATACAACTTCTAAGCAATGCTTAATTCATAATGAGTATTACAGTATCTTAGGATGTTCACTTTTATTACCAGCTATAAAATCACTGAGAGCTTTTACCCACAGTATTTTCCATTTAATCTCAGCCTGGGAGTTTTAAGCAGTGATTCAATTCATCAGGACTTCAATGTTGTTTTCTAGTGGACTTAAGCTCACTGTTAGAAAAAGAGCCAGAGGTGATGGCTTTACATTAAAAATTTGAACTAATTTAGTGCATATATTCTCACAACTTTGAAGGAAGCTAAGGTGCACTTACAAGTGCAAGCAACAGGTATGGGATCTAACACACAACACAAATTAAAGTAAGCAGCCAAAGGAGAGATTTCAAGTTCAAGTCGGCATTTAAGCTAAGTCCAGTATTCTCAAGAGCAAAATCAGTATGAAATGCAGAACCCAAGAGAGTTCCCAGTTTGCCAGGTATTGCACAGTAGCAACAGATCCTCAAGCCTGCCCAGAATATAATTAGAAAGGTCTACTGAGAAACTTTCTGAACATTCTTTGAATTCCTAGTTTTAAAGCTCCCAGGATTTATTAATAAGCAGAAAAAGAGTATGCAGTTAACTATCAAACCTACCTTGCAGATTCTGGATCCAAAATCAGAGCTTCTATTGCATGTGAAATCAACAGACAGCTCTGCTGTTGTCTGATATTAATACTAAGGAGTTAAAAGACTTTCAAAGTTGGCACCTAAAGCAAGAAATGCAGTGTGTTTAGTGGCACTTTTCCTTGCTTCTGCTAAAGTAATCCTACAGTCATTACTCAATTAGTGACCAAAGAGCAAGAACTGTGAAAATACCAAGTTATATGCTGCTCCAATTTTTGTCTCATAACTTGTTTATCAAGTAATTCCAAACAATAATATGGTAATACTGATTTTCAAATAGGTTTTAAGCAATTGACTGCTAATTTTTACGTTAGCAACTTTCAAAATTACTTCATGGCAGTCTTCATAGAAAAGAAGATTCTTACGCTTCATGCTGTCCACATTAGAATGGAAGTGGACAAACTCTAGGATTTTTAAAGGATACAGTTCTACATTCCTTAGAGTAGCTGAGTCCGCATCAAATGATGACTGATACAGATCTCCATACCGTGTAGCCAAGTTTCGGAATTCCTCCATTGAGTGCTTCATCTGGAGAGACAATGTTACTAGGCAAAAACACAAAGCAAAACAAAACCCCACACATCCAGAAAACCACTGCATTGTAACATACAACACTGAAGGAATAGGTGGCTTATTAGAGAAAAATTTATTAAGTTCTTGCTTCTTCACTCAGATAAAGATTACCAAAGTGACAGACTGTTATCTACGCATTAAACAAGTATTTTTCCTGCATCAAGAAAATCTCCTTGGGTTAAAAACAAAGCAAAAGGAAAAGAAAAACCCACCAACAACCTCCTCCATCCCCTACTGGTAAATCAAACTGCTCTTTCAACGACCACCCACTGGTTCCTTCCTGCAGACTAGATGGATTTGGAAGCAAACCTCCTTGCTGTTATGTACAGTACCAAGGCAGCTGCCAACTCTCAGCAAAAGGAGTTGCAGACTCATCCTCAGAAGATATGTTCTTCCTTAGTGTACTCAAGAGCGTCTGAGGTGTTTCAAATCAAGGTGTCAAAAGCCTTGCTACAAGTTTGAGTATACCAAGTGACTTGTTACATGCATAACCTTGGAAGCTGTGTGCATGACTGGAGGAGAAAACACACGTGCACACACAGCTTCAAAACATGGCTTGCTATAGGCAGGTGTTTCCGGAGCTACAGCTGAAAACCAAAGTCCACAATTCAAAAAAACACACTTCACAACTACTTTTCATTTATTTTGTCAAATATGCTTGCTGAGAAGCAAAATTCATACCAGAGTCACAAACATAACTGCACAAGAGCAAAACAGGAGCACATATACCTGGTTGGAGATGCGTCCACACCTCTGGAGATCATTTCCCGATGTCATAGCAATTGTCGTGGCAATAGCTGGGGGGGGACTTGTTTTTAGGCTGTTGCAGGTACAAATAAGTTGAGAAAAAGCTTGCAGAAGGTCAATCCTGAGTTTCACAAAACCACACTGAAAGCTCAGAGGATTAAGTGGCGTACTAGCAGCCTGAAACACAGTAATAGGAATGTTGGCAATCTAGGTCAAAAGCAAAAATGATAAAATGACACTGCAGTGCCACTGAACATTAGAAAACTGAATCCTTAAGTTCAATTCTAAAAGCTGTTTTTTTAAAACTGCATTTAACAGGTTTGCTCAATTTCAATCATACTAAATATAAATGACATAGAAATTACATAATTACTAAGTCATATTCCAAGCACTTCACCCTTGTAACCAATGTGACTTAAGCTGTCAAAACACTGTTAGGGCACCTATTTCCTCTTTTTCCAAGGCCAAACCATTAGGCTTCAAATGACATTAGGCTAGATAGTCTTTACCATAAGAAAAAGTACACTGAATTGGATGGTAAACAAGAAACACAAGGACTGAAAAAGTGATTCTCTGCATCAGCCAGAAAAGAAAGAATTGGCTGAAGTAACCCACAGCAAGATGAAGGGGTGATTTTTTGGAACTGTGAAATGGATGAGGACACTATGAAGGCACTGAACCTTGCATTTGATCAAGGCAAGAGACACGGTCTAGTGGTAACTAAGAACAGTAAATAACAGAATTCCAGGAAGATAGACAAGCTGCTATTGTTTAGAAAATACAGTTCTATGAAGCTTTGCTCCCTAAGAGCTTATCTGACTTGGAGAAACATCTGTGACAACTTAGGACACCCAGGAGGGGGTAAACTGCAGTACTCAATGCTTGATATTACTAAGCCAAAAATCCACTACTTATTTTTCTTACACTGTTGGATTTTGAAAAGAATGAGCCCTCTCCAAAAACAAAGCACTGAGACTTACTCTTAAGACTTACTTCCCCAGTGCTTCTTGTTACTCACCAGGTCACTTCTCAAAGCAAGAGGTTATAATCTACACCAAAACCTTACTAAAAATCATTTCTCTGCTGGCAGAAAACCAGCTAACTGATTTCTCACAAAGCATCACATCATCTGAGAACTGGCCCACTATTGCCAAAAGTGAGGAAACATCAGCCCACCGCAACCAGTTTAAACTACTGAACTAAATTTCAACTGAAAAAATAAGACTATTTCATATTAAACCATTAAGTCTCTCTTATCTAGCACTTTGCTTTTCCTTCTCCAAGGGCACACACAAAAAATCCCTTTTGAACTGGAATTGTTCCGTTTATTTTGCAAGGATGGTTTCAGCAAACCCTCTGTGGAAGAGGGCTACACTGCACTGTAATTGCTCTACAGAGACTACATGCTTTTAAAGAGTAAAGTACTCATATCAGAAAATCCAGACATTTTTAATAGCACAAATTGGACTTGAGTCTTGTAAATGGAAATACAAGCTTGTCTCATTAATACTGCAATTTACCTTATCTGCTATGGGCAATAAATGAGTAACAATTCTTTTTGAAAGTGACAGAAATATTTTTTTGGCTCAGCCAAGTTCTTCAAACACTACCGTTTGCTATCGACATATTTGGAATTGGTGCTACTTAACCAATAGCTGTATAAGTGCTTTGTTCAAGTTTTAGATTACCAGCAGTGAAAAATTAACCCAATGCTTCCAATGGCACATGATCTGTGCCATAAAGAGCAGGACCCATTCAAAAACTTTGCTAACTCTACGACCAAGCACATAGCAAGGCAGATGTGGTCAGTATGCTCCCTGACAAGTCCCTGTTCTCCCACAGGGAGAACCTCTTACCCATAAAGCAGAGGGACTTCCTTCCCTCAAGTGCACTAACTCCCATGAAAGAACACTCTGCAGTGCAAGACACTTTTATGTACATCAAGGAGGAATTGAGAAATTTTCCGACAAGGCGCTGTCTGAGTATTTCATCGTTGCTAAACTGGGCTGGCTGAACATCTGCAAGAGATTTACTGACACTGTTTTCCAGCTACAAAATGGAGGAGCTACACAAGGTTCATCACATGCACCACTGGTCTTTGGTACCAGCAGTGCTGAGTCATGCCCTGCACTGAAACAGCAGCAACAGGAAAGCTCAAGTCACAGGGAAGAGAGCAAAAGCCTCCAGCAGCAAGGCTGTCACATGCATTTTGTGACACTTTGCTCCCCTTGGAGAGGCTGAGTTCCATAGACAAGCAGCGAGTGGCTCCTTTTACAGCTGATACACTCAAGCATGGCTGGGAAGTTCTCCAGAGTGATGCAACAAGTCAGTAACAACCAGCAGTAAAACCCAACTTCCTCCCCTCTAACCTACAGAACGTGTACTTAGTCCCCCCGGACCACAGCCATCCATAAGGAGGGCACTGCGCCCAGAAAAGCACTACGTGCAACAGGAACTGAAGTCAGCGGAAGACAAGAAGACAGGAATCCTTCAACAGAAAAAAAGCCCCAAACTCCACAGAATTGGTAATTAAATTACTGGATCACAGTATGACCTGTTTAAGCAAGTTTTTTTTCCTGCCTGTATTAAATATTAACATCTAATTAGATGAGGTCCTCCTCTCAATGTCTTCTCGATGTTAGAGAAATCTTGAAATGTTGAATTAAAAGCCTTATTCAATCAGTTGAAGAAAACCACTTCAGGAATGATGGGTCTTTCAGAGGACAAAAGTAGAAGTTTATGTCATTTCAGCTTCATATTCAGGGACATTTAATTAATAAATAGTAATATTTGGACTTTATTAAACACTAATGTCTAAATTGCATGACCCAAACTGTCCAGTAACTGAAACAACAAAGCAGCTTCACTGAAAAGGCACACGGAAAACTGCATGTAAAGATTTCCTCATGGAAACTAAAATATGAAAGAAAGTATTGTGTGAAGCTGGATCATCTTTGCTTAAGAAGCAACTTTACAGTAGGAACTAAAGGTCCCTAATCATAAATGCTTTTTTTTGATCTAAAGACATCACATAGCTTCTTGGTATTTTTACTACTTCAGAGAAGCAGAAAGTATTTGCATAAATGCAGGTACCAGTTGGATTTGAAGAAACTGAATTGTCTTCCCTCTTCTTACTAACTTGCTGTTAGGATTCCATGAGATCACATTGTCAAATAGAAGGCAACATGAACTCAGCAGGAGGGAGAAAGACAACTGAATCCTTCTCTGTATTTCAAGAAGACAGCAGCCAATTTAGGCCAATTCCCAGGTTTGACTATTACAATAACTTTTGTTCACCCAAAGCAAAATTATAAGTACTGCAACTTTAATTAACCAAGATCTGTCACATTTCATATGATCTGATCAAGGGAGGAAATGAGGGATGGAGGGAGAAGAAAAAGCAAAGAGAAATTTAGCTAATGACACTTGGCTGAGTTAGAGGATCTTTTCTCTCAAGATGCAGTGTGTTACAACTGAGATGCCTGCAGAGGAGAACCCAGCAGAGTCTGGCAGATGCCAGACATATTTAAGAACTTTTCAGGGAGTTAAGAACAGACCCCAAAGAGTCATGCTGCAGCACCCAGAAGCATCACCACTACTAGAGATGTGTGCTGACCGTCAGTGAGGCTATTCCTTTGTGGTAGGATTTTAAGGCTTCGGCAATGCAGGAGAGCGCGGAGCTGTAGTTGTCCTCCTGCAGGCCTGTCAGGCACTGCTCTGCATGGGAGAACTCCTTCAGGCTGTTCAGCCAGAAGTAGAAGTGCTCTGAAGCCACTTGAGTCAGCAGGCTTTGGTACAGTTCTCTGGCCATGTCGTGGTTGCCCTGTAATGAGAAGAATGTTTCTGAAAGGAAATGTGAAAGAAGGCTGGGGATTTCTACAAAACTTACACAAATAAGAAAACAGGAACATCTCCAGAACTATTCCCAGCTTAAAACCAGGAATAGTGAAACTTTTTCCAATTCTTTGATTGTGGCAATCCTGATAATATAGAAAAGCACAAGGGCTTACTTTATATAAATATCAGCCTGTAAAAAAGTATATATTTATTTACACAAGATAATTCAATATGATGAGAAAAAAAAATCATGGAAATTTACCTCATCATCTCATACTAGGATTTCTGTGTATTCTAACCCCAACTGTGAATTTACTGAAGGGAAAAGGGGAACAGTATATTTTTCTTCCTTTCTTTACATTGAAGAAAGAGAACCATACATCACATTCTGAAGAGCAGTCAGACAATACAGGTTAGGTATGTCCTCAAGAAAATGCCGGGACATCACTTACTTCCTTCTCAAATACTTCAAAAGGACAAGTGAAAAAAGCATTTTGATGGGATGAGTGTCCCAAATTATATGTATCTGAACCTGCATTCCAGTGAATTAGGAGGGAAAGTGATTTTTATTCTTTTTTCCTCCATTCCTTATCCAATTCAAAGAAATCCCTGGCATTCCTTCAAACCCAGCAAAGCATTTTTCTCCAGATATTTTCACTTACCATCCTGGAAGCCTGCCTGGCTATCCTGTAGGCTGTCCATCCATTGGAGGCATTCTCAAGCTGCTGTTTGATAACAGTTTTGATTTCTGTGGACAAAGCTTTCTGACTGGAAACAAATATCACTGTGGCAAGAGAAACCTAGTAGAGAGTGGAGGAGTGAGAAAGAAAGTTATATTTCAGTAACAAAAGTAGAAAAAAAAGCGCCATTTCTGTTTTAATTTGGGCTGAAAACTACATAGAAGATTACACATATATATTTTAACTGCAAAACTTCTCAGTCATATGTTTTAAATAGTTAAGCAATCCAACTATATCTTGTAGATAAAAGTAACTTTCATTTAAATAATCTCTACTCTGCCTTGTAGCTGAAATATTTCAAATGTTCCAAATAAATTAACAGAAAGCTTGTAATTTCTTTTTTAAAATTCAAATTATTTTCCAAGTAGATGTGATGAAAGCATTTTTCTCTCTTACAGTATATTAAGTCATTTGCCTCAGAGTACCCTATATAAATGGAGCTAGCTGCCATTTGGCCTTTAACCACTACTTTAGAGATACCCCAATAATTTCAAAACCAGGTTTGCCTAAGCAGTGCCATCTGCTGGAAAATCTAATGGAATACACTGCACAGTACAGCTCTGTCTTGGAGGTTTTTCTACACTAAGCACTGACACATGGAGTCAAAAGTTAAAACAAAATTGAAAATAATGGCTACAGACTGGCACATCAACCTGGACACATAACAAATGTGTCTTAGCTGCCTTTTAAATACAGTCCATTCACAATTGTTTACACAGACTTTATCCATCAATGGAGGTCTTACCAAGAGTTCCTGCTTTTTATCTGTGGCAGATTGTCCAATTAATTTATAGAGGTCCATTAGGTCTCCCAGCATCCCATCTGCCAAGACAGGCAGCTGCATGGCAATGGCTGCTAGGCAGTGGCACATGAGGATCCTGGCATTGTCCTGGGCACTGTGCAGCTGTGTCAGCAGGGATTCCACCACGGACTGGCTCAGGTGAGGGCGGCACTTCACCAGCTCCACCATGCAAGTTAGCGTGATCTGCAGCTCACACAATCCACAGGTACAATCAACACAATGTCTTCAAAACCAGAAAATCCAAGCACACTTACTTAGCTGCAAGCAGGGCTGCAGAAATACAGACCTGGTAATTTCAGAACTATGTACTCTACGAAAGATGAGACTTTTCTAAGAGCCCAAGCCTTTGTCCCCAAGCTACCAGCACAAAAACATGTCACAAATTCAAGAAACATTAGTAGTCTCTCACACCACCAGCCTTTAAGGTAAATAACTAGAAAAATTACTGATGGTTGCTGAAGTGGGAAAATAAGAATAATCATTTACAAAAATGTTGTGATAATGTACATTGCATCTCCATCTCCAAAAAGCAAGTTCTCTCCAAGATTCTCTTTGCCCTCCAGATACACCGACATCCAATGGCGGTTCATTTTTTATTACAGGTCCTCTGAGAGGAATGCTCCCTGCCACCTGTAAAAATCCTCTTATCATAGAGCTGAAGGGAGTTGTACTATAGCCATGCTCAATTTCTCAACTGCTCTGAACTCTGATTATGGACAAACCAGAAAAATCTTCTTTCCCCTCCAGTCTGTTATGCTTCCACCAGAAAGGATCTGGTGCACACCAGCCTCTGTTATACAAGCTGTTATTTTAACTTACAGCTGTGAAGGGGAATACAACAGTAATGTCACCTTTAAGGTTGCCTGAGCTCCTGGGCTGTCATCTTGGCTACAGAGAACAAGAAGAGCTTCTAAGCCAAAAACTGCATCTTGCTCCAAAGGCAGAAGATCTACAAAAAAGAAAAAGAGTGAGTTTGTTCTCTGACCATAGTTGGTGTAATGCTCGCACTGCTGCTGCACTCATGACAATTAAGAATCTTCCTAACTCTTCTGCTTTGCCTTACTTTGACGAGAAACAATTCTGCCATTCTATGTCTTGGGTAACTATTCAGCAGCCACACTGACACTTACAAAGCATGCATAAATCTTGGGACCAAGACTTCTAAACACCCTGTTATTATTTTGCAAGACACTTTGTGCCAAGGGCTTTCAAAGTTTGACGAGCAATTTACTAGCCTTACAGCAAAGGTAAAGCAAGCATTCATTTAGCACAAGTTCTACTGTGCACAGTAATTTTCTCCAAATGAGACAAAGATGGAACCTTCCCAACCATTCATAAAACCACACGGAGTATTCCCTGCTAGATTATAGTCCCCATTCTCCCTCACCAGCATGAGGGATCAGACAGATTTACAGGCAAGTTCACAGACAGGACAAGTTAATACGTGTTAAGTGCATAAGCCTGACTGTAAACAGAGCCACTTCACTGCCCTTGCCTTCCCTTACCTTTTTCCTGGCAAGAGGCTGATATATTGGTCAGAATTCTCACTCCATGAGCTGCAATGCCACGGTTATTATGATAACAGCACTCCTGTGCTAGTTTTACCAAATCAAATGACCTTGCAGTTGTAGCTGTTGCTCCTAAATAAAAGCAAGGCAAATGAAACATAAAACTGCACAGTCCATAAATACACCACAGATCTTTCAGTACATTTCTGCAAAACAATGATATTTGTTTAGGGTTTCTTCTTATGTTTAAACAATAGGATAGAAATATTTTTCTCTCTTCAGATAAAACCAGAGACTCTCTCATTCTTGAACACTACACAAGTTAGACACATGAGAAAGAACATTTGGACCTAATGGTTGATGTTTCAGGACTCGGAGAAATATTGCCTTAAGAAATATTATGTCTGATTAAAAAAAGCTGGTGAGTCTATTAATTATTAAGCCATGCTAGAATGATTGAAGAGGATGTACTATTTTTTTTTCCATTTCTGCAGCCCATGTATTTGAGCTCATAACACTCATTAAGACAGTCTGGCTTTCAAGAAGAAAAAAAAAAAAAGGAGCACGATCACAATTTTGAGAGCAAGATACCTTTAATCGCTTTTAAATGTCTACTCTTTTTCAACAGTTTCTCCAGAACATTGTCACAGAGCAGAAAGGTTCACCTGGTACTGCTGTAGGTCAAGCCCACAGGGGTGGAAGAGTAACATGCCAGCCCACTCTTACACCATGAAGCCTCCCTACTACTCAAGAATTATGCAAATCCATGGTTTCAAAGCACCTTAAGCAGAATGCAGGTCAGCCATTTGAGAGACAATACATCTCTTCACAAAATGAAGAAAACTTGAAGACCCAAAGGCAAAAAACCCTTTTTCATATACCACAGTACTCACAAAACAAAACAAAACCATCATTACTCATGACTATACAGTGTCCCATTTTAAGTTTTAAACATGATGAACACAGTCTGACTCTCAGTGTTCTGAAGTTCAAAAAATAGTTTTAGAAAATGCTACAAAGTGTTTTGATGAAACTGATCATCAGCAGAAAACCAAGCTACTAAAATGCCAAAGGTAATGATCTAATCCAGTTTTCTTACCTGGAGCACTGCTGAAGTACTGTTTAATGGCAATGGTCCCTGATAAAGTGGAAAGAACAGATAACATGCCCATTTTCAAGCTGTCATAAGGAGTGTTAAGAGCAGATTCACAGAGTGCCTAAAAATCAGCAAGAAAAAATACAGAGTTAAGAAGTCCCATGAGCTGTTTGTATGAAAAACTCAGTTGCACTTCTCTGGGAAGTTTTAAGAATCGAGATTTTCTACAGAAATTACTGTACTAAAATCAAAAATCAAGTCCTCAAGCATCTGGTTTAGAGGACTGAGGATGTGGCTTGCAGAAAAGTGACAGTGGGTCCTATATGCCAGGAAACATCAATTAGAAGTCATTCATTAATTAAAAATCACTGACAAAAATATTATCTGGTCTCACTGATCCAATGCTATAAAAGATTTTAAGACAGTTTCAGGCCTACTGATGATTTTGCACTGTAACAATCTGCAAGGTTTTATATAAATATACACCTCTGAAGAGCAAGGTTTCAAGTTCCTTTGCAGTATTTGTGTCCAATGGGAGTTTAAGGTTCTTGATAAATAAATTAAGGTGTATTTTATGTTTTAACTCATTTGTTGTCCAACTCCTGTCTTACTTTTGTGCCTTTTGCCAGGTCTAATCACAGGCATTATCACATTTAGGTTTTAATAACTCTTAAAATGCACACTGTTCTCAATTCCTTATGCCAACACTGCCCACAATTTAGTCATTCACTGATTTTGGATGCTTTTTTAGTCAACAGGAGTGACAGTAATATGAGACATAAATAGAAAACATAAGTATATTCTGCTTTAGAGTGTGTCAAAACTGAATGACAGAGAGCCAGTAATGGATAAAGGAAAGCAACACAATTAGTTCCACAGAACATAAAAAAACCCCACAGTATCAGGTATATGTATTGTGTAAGGGTTAAATTCTAAATATATCTGTTATTTATAGCAATTAGTATTTTGCTAATCCACTGAATAGAATGGCATCCAAAGACAGAGGAAGATCTAATGACTGGGGTAGAAAATGAGTCTCAATGTGTCCCAAGACACCAATGTTTTACTCCAGTGCTATCAGATCAGCTCCCAGAGCAAATCTGAAGCAGCAACTGTGAAGACTGCCAGGAGCAGAGAAGAATTAGCAGGATGGACTGCTCTAGGCAGCAACAGCTTCTGAAGCTGATGTCTAGAAATCAGTGAAGCCTCCACAGTACAAAGACCAAATCTCCCAACTGACCTACACAGGACACTTAAAATGCTGAAGTAACTAAACAATGTTTGTTGGTAGAAAGGCATAAGAGGCAGGCCTTGCCATGGGAAAAGGAGGGTCTGTTCCAGTCCCTCTTGTATAAATATAAGTAACTGTGGAGAACAACTTCCCAACTCAATATGTCAACTTTTTATTTCAGAAGTCAGAAAAACTCTTATTACTTCTGCATACCATTCTGCAAGCAGTAGTAAGTTTCAGACAATCAGTTTTATTTTAACCTAGTCACTGGTTTAGCTCTGACATCAGAGGGACTTCTTCCCTATGCATTTCAACCATCAGGACACCCACTTCAAAACACTACATGACAATGAAAGCCATATTATCAATGTCTCCCACTTGAACTGATATGACTCCTAATGAAATATAATGGGATAGAGTAGCATTTTCTCCACAAAAAATCCATAAATCTGTAATTCCTTAAAATTCCTATCAGGAAATAAATTTCTGGAGTTAAGCCATTATGAAGAAAAAACCAGTTCACTAAAGCAAAAAGCTCTGCACGCTCCAACTCATCATTGAGAACCCAAGAACTGGAGACAAAGCAGAACATGCTTTATTTCTCCACGATTGTTAACAAAAACCTGCACAGATTTTCCTTCCAGCTGCCTCCTGCTCCTACAGCACAGAACCAAAGTAGCTTCCAAGAGTAACAAAAGCAAAGAAAAAATGACCCAGGAAAAAGTAAAGCTGTAACCCTGTCCCATTAAGTTCTTGAAATATTTACTTTCCCATTAATCTAAACTGAAGTTATTTTCCATTGTCATTTCTACCAGAAAAAGGGAAAAGAGAAAAAATTCATATGCAACTGTGATTGAAAGAAGGCAGCAGTAGTATCTACAGTAGAACACTAGTTTCCCCAAATAGCACAGGTGCACTATAAACACCTTCTCACGAATACAACAGGAGTCACAAGACTACTATTGAAAAAAAACCCCATTAATTCTAGGAAATGAAATCAAAATTCCATTTGTCCTTTCAAGAAACACCTTGCTGGACGACACGTTCTGACAAATCCCGGAGGCTCTGCTTTGCACCAGAGCGTTGGCGTGTACTCCGTGTGGTAAGATCAGTGTAAACATTCAGCTCTCATGTCTGTTACCTGAAATGGGTTTGTCAGATGGAAAAGCTACTTCCTCACTGTACAAAGGCCTCCTACATGGCACATGCCTTCCCTCAGTAATAATGCTTCAACTTTAATCACTGAGGGTCAACTTACCAACTGAAGACATTCTATGAACTGCTCATTAATACTTGGCTAGTCTGCTTGGCAGAGTAACCTAACTTAAGGGTATGGAGATGAATGTTACTCCTTTCTTTACCTCCCAGATTGTTCCTCTGGAAAGAATTCTACAACTCCTTGGGAAGTTTCATAATAGACTTTAGCTTGAAAAACATACAGACCTGAATATTTTCTCTGCTCCATGTATGTGGTGTCTTGTTGGCCAACAGCTTCAAATCCTGGATTGCAAGCCTCTTCACAGCCTTCCTGGGGTCATTTTTCAAGTACTGCAACAAAAGTTGAATCTGCAAGAAAAAAAATTCATTGTTTAAGAGTGAAGCTACTCGGAGGAAGTATTTTCAAAAGCATTCAGGAAGGTAGAGCACACTGAGCCAAAACTAACTTGAAAAAGTATGAACATGTCAGCCATGGTTTTAGTCTCCATCCTCACCCTGGCTACATCAGTTTTATGCAGTATTAGCTGTCGTGCTGCAGAAATACAGCCTAAATCTCCATGTTTACTGCCATTAAAAAAAATAAAAGCAGCACATTAAGTGTTCTACTGTTGTTTCAGTAGACTCAGATTCAGTACCATCAGAACCATCATCTGAAATACAGAAGTGAGCCACAGCACTTTCAGAGTTTCAGACAGATCAATGCTATTATCTAACAGTCACAGACACCAGCCTTGCATGGCTGTACAGGGCTGAAAGAAAGCAAATAGATTTTCATGACTCCTTTACAAGGATTTGCTGGATGAGTCTCAAGACCTGCTCTATAAACCACATCCATAAAGCTCATTATCAGAGTATAAAAAGCATTGTAGTCTCCCATCACTGCTTTCCCATTACTTGGTTTACAGTTCTTGAATTTAAGGAACCAACTGAAATTCCTCAAAGTTCTCCAAGAAATGCATTTTAATGCATTCTATGCTATTGAAAGCTTCATGTGCTCGCATGAAAGAAAGGCAGAGGGCACACCCACAACCCAAGACAATATACAGAAATGCAAAGTGAAGCCTGGCTTCCACAGGCAAGTTGAAGATTTTTCAGAAAAAGTCAGGATGTTTATTTTCCTGCATGCTGATCTATCCTTGCTGATTCGAACCCCATTGTTGATTTGAATCCCTGATTTAGAAAAAGATGTTATGAACTGTAAAAAAGGCATAGTGTGTTTGATAGAGTCACCTGGAAATGGAACAAGAAAAGACAAGAAGTATGAAAAAGCAGCAATTTTCAGGGTGTTCTTCCTCAACAGCATACAGGAGCAACCAACCCAGCACAGCCATCACCGTTTATTTTGATCAGCAGGCAGAATCTGAGGGTTTTTTAAATGTACTTTGTACTTCACAAGGAAGGCATGTCTTAGGAAGAATTACCTGCTTGGGAATGTCAACCAAAGAAGAAGCAGCAAGCAGAGTAAAGGTGTGCAGGGTGACAATGACCATCTTGGTGGAGGGGTAGGATGTCACCAGCTGCTGCAGTAGCTGCCGGGAGCTGGAGGCCAAGCTGGCATCGTGGTGCATGTGCTGCAGAATAGGGATCAACTTCAGCTTCAAGTCCACAGGTGTGGCCAAACCTGCAATAAGGAAAGAAACACAGCCAGAGTTAGTCCTTGGGCTGACTTTTTTGGCAGTTCTGAGGCACAGAGTATGTCAGGATTGCTAGCATTGCTGAAAGGAGATTTCTGAACACCTGCAGTGGCTTCAAATAACTCATGTTCTAGCTAGGTGTGAAATGACAGCACTACCAAGCACTTTCATGGTTGTTTGAGAAAGCTACTCCTTGTTTCACTGCAGGTAACACACAAAGTAACTCATCTGAAGCAACCTATGAGAGTCCATGCACGTTTATTCACCACACTGTAGATAGGCTTTTATTTCTACCAAGCAGGTGCTTCAAAAACTTAAATTTTAGGAGGATTTAAGATAACCAGACAGATTATTGATCAGATAATTTAAAAACTGGAATCATCTAAGAGCACCAGCATTCTGATAGCTAATATGTAAATATGAATAATAAAGAATTTTCAGACAAACTAAAGCTTTTCCTCCTTAGCATTCAACATACATGATGATCAACGTACCTTGGATCATCTCACTGATTTTATTACAAATTCCGACAGCAAAATCCCTGTGAAGAAAAGAAAGTACCAGGTGAAATAAAAATTAAAAATTAAGTAATTAAAAATTAAATAAAAAATTAGACTGAACTACTAAACACTGTGTTTTAGCAATTCAAAGTTACACAAAAGAGTGCCTGCCAAAACCTAAGTCTTTTCAGAGCCCCTGCACACAGGCATGACCAAAGGAGAAAATGAAAACTGACTTTCAAAAACTGACAAGCAGCACTACATTTTAGTAATGTAATTTCTGTAAAGTAATTCATGATTAAAGCTGCTATTCCAGATCTCAGGCTCATATTTGAGCCTTCCATTCTAAAGGAAAAAAAAAATCTGCTGAACTTGTATTCAGATTTCCTTACATTGTTATTGCACATAATTGCTTTGCTTTAAAGGAGAGCACAACAGAAAACAGTAAGGTTTGTGAATGTCAGTGTTAATGGAGTTTCCATTCTCTGTAATATGAAAAAGTGAAAAAAACCAGTTCTTACTTAGATTGTGCAGAAAAGTTGGCAGCAGCAAATATAGCAGCTTCAACTTCCACATTATCATGGGAATCCAAACTCTGGCGAATACTGTGATGTGCATTCTTCCTTTCTGGAATGATAGATGCCATGCTGCCCAACATCCTACAGAAATAAACCACAGCAAAATCAAGGAGAACAATGATCATGAAGGAATGATGAAACCAAATAAAAATGTAAAAAGGCTATGCTTATATAAATATGCGCTCTTTCATGACTATTACAGAAATAAACAAATGCTAAAAGCACATAACTAAATGTAACAGATTTTGACCTGTGGGTTGTGTCAGTGGTTTGATAAAAATTTAATTACATTTCGATACCTTTTAGCTTGAAATTGGCACAGTGAGAAAACTTACTAAAAACTCTTTCAAAATTATGAGTTCACTATGGCATTATTTATTTCCAACATCTTTCACTGATGTAAGATAAGGTTATTAGGGAAAAAAAGTACAATCTGTGTAATTGCTAAAAAGGTACCAAATCAGCTTATACTTTGCCAAAAATATTTCAAAGATACCATTCAGACATCTTTAGCATAATCCAATTAAAAGAAGAATAAATGTAGGATTGATTTATACTGATGGTAATTTTAGCAAGAGTTCTGTGGAAATATTTACACAGTTATCTAGCAATAAAATTCCACAAAGTTTTGTTTAAGCAGTTCTTTCTTTCAACATGTTCTTCCTTACTGACACTATTCAAGGAGGACCAAAAAAAAAAAAATCAACAGAAGATTTTAAACTGAAACTGCTGAACCAACAGGTATTTTAACATTTTATTTGATGTATTCTGTGAATTTATTAGTAATTTAAGTTTTTTTGCAAACTGAGAGGACTCCTGGGACTTGTAGCAGTTTGTGAAGATAACCCTCAATGCCAGTCAACAGCTGCAATCTTAAATTAGAATACTGAACTACAAAAAACGATGCAGACACATTGTATTTACAGATTTCTGAGACACCAGGGCATGAAAGCATAATCTCAAATGAAGTATTGAAAGACAAAAGAAATGGACCTCATCAATCAAAAGTCCTGTTAATGCCTCCCATTTCCCAGTAGCAAAATCAGTAACAGTTCTAGATGAAGGTACAAAAATAATATAAAGAGAAAAAGACAAGTGCTCTCTTCACATTTGAATTCACCCACACAGAGGCTGGAAGATGTAGTTAAGAGGATCGTGTTGGACAGCATTAGAGACACAGACACCAAACCAACAGGAGAGTGACATGAAAGATTAATTTTTTTTGTTTTCCCATTTGATTCCCAGAAGTTAAAAGCAGTAAGTAATATAACAGCATTTCCTTAGAAGTTACTGATCAGAGATCAACTAGCAGTTCTGGCTGGGACAAGGATGAATGAAAAATAGGTGCAAACATAAAACAAGGGTCCTCTAAGTTTTTGTTACAAGTTAACAAAAACTATTTGGAAAGGAAGCACTTTCACTTGGTCTAAATGTATCCTAGACAAGATGTGATATATTGCATATAGCTACTGTCTGGCTTATGCATACAACAGATTCAGTTTTCTTCTCTGGTGTACACAAAATTTCAACACTGCAAATTCTGCTTTGCCTGGGACCAGCCACAAAATTCTCACCATTGTAAGTAGTTAATAACCTTGTTCTTGTCCACAAAATTCTCACCATCACAAGTGGTTAATAACCTAGTTCTTGTATTACAAATCCTTATCATTCACACCTTTTAAAGACAGAATTCTTTGCTTTTAACTTTATGAGCAATGTATAAAAAGCCTCCTTTATTCCACTCACAGAATCACAGAATGGCCTGTGTTGGAAGGGACCTTAAAGACCATCCAGTTCCAACCCCCTTGCCATGGGCAGGGACACCTTCCACTAGACCAGGTTGCTCAAAGTCCCATCCAACCTGGTTTTGAACACTTTCATGGATGATGCATCCGTAACTTCTCTAGGCAACCTGTTCCAGTGCTTCACCACGCTCATAAGAAAGAATTTTTTCCCAATATTTTATCCTAACCTGCTCTTTCAGTTTGAAGCCATTTCCCCTTATCCTGTCATTATAAACTCTTGTAAAAAGTCCCTCTCCATTGTTCTTGTAGGGTCCCTTCAGGTACTGGAAGGCCACACTGAGGTCACCCCCTATCCTTCTCTCGTCCAGGCTGAACAATCCCAATTCTCTCATCATTTTCTCACAGGTGCTCCATCCCTTTGACCATCTCGGTTGCCTCCTCTGGACTCCATCCAACAGGTCCATGTCCTTGCTGTGCTGAGAACCCCAGAGCTGGACAGCACTGCAGGAGGGGTCTCACCAGTGGGGAGCAGAGAGGCAGAATCTCCTTCTTTGGCCTCCTGCCCAGGCTCCTTTTGATGTAGCCCAGGACACGTTTGGCTTTCTGAGCTGCCAGTGCACATTGCTGGGTCATGTCCAGCTTTTCATCCACCAGCACCCCCAAGTCCTTGGCAGGGCTCCTCTGGTCTGTTCATTGCCCAGCCTGAACTGATACCAGGCGTTGCCCAGATGCAACACCTTGTACTTGGTCTTGCTATTCCAGACAAGTACATTGATAGTTACCTACAGATTTGAAGTAAATCCCAATCATTCATCAGATTTGAAGTACATCAGAACCATTGATGCCATACATACCGGAGGGTAATAGCCCGAGCAACAGGATCATTGCTATGGATTACTGAGAAAACTCTCTTGACAAATTCATCCACATTTAGGATCTTCTCTAAGTGCTTCTCACTCTGCTGAGTAACTTTCAGCACACACAGCCTCAGGAAGTTGTTCCTGTTGGAAAATATACACGTTTCTTTGTCAGGCTATTTTGTAACAAACATTCAAGCACTTTAAATACTAAGTTATTTAACTACAAATTTAGGGAGCAAATTAAAACCAGGAAACGTCTATGCTTTAGAAACATTTGAGTAGACTGACACAGTAGAAAAGAGGCTATTAATATACTGTTGTTTTATTTTCTAGTTCAGCTAGTGTCAAACTAAAGCCCAATTCCCGGGAAATGAACCTGTTGACACCAGTGAGGAGAGGTGTAGGCAAATGCCTGTTTTGTGCACACACAGGGATCCAAATCTGCTGGAAAAACACATCCAAGACTAAGACAGAGAAGTCTAATTACCACTTTAAAGTACTGAGAAAATTTATATTCCTTTCTGAAGACAAGAGCGAAGATTCCATGACATCAACATACACTTTTGTAAGCTTTTACAAAGCAGCTTTGATTCCATTACATACATCACTTGGACAGCAGGCACTTGGAAAAGCTGTACTTTGAGCTTTGTTCCAAAAGCTTCGAGCTTTTTTATCTGCACATGTGATCATTCATCCATTTATGAGCTACGATTTGGATGTGCTTATGGAGCAAAACTTTCACCACTGAAATTAAACCAGTCAGGGAGAGAGTCCTCAAATCAGGACAGATGAAAAGGAACTCTGTCCTTATCACTCATAGCCACTTAAGCCCACTAAAGAAGTGGAAAAGAGGTTTCAGTCAAGCACAGCGGTGCTGTCAGGCAGGCGGGACTGCAGCGCAGGGACACTGCGAGGCACAGTGCGTTCTCACGGACCAGGCTTGAATGGCTAGGGCCAGACCGACAGTACTCACCCCACTCGGAAAACATCGGCTAGCTTTAGGAATGCCGAGTTGATGAGAATGGGGAACGGGTATTTCTGGAAGAGCCTCGGAAAACGAACGACGGCTTCGCACTGCTCCCCGAGCTTGCCAGACCTGAGGCCTAAAGGAGACAGCAGGAATTACCGCAGGTACCTCCAGCCCCGGGTGCTCCCTCCGCCCCCCGCCTGGACAAAGCCGTAACAAGCAAAGCCCCCACCCCGGCCCCGCTGTCCGGACCGGTGACAGCGCCGATCCCGCGCGGGCTCACCTTTGTCCAGCTCCATGAGGGCGGAGTTGGCGTCCAGCTCCTGCTCGCCATAGCCCGCGTCGGCCAGGAAGGACTTGGCGCTGGCCGCCATTGCTGCCGCTCACGCCGGCTCTGCGCATGCGCAGCCGCGCCCCTGACCCCGCCCTCCTGGCGCGGCCGCGGGAACCGGCGGCGGGCGCGGCCTGGAGGCCCCGCCCTCCGGCACCGCCCAATGAGAGGAGGCGGGAGCTGCGCGGCGCGCTCGCCGCTGACCAATGAGGGCGCGGGTTGCGCTTGGCGGGCCGGTCGTTTGGCGGGAGCTGGCGCGGCGCGCGCCGGTCGTGTCCCCGTGGCCATGCTGTGCCGCGCGCTGCTCCGCCGCGCCGCCGCCGAGCCCGCCCGTGAGTACCGAACCTTTCCCCACAGCCCCCCCGTCCCGAGCCATCCCCGGCCGCCTGCACCGCCGCGGCGGCCGCCTCGCGGCTCCTGGCGCCCGAGCCTGTGGTGCCGCAGGCGTTTACGGTCCGTCTGTCCCCTTGTAGGTCGGTCCTCAGCGCTTCCCCTGCAGCATCTCCTGGAGAGCTACCAGTGCAGCCATGAAGATGACCACCTGTCTTGCGGGGAAACGGGAATGCCTGTCCCTCCTTTCGGCTGCACCTTTTCTACAGGTAAAGTCACCTCCTGAAAGGCCTTTTGTGGGCCCAGGGTATGTGCTCTGTTGTCAGCAGTTTCTTGTTTTAAAGTGAGCTGGTAACAGTGTGCTTGCTCCTACACGTGATAAGCACTGGATCTTGGTGCACCTAGATACTCCGGTGGAAAGTACTCAAAGAAACAACTGCAAAGAACTTATTTTAATGCCTCTTTGTTTCATCTGTGTCTGTTTCAAGGTATGTCTTCTTGGTGAGAATGTGAGGCTACATAGGTGAGAAACTGAGCTTTGTTCAAAATATATAATAGCTACAATAGGGTGAAAATTAGGTGGAAGTCAGACGCGGATGGATGTCACCAGGCAGTTACACATTGGCAGCATTTTCCCATGATGAGAGAAAGGAGTAAGCAGTGAAGCTCCTGCATCTTTTTCATTCATTGTACTCTAGTTTTGGCATGAGATTTTACATTTCTCTAAGGTGGCTTCCTGCTTTTCCAAGTCAGATTGTGGAAAATGCTGGAGGCTGTAGATAATAGGTACTCTAGATACAGAAAACAGTAACTAGAAAGCTATTATAGCTGGTGAAAGAGGCATTATCTCGAAAGTTGCTCCTGGAGCCATTTGATTGCCCTTGTATAGTCATTCCTGAACGGAACGTCTAGAAAAAATGCTTGCCGATATTTCTGTGCTTTAACACTTAGGTTGCTATATAAATGCTGTTTGTTTCACAGCTTTATGTTTTGTGTATTCCCTGTTTAAAGCATCTGTGGCCTTTCACAAAAAGCATGGGCATTATTATGTTTTAGCTTTGTAGCATAATACGTTTCAATTTCTTTCCAGCCCCAAATTTGGAGCACATCCTGGCAGTTGCAAATGAAGAAGGGTTTGTTAGACTGTATGATACTGAAGCACAGGGCACCAGCAAGCTCATCTTTAAAGGTAAATGTTGTATAGAAGGTGATCTTCATTTGATGTGACAAGTATGGGATTTGCTGGAATCAAAGAGAGCTTTATGCAAGTCCTTAAAACATAAATTCTAGGCAGTACTTTATTCCTTCCACGTTCTTTGCTGAGTCTTCTTTACAAAGCAGCAGCATGAATGTGCTCTTAAAACAGCAGTAGCAGATGAATTGTTCTGTGTTGTCTTTCATGCCTGAGGCAAACTGTTGACAAGATTTCTGATTTGAGTGTCTGATGTCATTTAGTCTTCTGCAAAATACCATCCTGCAATGCACGGAACTAATCTTGGCTTTTGTTTTCTTGTTAGAATGGCAGGCTCACTCAAATGCTGTATTTGACCTTGCCTGGGTGCCAGGGGAACACAGGATTGTAAGCAGTCTTTTACCATCCGACTTTTTTTTTAATGCTTTGGCGACTGTGTACAGAAAATGACTAAAGCTTTTTATTTTTCCTTCTGAAGGTCACTGCTTCAGGAGATCAGACAGCCAAGGTGTGGGATGTGAGAGCTGGTGAACTTCTTGGCATATGCAAAGGTCACCAGTGTAGCCTCAAGTCAGTTGCTTTTTCCAGATTTGAGAAAGGTAAATGTTGATATTCCCTGTTGTCTGGTTTTTTCCTTCTTTCCCCCTGGCAAAGTAAAGGGCTTAAAAAGGGCTTTGGAAACTGACAGGTAGAAATAGCACAGGACTGAGCAGTGACCCAGCCAGGAAAGCAAAACTGTCTTGCTGGAACTTGATGGTGTCCTGATGCTAAAATCTGCGTATTTCTTATCTTGGGATAAGATAGGATGTCAGGTTCCATACCCAAGTGTGTGAATATGCTTTCCATAAGCTGGTTTCTCTAGTGGGAGCAAGAAAAGAATAGTAAGAGTAAGGAAACAAGTCAAAAAGCATGGCAAAACAATGGCCTGAGTTTTGTGTTTCTAGGACTGGCAATTCAAGCATTGGGAGAAGAGCCAGAGGTACCCAGATGGCATTGTACTGCATTCAGTTACTTAAGTGAATGCTTTTAGAAGTTAATAACACATTTATTTTTTTTATTATTTTTTTTTTTCCTTTCAGCTGTTTTCTGTACTGGAGGGAGAGATGGAAACATCATGGTTTGGGATACCAGGTGCAATAAGAAAGGTAAATAAACTTTCAGATGTGTATCAAAAAAGCTTGGTATCTCATGAAAAAGGACTGCTCCAATGGACTTGTTGGACTGATACTTTTGATTACAATATAGGCAGCAGAGCATTCTCAGATAACTGTACTGCTTTAGGTACCTTAAGAGGATGGAATAGGTATCTCTGCTATGTATAATACATTTCTCCACTTTGCAGCAGTCTCAGATTTGCAGCATCAAGCCACAGTCTGGTTTGATAATTCCCTGTGTGAAGGTAAGGAGATGAGGTTGTATAGAATGCATCCCTGTTAGGGCACCGCACAAGCCGATGAGGTGGGAGAAATTGTTTAGTTGAGAGCCATCCAGAGGGGTGAATAAAAGGCTCCTGCCAGCATAGGAAGGAAAGCAGAAAGTGTAGAAAAAAGAGCTTGTGAGTGCTGGCAGCAACTGAATATATTGGAGGAAAACCTACTGTAAGTATGGTACGAGCTAAATTTGCTCCTGCTCATTTCCTGGAGCTTTTCCTTCCCCAGCCCCTTCCTCTTATGCCTTTTTCCAGTTCCCTGCTCTGCCACAGCTGTTTCTTTGCCTGAACATGTCTTGCTCTTCCATCTGTCCCAGGTTCCCTGGTTTTTCGAACAGGCAAATGAAGGAAAAGACTGACTCCACATGACTGAAGTGGAAGGTGTAGGAAAAAAAAAGTAGAAAAGTTGCATTACTCCAGTAAGGCAGCATATTTCATAAACTAACAGACAAAAGGCTAAACAGAAAATTATAGGGTGGAAAAGCACTGGAAATCTTCCAGTGAGCACCGTTCTGCATGGGATGAGGTGGATTGAGCACTCCAGACCAGGATGCATGTGAAAAACAGTCCAAGGGGTTAACGATTTCCAAAGGCAGATCCAAATTGCCTAGATCAGTTTTAGTTTCGTTGTCCATGCTACGCTGACCTCTGTAGTTATTTTACACTGTGCTCTTCTCACTGGTTTTGTACATAAGTAATTTTTGTTTTCAGAATACAGTAATGATTTTAAAGGTTAGCCTAAGCCACCTTTTAGGACTAATCCCAAGCTGATACCTGTTTTATTAAAGCAATAGCAAAATTGCATGTAAACTACTAATTGAGATGCCTTTGATTTCTTTCAGATGGCTTTTACAGGCAGGTGAATCAAATCAGTGGAGCACACAACATGGTTGACAAGCAGACTCCTTCCAAACTGAAGAAGAAGAGGCAGAGCCTGAGAGGACTTGCTCCCTCGGTGGTGGGTATCTGGGCAACAAACAAAATGTCTCTGCTGGGGACATTGTTACTCACAGAGTCCTTTCTGTGTAAATATGATGAAAAATATGTGGCTTGTATGTGGTAAATGCTTCCATTTATTTTTGCAGAGATAGGGGTTTTTGTCATGGTCAATTCCTATGGCTAATTTTAGACATTGTTTTGTTGTCTAACAACCTGTTTGCCTTAAAAGCCAACTTTAGGCAAATGCTATCTGAAAACACATTTTTTGGGTTTTTGTTTGGGTTTTGTTGTTGTTGGGTTTTTTGTGGGTTTGTTTGGTTGTTTTGTTGGTTTTTTGTTTGGTTGGCTGGGGGTTTTTTGTTGGTTTTGGTTCTTTTTCCCCAGAGAGGAAAGGAGTGGCCCAGCATTACCTTTTTGAGGGGGAAATATGAAGAGTTGTAATTTTTTTACCCCCCTAATTTGACCAGACAAATTACTGCCTTAGTGGTGTAAGACCTGATAATTTTTAATCTATTAAACCTTGTGATGAAGGTAGCTCTCTTATCTGTGACCTGAAAGATGTTTTCTCAAACTGCTGCCCAAACACTTATCTCTCAGTGGTAATTTCACTGGTAGGAGTGTTCAAAGGATTGTTGTGTCCTAAATGACATCTGCTGTTTCTAGGCTCTCGTGCCTGGTTAGGAGGAGGTTTTCCCTGCATTCACATGGCCTTGAACTAAGCAGCAATATCTTGCTGAGCTTAAAAGAAAATAAAGTTCTTTTTTCTTCTCTTTTTAAGGATTTCCAGCAGAGTGTAACTGTGGTGCTGCTTCAGGATGAGCATACTCTAATCTCTGCAGGAGCTGTTGATGGGTAAGGAGGGAGGAAAGCCTGTTTTCCTGTCTATTCTGTGTGCTCAGAGGCATAAAAAGATTGGGAGATTTTCTCTCTAAGATCACTCAGTGGCCAGCAAGGCTAGAGCTACTGCTAGGTGAAATCAGCAGCTATGCCAGCTTGCATTAGTTTTACTTCTTTACTGGAGATTGTAGTTCTGAACAAACTGTGATATGTGATAAATGCTCATTTTAGTGTCTTAGCTATGGGGCACAATGAGAGGAATTCTTCCCTCTCTCTCCCTCTATTCTCATGGACCTACGAGACAACACATAGACAGACTATTGTTAGACAGCCTTTTTGGATGTGAGTGGGTGGTCAGGACCTAGATATGTGTAGGAGTGCTTGAGAAAATGTTGCTTTGAGTTACAAAAGATGCATTCTCTTAGGTGCCATATCCCTTGCAGCATCTTGGAGCTTGAGCAAACTGTCTTATTGATTAGCATGGAAATTATCCTCTTGGACTCAATTCTTTAGCAGGATCCATGTGGACAGAGCCTTTCTGAGGCAGATATAATTGACTCTCCTGCCTATGGTTCATGACAGAGACTAACTTCCAAAGAGCAAGTAAAAAAATTGGAAGACTTAATTTTTAAAACTGCAAACTAAAACTACTTGTCAGAAGTATAAAGGCATCCATGTATTTCCTTTTACCAGTTGAGGAGAGCTATTACTAGAGTACTACTAGAGCTTCTAGGCTCTTGTTCCGTCTTGTGTTTGTTACAGAAGGCAGTGCTGCCTCCTCACCCATGGCCAGCAGAGCAATTGTTTGGCTTTCAGCACGGCTCTGCTCTGCTCCTGCTCAGTTATTGTCTCTTTAGCACTGGATACTCCTCAGTCATGACCAACATAACTTTCTGTGCTCTTAAAAGGCTTCACCAGCATGAAAAGGGAAATTTGGAAGCTGAAGACACTTGTGCTTTTCTATTCCAGTGTGATCAAAGTGTGGGACTTGCGCAGGAACTACGCCTCTTTCCGCCAGGACCCGCTGCCCGTCAGGTCTTTCTGCTACCCTGGAACCAGCACTCGCAAGCTTGGTAAGGCACTGGGCATGGATTTGTTAGAGTGCAGAATGAATTTAAGTAGTACTGTCAGTGATATTTCTTATCTTTATAGCCAATTGTTGATCAAACTGGCAAACTGTGCAGGATGCTTTGATTGCCAACACCAAATTTTCAGGTTGAAGAGTGAACATATGCCTGACTTCTATATCACTGCACCAATGATAAAAACTTGCAGAAGCCTCAGCAGTGCATTTTCATAAACAGAGTTGAGGAACAGTAGAGCTCTTGATGAGGAATTTAGCTAGTAATTCTGATACATGACTAAAATTCAGATTGAACTTTCTTTGCATTGCTTCTTGCAAAGACAACAGACTGGACTGGGTTTTTATATTATTACTTCTTGAAACTCTTATAAAAAACAATAGCACACTTGTTCATGTTTCTCTGTCTTCTTTGTACCTTTAATGCCATACAGTGCTCTGATGCAACACAGTAATTCCTGATGATTTGTCTGACCAGCGTGGTAATGGTCAGTGTCAGTCCCAGGAACGTGAGGCAAATCCTCAAGGGGGTAGCTGTGTAATAATTTGCCTGCAGCGAAAGAGTTTTCTTTGACCTGAATGACTAGCAAATCAGAAAATGGCTTGTTCTACCAAAGCATGAGGGTTTCTCTTTATTTTTGATCTCTGCCTCTACAACTGGTTGTTCTTGTTAACTGTTTGAAACTATCTAATAAATCACTTGCCTGTTCTGAAGGTGCAGTTCCTTTCTAAATACCATCCTGAATCCTCATGAGAAAATGTAGATGTTATTCTAGAAACATTTCTTCTTCAGCAAGTGCTCTGTCAAACACAGGAACTTTACCATGACAATCTCATACATGTTACAGATCCTTTCCAAATTTCCTTCTCTGGGCATTTCTTTAAGAATATTTCTTTTCCAATTTCTTTTTTTTTTTATGAAGAACTCTTTTTCTCTGTAGGATATTCTAGCCTGGTTTTGGATTCCACTGGTGCTAATCTGTTTGCCAACTGCACTGATGACAGTATCTACATGTTCAATATGACAAGTTTAAGGACCACTCCAGGTAAGCATGATATCTGTGGAAATAGCTGCAAAAACAATAGATGTTACAGAGTGTAGAAAGGCAAGTTTGTCCCTCTGACACAGAGGGACAGGGACCAGGTTCAACACTTGAAGGAAATCTATTCCATGCTCTTATCTAAAGCTGTGTAGGAGAGATGTGCATTTTGTGTTAAACCATCCACATGAAATAATAGCAGATACTGGTTCAGCCAGACAGAGACTGATGGTAGTTTGTGTGTTAGCTTTAGTTATCCAGCGAGGAAAGGCTGTCATCCAGCCTGAAGCAAGTTTGAATCTTCTGCTTACTGGCAATCACTGATTTGTCAGACTTTTAGATATGAACCCAGTGAAAGTGGTCACCTGATAACTTCAGATATTTTAAGGTGTCTTTTCAATTTAACTTCTATCACAGTTTCTGGAAGAAAGGATCCCCAGATAACGAGGTGCCTCAGCCTTTCAGATTCCTTCAGCTTTGCATCTGTGACCTTTACATGAACAAGATGGCCCTGAGCCTTTGGTGCACGAAGCTGCTTTGCCATAGGCCAGTGGCAAAATTTGTTAGATGCATTCCAGCCAGACACATAATTTATTTTCCACTGCCTTTTCTCAGTCTCTCAGTTAACAGAAATGAAATGAACAATGTGTCCTTCTGTCTGCTCTTCAGGAAGGCAGTCTGGTGGGTGGGAATTCTTCCAGAGTGGAGAAGTGCTGCAAGTAGTAAATATTAATAGCTTGGTTGTTGAGGTTAACCCCGGGTGCCACCGCCATCTGCTCTGTGGGAATGGGCTGCCTGGCCTGTCCCCTCACAGGAGCAGGCTCTTGCCAGCACACCCCTCGGCCTCCTCATGGAGCTCTTGCCTTGTGTGTGTGCGGCTGAGGCGAGCAGTCTCCGTTGCTCCGGCTGCACGGAGCTCCTGTGGCGCGGCTCCTCGGAGCGTGCGGTTCCCGCAGAGGGCAGCGCCTGCCCGCCCTCGTGCCGCCCTCACCGCGGCCGCAGCTGCTCTTACCCAGCGCTGAGGCGGCTTTCGTTCGTCGGGAAATCCTCCTGTAGCAACACTTGCTGCCTGGTTTGGGAAGGGATGATGGCCACTGCACTGGGAAAGCTGTGGGCAAAAAAAATCCAAGGGTGTTTTGGGGTCTTGCAACTCTTCAAAGGCCACTGAAGGCAGCTACGTGTCCTCTCAGACTGTGGGCTGTTTCCTTTGTGAGAGCCACTACCAAAACAGGGCTGGAGGAGAGGGTGCCAGCCCAGCCTGGGGCTACACTGGGAAACTTGAGCTTTGTGCCCCAGGAGAGGACAGGACATGGTGCAGCCAAGCACCCTGGATCCACGCTCAGCTCTCATGCCAGCTGAAGGCTGTTGTGGTAGGGGCACTGTCAGCCATTTGGGGTGATGGTTTCAAGGCTTTAGCAAACACTACTAAGGCCTTAAGTACAGGAGAGCATGACTGCCAAAATGCAAGTTTTATTGACGAAATAAAGCTGCTGGCAGTGGGAGGAAGGAGCAGCCAGTGCCTTTGTTGCCACCTGTGTGGAAGAAGGCTCCTGCTGCAGGACTGCCCTTGCTGATGAAGTGGGACTGGTGATGGCGAGTGAGGGAGGAACGGACAGGGAAGCTAAACCAGAGTAGTGGGGGAGCCTAGGTGAGGGCTGAGCCTGCTTGTGATATGGGTCAAGCTAGAACTTTAATAAACTGCCACTGGTTTGTTTGGGAAGCCTGAAGGGCTCCAGTTGAATAATAAAAACTTCCTGCTGCCAGAGCTCCAGAGCAAGGGAGCAGCGCAACCACTTTCTCCAAAGGATATGTGGCTAGGCAGGAAAAGCCTGTAAGATCAGCCCTTCTTGCACAACTGACTCCAGGGCTGTGCACTGAGTGGGGTTTTTACTTAATTTTTTTATTTTATTTTCTCTTCACAGTGGCTGTTTTCAGTGGACACCAGAATTCAACCTTTTACATCAAATCCAGCACCAGCCCTGATGACCAGTTCCTGGTCAGTGGCTCGAGCGACTGCAACGCGTACATCTGGAAGGTGAGGCAGTGGGGGGACACCCAAGCGTGCAGCCTGGAGCTGCATTTGCTTGTCAAGTTCACATAGAACACTCCTTGCTTCCCAATCCTACCCAAAGCAGCTAGCTCCTGATGGGTTGCACAAGGAGTGTGTATGTTGCTGTCAAGGCTTCATGTAATTGCTTAATGTAAAACAGAGCTAACCTCCTGCTATCAGTACATCTCTCGTCGCTGCTGCTTATTGCAAATTGCTCTTCTTAATCTGGTTTTAATGGGCATTAAAATCCTCTTTCACTCCTGTTGGTTCAAGCAGCTATGACAAGTAGACAGACAGTTCTTGGTTCATATTTAGCAATGGAGCACATTAGCAGAAACCTAAAAGTTTAATTGTTTTAAAGGGCACTCTTTCCCTCCACCTCTTCCTTTTCCAGCTCCTGCTTCAGATATAGCTTTTTCTCTTGCTTAATTTACAGTAGTTAAAGCTTTTGTATTATAGCAAAGGTTCAGCCAGTGCCGTCAGCAAAATTCCAAAGCAGTCTGACAGCTGAGGGGCTTTGTCGCTTAACATCTTGCAGTGATGTGTAGGAAATGCAAATGTCACCAAGTTAGTAGCAGGCACCTCAGAATAGGGTATGCTTCAAGTTCTGTTCTTCATGTTCCTCATAGGAGAACAGAGTAGACTTACTGAAGTAGAATAGATAGAAACCACAGGTGACTGCCTGTTTCAGGTTTGGGATATTTTTTATGGACTGTTGACTTGTGCATCCATTTCACAATGAGTTTGAAAGTAAAATACAAACCTCTAAGAGGAGAGGGTCAGCCTGCTGAGGTTGTGGTTAGAGCATGTAGCCTCTTTAATTTAGAGAACACATGGAAGCAGCTGGGTTGCTCAGTCAGTGGAGGCAGGAGTTTATAGTAGCAGGACTACTATGCCAAGTGGTGTAATTTTAACCTTCCTCATGTTCTGTGCAAATTCAGCAAAAATGCCTGTGCAAACCTGAGTTGCACATTCTGCATTCATGTGTTCTGATACTTTCTTGGAGGCTGGGACTCAGTTGAGAGTATTCAAGGATGTCATTTTATCTCAAAATTTAAGCATTTGAGCACATTTAAAATATGATAATATACAGAAGGCTTCTGGTGCTATTGCATATGAGTGACAGATCATATTGCACATTTATAAAATAAATCATCAGATGATTTTTAATACCATAGTCATATTAGAAAGTGGGACTTGCAGTGCACTTGTGTCTTTCAAGCTCTATAGTATTCAGAGGCTTCTTAATTTAAATGTTGACAGATTTGACTCTGAAACATATGTGTCTTTTCATGGCATGATGACTTACTTTGCTGTGAAAAATAAATGGTTAGATGTTGCATGAGTAGATAAGAGGTGATGTAAGGACGTTAATGAAGAGTTCTTTCTGTACCTAGAGAGGAATAAAATGCAGAGGAAGACCTTTTCCACTTAGATGATTTCTTTGAGGAACTTTTGCAGCAGTACTAAGTTTGTGTTTGGGAGAGAAACACTGTGGATAGAAGTTATGGCTGACAAGGATGCTGTTTTAGTCTGTTTTCTTTATAAGTCACTTCCAGGCAATGAATACTTCCTTTATCGTGTTTGTTTTTTTGGGGTTTTTTGGTTTTGGTTTTTTTTTTTTAATTAGAAGTTCATCAATTAATGAACTTCCACTCTTGAACAGCCATAAGATTATATAAAGCTGAAGAGCAGAGAGGTTTTTCTCCACAAAGATGGTACCTATCTGAGATACCTTTCTGGTAATAAACAAATACCATTTATAGACTTGTACTTCCATTGTTCTTTCAGTCCTTAAATGTGGATCACTCCCAGGAAACCATATCAAGTTGTGCTTTGGAGTGTCCCAGCCCTGGAATGTGCATGTTTCTGTATCATATGGTGCACAGGACCATAGACCCCATTTTACACGGCATCCTGAAAATGGATGTAACAGCTGTTTCCAGTGAGGAGAGTGACTGAAAAAAGTCTCATTTCCTAGGTTTCTCTTTTTAACCTTTCCACAATAGCCCTCACTTCCCCAGCAATATCCTGTCGGTTCAGGGACAAAAAGCAGCCTGTGCTGTGGCTAATCCTGACTTAACATACGCAGACTTGCTGACAGTCTTCTGCCAAACCATCCAAGTGGATGCAGCCATAACTGTGCACTCTTCTTCACAGTAATATAAATTTGGTATAGTTGTTTCAATTTACACTACTTTAGTGTAAAACCACTGTGTCCTAGAAAGAGTAGTTCCCTTCTTCTGCTTTCCTTCCAGCAATCAGTGGCTACTGGACCACTGTTTTGGTTGCCATGAATGTATAATTAGCAAGACTGCTATTAACTGTAAGTGAAGGTGTTTTTTGCACCAAGATCTCCTGTTTATTCCCTAAATAGGGATTTTGTTTCCATGGCATTGCATGTTTTGGCAGCGAAGGGAATGCTCTGACCAAGGCATTTAGTGGGTGTTTAGTCAAGTGATTGCCTCTGTCATGCCATGGGGAAAAAAAGGTGCTATTAAGATGAACCTGTTTGTATCAGAACAACTCGAGTTCTGAAGCTGCAGTTTTGCAGGCTGTTGTAGATGATCGACAAGAGAAAAACATTTGTAAATCAGAAGCCTTTCCCAAGATCTTGCATCTTCCTTTGAAACCTATATGTAATGTCTACTCCTTTTCCCAGACAGTAAAGGATTTGTTCATTCCCTTAGTCATTTATGCAAACCCCCTTGATAAATCTCCCTTATAATGTCACATCAATGATGGTGACTCACAAATCCAGAAAGGATTGCTTGCTGAAAGCAAGCAAAACTTGGCTAGAATCTGTGTGTGTGTGTGTTTTCTTCTGTGAGCCACTTAATGCTGGCTTCAGCTGTCTGTTACTTACAGGAGCTGGAGTCAAAGATAAGTAGCAATACTATAGAATAGGAGAATGATTTTTATGAAGAGTGTGAGAGAAATAGAGATCAGTTGAATGAATGTGAGTGATTTTGAGAACTCTTAAGCTGAACTCTCGAGTGGGTCTCTTGTCCAGCTGATTGGCTGGAGAAGGAACAGGCACTTGGCAGTTGCACAAATGCCAGTTCTGAAGCCAGTGAAAGTTCATCTACGGGATTTTGTTGGCAGTGGTTTCATTTTTTTAATAAACCATTGACCTGTGATTGGGACATTGGTAAAACAGCAGCAGAATATATTTGCCTGACCTGATTCAAAATATGAGCCTCTCAACATTTAAGCATCTTGCCTGGAACAGGTAGAGGTACTTAAAATGCTTCTCATGTTTTGGGCTCTCAGCTCTGGAGGCAGAATTCCTGTGTGTAAGAGGAATTGAACAAGTGTTTCCATGAATTGCTGCTTAGGACTTCCTCAGTTGTTACCTCATAATGACAGGCTGAGAGCATTTGATTTATGCATTTCATACAGGAAAGATGGGAAGTATCCACATGGGTGGGATATGAGGTTTTTCTTGGAGGTGTATATTAGGCTGTGTGCCTTCTGACTGTTTGCTTGTTTTTCTTTGGAATTTTTAAGGTTTCTGAGCCCAGCCTTCCTCCATGGATACTCCTTGGTCACTCTCAGGAAGTTACCTCCATTGCTTGGTGTCCTTCAGACTTCACTAAGGTTTGTCCTCTGCAAAATGGCCTTTCCTGTGAAACAATAGATGTGATGTGACAACATCTGCTTTTCAAAACAGCAGCAGCATTTGTTGTTTTGGGAGGAAATTTTTAGCTAATCAATCCTAAAATGTTCATTTAGGGGACAGTAATCCAACCATGTCATATTAACACAATGTATCAGAACCTTTTTATTATTTTCAGATAATTTAGGCTAATTGAGAAGTCTAAGAAATTGCAAATCAGTAAAGACCTCTCCTGATGAGAGCTTAATACTACCTATAAGAGACAAAACAATGAAATCATTTAATCAGGGCTTTCATAAGCCAAAGGCTTGTTTTGGTGTTCCATATTCACATCTTCCTTTCCCTCTGACTGCTGGGTGGCGAGAAGTTCTGAATGCCTTTTAAAAAACATATGGACTCTTTTCATTGTGACCTCTTTTCAAAACCTGAGCTGTTTTTATGATAAAAAGGGCCTCCAGTGAAAACTGGGTCAGAAGTTATGCACCAGGTGTCACTAAAAAGGAAAACAGCTGAAGTAGGAAGTTGATTCGAATGTTTGGCCTAGCTCAAAACTGGAAATAACCCTGAAAAATCCTGAACAGTGTCCTAATGATAGCCAGAATTTCTTCCACCTCACAACGTTAAAGAAGTCAGCTTCTTTCTCTAGCTTGCATTGCAGCACCAGGGCTTCAGAAAAGCATTACCCTATAGGAGGATGGGAGTTCTGCAGGGAAACATCAGGAATTGTTCTATTTGTGTAAGATAAGCAATATGAGAGCTGGCATTTCAGATGAAATCTATGATGTAGAGGTAGCCCAGCATCCTTACCATGATGCATTGGAAATGCAGACCAATTTGACCTTTGAAATTGTTACTGGCACAGGGAAGAAATAGTCAGCCATTGTTCAGATGCTAAAGCATGAGAAAAAGGGAGCTAAGACAGGTCAGGAAGCTGCTTGGTGTGATTTGAGAGGGTTGCTTTTGGTAGGGACAACATTGGTGTGACAAAGGTTGGAGTAGAAACATTTGCCCCATTCAGATTGCTATGAACTTTCACTATAGCATTTCCTTTTTCTTTCTACTGATTTCCTGTGGAGTAACCAGTTAATCTGCCTGAAGATAGCCATAAAATGTGGGCCAGATGGGTGCTGCTCCTTTGGTCGGGATTCCAGAGATCTTTTTAGAGCGCGTGATGCTGCGGCAGGGCTCTAGAGCTGTGTTCCTGGCAGAGTTGGGTTCTCTGCCAGATACTGCTGACACCTGACTCTGAAGAGATAGCACAGGTCATGCAACAGCCATCCAATGTCACCTTCTCAGTGTGCTGCAAACGTTTGTCCCCAAGCAGAAGATGTCCTCAGCAATAGAGGCAGATTAAGATGTAGGTGCAAAAAGGATTGTGGCTGCTTTTGTCTACTGAGGGCCTGAAATTTCAAAACAGGGCAGTGTCTGTTACATAGCCATGTATTTCTATAGCAGAAAGACATGCATGTGGTAGCCTTGCCTGCTTTAAAACAAATACTGCTGCCTGGTGCAGTAATGAAACAGTGTTGGGTTATTTTCATTGCTGAATGGTCAATCTTGTACCCCTTCAGCCAAGCTTCACCATCATTCATACTGGTTTGGTGTGTTGGACGTAGCTGTTCCAGTTCACTCAGCCAGTGATCCATAGGATGTGCCCTGGTTGCTCTAACACACAGATTTATACTTAGATTGCCACGTGCTCTGATGACAACACTGTGAGGATTTGGCGCTTACAACGATGTCCTCAGGAAGAGAAATCAGTATACAGAAAAGCCAACTTGGTGGGCTGGGTCACTCAGAGGAAACCAGAAGAACAACATGGAGCAGGTAAGGCCCCTGAGCTATCTTGCTCTGCAACACAGCTGCTGAATTTTGTCTGTTCTCTGTACCAACAAAAGCCTTTGGCTTATTAGCCTTCTGAGGTTCTTCTCATATTAGGCAATTACTCATATAGCCAGACAGGCACTTCTATTTGTAAACACTTCTGCCATCAACAGGACAAGGTGGCTGAAGTAGCTTACAAGTATGGCAAAGTCTGTATGGCCAGACTGCAAAGCTGATATTCATTGACACATCTTGTTGGGCAGCCAGGTCTTCAGTGAGTTTCAGCAGAGTTCAATAACTGAACAGTTAAAGGAGATCTCACTGTAGCAATAACTCACTTTTTTTTTACCCCCTACCAGATAGTAACTGAGAGCAGTAAGATCATGTGCCTTTTCCAGTTTGGTAGTTTACTCAGCAAAGGGCTGACAGCACATATATAGAGCCTTGAAACTCTGAACTGTTTGCTTCTGCTCATAGTTGCATTGTGCACAGATTTCTCGGGCGCAGTTATCAGTATTGTATCTCTTCCTTCATCTTTAGTCAGTGGTACTGACCATATACACCCAAATGAAATACTGTGTAGTGAAAGTACTTCAAAAAAAACATACAGACATTTGTGATGATTGTAATGTCCCAGAATTAATCATCTATTCATGAGTTAAGTCTAGTGAACAAATGCAGCACCTTTCTACAAAGCCTGGGCACTCAGGCAAGTTGTACAGTATGCTCTGAGCTAGCTAGCACATGTGGGCTCTGTGGAGAAGGGAATCACTAAACAGGCAATACCTTAGACCAGAAGAAAGGAACCCTGATCATAATATTACTTTGATTTGTCTGTAACCTGCATTTTGTTGCAGTAGAGTAGGTGAAAGGAGAAGTGCCCTCCCCCCAAAGTGAAGTAAGATGAGCTTCTCTGTAGCATAGCTCTGAAATTAAGAACACAATAGCTTCCCAGCAGCTGCTGCTGTGACTTCCTGCATTCCACCTATCTTTTCGAGCCACCCTCCAAATGAATTTCATCTTGGCCAACACACATAAAAGCTGAAGGTCTCCAAATCCCACTAATGGGATAACATTACCTCTAACCTTTTGCCAGTGAGTAACAAGTCTAGCAGGAAGTGAGCAGGACAATAGGAGGGAGAGTGCCAGGTCCACTCCATAGCTGCTAATTGTTTTGTGTGCACACACTCTTCCTCAGAGAGGGCTCAAAAATATATTTGTATCATAGTTTCAGAAAAACAGAAGTAAACATAGATCTAGACCAGAAATGTGAAGTCTAAAGTATCTTACACACTAAAACTTTTCAAATCAGGTTTGGCAATAATACCAGAAAAAATGATTTATTTCTCCTTGTTCTTGCTGCATTAAAGTAACACAGGAGGGAAGAGGAAGTACACAGACAAACACAACAGCAGGCTTCCTGCTGACCTTGGCTCTTGAAAACAAAACACGTGCTGTTAGAATATAGGCGTTATCTGCAGAGACTGATTCAGAGCTGGCAAGCAGAATACTATTTGACCTGCTGGGATGAATCTAGGTAGTTCCCCACCCATTTCTGACGAATAAATTACAAGATTGAGGTTGTGTATTGATTGTTGACCTACATCATCCAGTGTAGCAACCAGAGTTTCCTTTACTTTAGCAATTACTTTTGTGGTTTCTGTAAGTTGTACTATTTTCTCTGTGGTTTTGTGTAACCAAATTTCTGGAGCAGGCCTGTGCATGGACAATTTGATTCTTAAATCTTGAGATTGATTATACCACTCTAGAAGATTTGTGGCAGAGAAGGTAGGAAACATCCAAAATAACCTCCTTTCATGTGATGCAGGTTGTCTGCAGGTATTTGCAGTATTGTACCATGTGCAGTGACAGCATAAATGGAAACAGCTTGAAACTGGATTAGTAGAATCCTGAAAAATGCAGGCAGTCCTAGAAAAAAAGAAAGCCAGATCTTCATATTCTTTATTTCAAATTTGTGTTTGCTTCTTGCCATGACAAGAAGTCATCCTACTCCAAGGATAACTTGTTTTCTGTTATCCAGTGTGTCCACAGCATAGCTTTAAGACTGGTTTGGGATTCAAAGTGCTCATACCCAACTAGTCATGCAATATTTCTGCTGAATGAATTTGTAATGGTTGTTGTGGACTAAGAGTTGCTGAGCTTGCTACCTTCTTCCCCTCTAGGAGCTTAGATCTTTGAGTGCAACTAATTTCCTGGTTGAGTTATTATTGTCTTATAAGTGCTCATTAAACCAAAGATTAGGAGAAGAAATCTTGGCAGTTATGTTCTCATAGCTCAGATTGAAGCAAGTTGTTATGAAGTAGCATATTTTATCAGGAAAGGAGCCTTTAACTCGTTTTTTTGTGTTGAAGTTATTCGTAGCAGGGCCCTTTAATAGGGGTTCCTATTCAATTTTGTTCTACTGATACAGCAGTACTTGTATTTTGAATGCTAGTTAGATAACACAGTTAAAGGATTAGAAGAGGCTTAGTATGGTGTATAACCAGGCCTGTAGGTGCTCACTCAACGTGTGTGAGACAGCCCAGCATTGTAAAGAAAATGGCAGGTTATTCCCCCTAGACTTCTCATGTTTCTAATGAAGTGCTTTATAGTGCAGTGCTAGTGCTGAGAGTGGAGAATTTGGATTAAACCCACGGTATACACAAAATTTTTAGTGCTCTTGTGCCCAGCAGTGGAAATGACCAAAGTTACTTAAGGCACTACCCCATTTAATTGCATCACCATGAGGTTAGATGAATGAGAAAGCAGGCATCTTGCAAACCTACTAATGTGTTCCCTGTGTGAGGGGGATGGAGATAAAAACATTTGAAAAAATTAAAATAACCTCTCTAATATTGCTGCAGACTGAGATCTTTGCCATGTATGATTCCCACTATTGTTAGTGGGGTCCTTAGGCTCCCTACCTGGTGTTTTCTGGGTGTTCAAAACTTCCCTTTTACAAGAAGGGGGATGTCTTGGCTAGTGAGCTCAAAAGCCACTGTGAAATACCTGTTTGGTATTTCCCTGTTTGGGAATCATTTGTTGAGAGATTTTATTTCCTCTAGAATTTAGTCCTGGTTCAGGAGGTGAAGAATTTCTCAGACTTCCCTAACTGGTAAATAACTACTGGATCTCCGTTGCAATACAGAACTGCAGGAAGCCCTCCAGCAAAAAGACAACAGAATGAAAGTATGCCTTCACTAAAAAAAAGTCTTTAAAATATGCAGCCAGTAACACCTGACGAGGAGCATTATTCACGTGGTAGGGCATCACAGTGTAAGGCTTCCTTGCTATTGTAATTAGCCGTGGGACCTCCTTACAGCACCTTTGTCCCTCAGCTTGCTTGTGCAGCTGTTAAAGATGCAGGGCAGGTTGTACTTTGTCAGTGTGATACAGGATTTTATAACGGGCTTGTAGCAGTTTAACCAAACTCAGAGGGATTTATACAACTTCTTAGTTGAAAAGGGTGCATCTGACACACAGGGTCAGCACCGATTCATATCCTGGTTGGAAGGGGTGTTTTTAAAAAGGCTGTCCTTAATTTGCTGTTCTGTGTCCCTCATCAAAGTACTTATTTCTCCCTTCTCAGGGCCACTAGCCAGCCCACAAAGCACTCCTGCCAAGGCCCTGACAGCAGGCAGCGTGTGCAGCTCCTCACCACGGCCTGCTGCCTGTGCTCCCACTCACTCCGGGGACCTTCCGCTGCCCACCAACACTCCCACAGTCGCTCTCAAAACCCTGACTGCCACTGCCTCCACCCCAGCCAAGCCACCTGGAGCCAGCCCCTGTGCGTCTCCCAAACCGATCTCTTCCTCCAAAATGTCCATCAAACACTGGATTACAAGGACTCCATGCTCTTCTCCTCCAGAAGTGGAGAAAAAGGCTTCTTCTCCTCGAAAAGCCCTGGCAGAAGTCACCCAAGTTACTCAGGGTTGCCTGGAAGCTGCTTGCCCTCCTCAAGTCCCACACTCACAGTTTGAAAAGCGTGCCAAGAGAAGGCTGGACTGCAGCAAGGAGGCTGATGCGGGGCAGAAGTGTCTGCAGGCCTGTAGCTGTGTGACTGAGCTGGACCATGCAGCTAAGAAATCCAAGCTGAATTTATGCCACTTGGTTCCAGAGGAAAAAGCTGCTGATGAAGACTCTCTCAGCCTGGCTGACTTGTGTAGCAACCATGAAGGCTCCAGCCACAGCCCAAAAGAGCCTTCCCTTTCTGGAAGCCATATTAATCCATCAGGCATTCAAACTTCCCCCTATCTTTTCAGATCTCCACGTGGGAAAGACACTGAGGTAGTAGATAAAGAGAACAGTTCTCCTGAAACAAAAAATTGGTTGTCTGCTCTGGGAGAGAAGCTACGGACTGGCAGACCTGGCAGCCAGAGCACACCAAACAGCCCCCTGTCACTCTGCAGCCCCGGTGCCAAAAGACAAGAGTCTGTGGCAGCGGCCACTTCGCCGAAAACTGTAAGTAGGGCAGCCAACAACATTGTCATGAAATAAGCTATCCCTAGCTGCCACTCTCTCCTTGTTTGTTCTCTCCTGCTCAGCTACAAAGAATTATCTGATCCCTTTGACTATGGACAAAAGGGATGATTTCTGGCCTAATAAGCCAGATACATTATTGCTGTGATCTGCTAAGCCCCTCCACGCAGGAACAGAATTTTTATGATGTGTCCTTTGTTTTCAAGGGACTTAAGGCACACTGGAGCTCAGAGATCCTTGTAGCTCCCAGCTGGATGTTTGAAGGATGTAGCTGTCTTCTTAAGTACAGCTCTAGTCTGAGAGGCACAATATGCCAACAGCTTTCCTGGCAGACCTCCTGTTCATGTGTTCACTATCACATCTGCCTGTTTATGTTACTGGAAAGCCACTTAAACATTGGAAGAAAGAGCTAAACTCTCTTCCAGCTCAGGTAGCAGAAGAATTTGTTACCCATGTTAAAATTAAATAATGCCTTCAGTTCCTTCAATGGAGAACTGGAAGAAAACAGTAAGTGTGCAAGAGTGAGAGGTCAGGATTTGACCTACATCATCCTGCTTTTGGTGTACAGGAAGCCTGACACAGAGCCCATCCTATGTTCTGAAATTAAAGTTAAGCTTATAAAGCAGCTAAAAACATTGGCATGAGGGTTTAACTAGGAAATTATGATTATATTTTTTAAAACAAGCCAGACTTGCCTTATCTCTGAAACTGGACTCCCAAGTCTTCCAGTGTCTTTGACTGAGTCTTTTTTCAGTAAATGTTAGGTAAATTTTCAATCATCAAATTTTAGTTGTACTCTGGTGCTAAAAGATCTAAGGCTAAAAGCCATTACTGAGGCTTATCTCATTTCTTAGCTAATTTCATCCCTTCCAACACTTCTATCAGATATGACCTGGGCAAACCACCGGTCCTGAAGTTATTCATAGCATCTTCATGTTGTGGTTGTACCAAGAAATCTTGGTTATAGAAAACCTACAGCTACTTGTGACTACTTGTGATTTATGCTGTATGTGCTTAAACACAAGACAGAGAGACTTGCCCTGGAGAGAGATTACTATAGAACAATTACCTTTCCTGCCCAGTATGCTCTGGTTCAGATTTTGGGATGCTCCTGTGTTGTTACAGCCTGAGGAGCTGCCAGAAACACCCCACAGCATTCATTGAATTTGCTGTTTCTTGGAAATCTGCAGCTCTTACCTGCTGTAGGGAAGCTGAAACTGCAGTTGGGAGTTCTGCATTTCTCATGGCAGTAGGACAACCCTAGGATTTAGACAGTGCTGCCTGTGGTTAGTAAGCCTCTTATCTGTGAAACAGATTGTAGTAAAGAACCTTTCCATTTACTCTCTTAGTTGGGAAGCCAAGCAAATTGGAACAGTGATGGAAGGGAGACTTTGGGATTCCTCCAGCAAATGAGCTGTTAACCTAAAAGTGTTTCATGTTGGTTTTGGTTTTATTTCTTGCTAGGCTGCAGCCACTACAATTTCCATGAGGAAGATCTGCACATACTTCCACAGAAAGCCACAGAGTGACTGAAACAGCGTGTGGTGGTTGCACCTGAGGCATGTTGACACTGAGGTATCAAGACCAGGCTTAACAATGCCAGCAACGATGCACCAGCATTACACAATTTGTTGTCGGACCTTCATAGACTTGAGGTTTTAGTCTTCCTGTTTTTAAAGCTGTTAGCAGTTAAAGTGAGTTGAGTGTGTAAAATCTACACAATACTTACTCGTGGTCTCTTTCTGACTTCTAGGGTATGTATTTTTTTAATAAACAAAGTATTTTTAATGTGGCAACTGTTCTAGTCCAAAGACAGCCACAGCTCTGCTGTGTATTGTTGACAGGTACCTATAGCTTGTCAGTTTATGTTATTAATCTGCTGTTCAAACTGCCTCTGTTTAAGAGTAGCGTGTCAATCATTACACCCTCCTGAAAAGTAAGTGTTGGAATGTGTGTACAGAAATTTACTGGAGGTACATCTGAGCCTCTAAATACTGAATGGCATTTCAAGAGTTATTCCTCTAGTACTGCAATGACTGCCTGCTTCCAGCAGGGAAGTTAGAAATGTGTTAAATGAATCTAAAACCCTTTTAAATAGCCTATGTCCATCTGATGGTGACTGATGGTATAAGAGACAAAGTATAATCAAGTACATAATGCCTGATCTCCCCTTGCCATCCTCTTTCTTCTCCCACCCTGGAAACTACTGTATTTACCTACTTAGCTGCCTCTTGAACCATCAGCACTACAGTTCTTAAGACCAAAAGTTTATCACTTTTCTGAAATAAAATACTGGCAAGGCATGTTTGAGGAATTAGATTGACCTAGCCTAAATAGGCATCCATAACAGCCCACTGCCAGTCAGCTCTTACAGGTTCAGCCTGTAGCAAAGGCATTAGTAACTGCTTATAGCACACCTTCATAAGTTTTATAATACAGTAGTTACAAAATAATACCCTGTAAATTTTGGGAGAGACAACTGACATTTTAGAAAGCACTTGAGAGCATTTACATATTAATATTAAATGCTTTGCCATTGTGTGTTGTCCCTGATGCTGATAGAAGGTCACTGAAATGAGGTCACTGCCCTGGCTAATGACACCAATTCCTCATCCATGCTTTCCCCAGCTTCTTCTAGTAGAAGTAGGATCTTCTAGTAGAAGATTCCTACCTTATGTTGGAGCATTTACTCTGTTTTCTCGTGTAATACTTCCCATGAACTTCAAAATCAATCAAACCCTTTGAATCCCTATTAAATTTTTCAACTGCAGAAGAATTGAGGTATATGAAGGGGAGATGATCCCACTAACTTATGTTTTCTATCTTAAATTGTAACACCTACTTTCCTGTAACATTGGAAAGTAGGGTAGCTGAAAGGGATTAGAAGAAAACAGGATGGTTTGTACTTTGTGATAGATTGTATTTTGTAAAGAAATCGATTACTTGAGAGACAATGGCTTCTGTTAAAGGTCTGGTACAGATACAAAGCAAAAGGAAATGTATAGTGTGCTTTTTTTAAAAAAAAAAGAAAAGTAATTACTATCATGTTGCATCTTTTAGCAGAAGCTCTTGGGTACAAATAGGGGCCAGGACAGCTTTCTTGTGTTTGCTGAATTACAGGCCATCATCCTATGAATGTGTCAGGCATATTTTTATAGTACTTTTAAAAAACGAATTTTTAAAAAGTGATTATCTGAATAGATCTAGTATCTTAGGCAAAACAGGAATATAAAAATATCTGCTAGTTTAATTTTAACCTACTTCTGTATATTGAAGTACATGGAAGTAGTAGAAACATAACCTAAAATAAGTAGGTTTGGGATTTAATTCTGTCTTAATTTTAATTATGAGAGCAACTTTGTGGGGTACAGCCTGCCTCGCCGGGTACAAGCGGATTTTCACGCAGGATTCTTCCATGCAGTTTCTAAAAAACATTGCAGAGTAAAGAGATGTGAACCCTATTGAAGTAAATGAGAGTCATCAGACACTTCAACAATAGGATGTTGTGTTTCTTCACTTTTCTCCTCCAGAAACATTCTGCAACCAAACCATTGTCTCCTGTATCTTGTAAATGTCTACCTGGAGATGATAAACACTAATGGCTTACCACTTGGATGAATAATATTCTGTGGGCATGTGAGATTTTCTTCTTTCAGGCAATACTTGTTTAGTGGAACAACTTGTTTTATGGACCACTGGGCATTTATTTTTTCATCTGAAACCGGTGTCAACCTGGTTCAGAGTCTAGGAGAATTAACTGAGACATATTTTTCTAAGACCAACTGCCTTGACCTTATTGTGATAAAATCAAAATTGCAAAAGCATGGAAAAATTGCTTATACAAATTGTATGCCAGGTGGTTCAAGGTAACCAGTGCTGCCTTTACCTTAGAAGCTTGATAAAATAAGCATTCAGAGAACTGCTTTCAATTGTTTTGGGACAGCAAGCCGTACCTCAGAATGTTCTTTCCTTCTAAAGGATTTGCAGAATCTCTTTACCTTCATGTTTTATAATAAAATTAAGCCTTTTAAGGTATTATTCCCAAATCCTACATATGTATGTAAATCCCACCTTAAGTATCTTACAGGTTTTTCCAGGCAGATGCTAGTGATTTCTGATGTCTTGTCTCTGTCCTCAGTGTTTACCTTTACCCTCCGACTGCCAAGTGGGATTTGGGACTGACCACAGCAGTTTCTGATGGTGCTACATCCAACACTTATTGCTGCTGCTCTGTTGGAAGTTGTGCCTCCCCCTGCTCAGCTGTGAGCAGCCAACCAGTTTGGATTTTGGGCAGCCTGACAGCAACTGGGGCTAGCCCTGCTGGGCAAAACTGGGCAGGCACTCCCAGGATCTGTGCAGCCGCATGGTCAGCAAGCCTGGGCAAGCATTTCTGCTGGGAGCAGCACTCACTTAAGAGTCCCTTGGGGCAGCTAACAGCCAAGAAAACCTAAATTACCTCAGTTCCCTGCCTCAGCATCTAGCTATACACCATGGAGGAGACAGACGTGAACGTGTGGGGACAACATTGCCACCAAGGGGACTGTCCTGTCAAACTACCTCTTGATGTGTAGAGTTGGCTTCTGGTGGAGTTCAGCCTCTTGTTGGTTGGGGAGTGCTTGAGTGTTCCTGTGGCACGGTTGTTTCTGCAGCCACTGAACATGGCTGGAATCTCCAATATGGTCTACATTACCTTTGAGAGTCCACCTTGTACAGTGCTTACTGAGATGACAGAAAAATGCACTAGCGTGGCTTAGAAAAACGTTCTAGTTGCTCTCTGTGTGTGGTATATAAGTTCTTAAGAAGTTTGTTTAGAAATTGATGCTTTTCAGCCAGGAATTTGCCAAAAGCATTTGGTAGCTGGATATTCTAAGGTCTGTGTATAACTTTTGAAGAAGCTCTTCAAGGTCAAATATTAAAAGTTTTTCATCACTAATACTTCTTTGCCAGTAAATGGGAAATTGTGTTCATCTTCAGGTCCACTACGATCAAATGTCATTCTTTCCCTCCTGGAGCTGACCTGAACAGTTTTCCAAGTGGAAATTATCATTCTCTTCACAGAACTCAGAACTTCCCCTCTCTCTGATTTATGAATACTACAATAAATAAAATACATCATGCTACTATACAGCATCCATGTGTTGTCCTTCAAATAACAGCTTTACCCATAACAAACTGCTCATCATCTGCACTCCACAAAATGCCAAATACAAAGCAAAGCATGGATATGGGGAAAGCAAACATGAAAGAGTCCATCTATAATTTCTTTTAAAATTACTTAAACATTTCATGTCAGTTGTTTTATAGAATAATGCATAGTTGATATGAGGACAGCATGAACCCAGAAGGGGAAAAAGCAAAATTGCAATCAAAGAATGTTTAAATTTTAAGCCTGTCTAAATTACATATTTTTCTAATCAGAATAACTAACTTTCCATATTAATTTGTGCATTACGGAAAAATTCCAGGGACTAAAAGGACAAGAGGAAGACACATTACTCCAGTCTTGTGCAGCTAGACAAAGATAGAAAGCATTATGTATAATGAAGTCTGAATACCTGTCTTGGCATGAAAAGACAGGTGTCTGCTAAGGAAGGCAGGAGCCTCTGTTGAAATGGAAAATATAAACTCCCTCTGAATTAATATAATTTTGACATTAAAAGGCACTCAGGTGAAAGATATTGAAGTAAGAATAACAGTTATTTGCTAGTATGTATAAATAAAAAAAACCCTTACAATTTATTAGAAAAATTAATATAAAATGCATCAGCACAAAAACCACAGAGAATACAACCTGACCCCTGTTGGTCAGGGTGTTGGTAGCAGTCTGATTAAATGGTGTCTGCAGTCCTCCTGGAGAGACAGATGTGGTTCTGTTGAAGCAGTGATCCTGTAGAAGGGATCCTGTAGTTTTCCTTTGAAGGTCCAGTGGTGGTGTAGGTGGGTCTGGTCTTCCTCTGGGAATCCAGTGGAGAAAGGCTGCCTGTGGTGTGCCAAGTAAATTAATAATAAAGATTATATCCAGGTAGGCATGCTGGGCTCCTCCCCCTGGGTGGAGCATCTCCCAGTGGGATGATGTAATTTTATCAGTCATGCACTGAGACTCAATGGCCCATTAACAGAAGAAACCCCCTGGAGGGAGGATGGGTTGTGGAAGAGATAAAGAGCACTGCCCCAACCTGGTTTTAACAGCTGGTAATAGAATACATACTTTTAGTTAAATCTTGCATTGCAATTGAAGGACAATACCCCATCTTAAATTTTCAATATACAATCTACAGCAGTTTTTATTTTTTAAGTTGTTCAATCTTGATTTAAATGCTTTGCATGATTACATGTCCATTACAGTTGTACATAAATTATTCTAGAGCTGAGATACTATGATAAGAATGACTTTTTGAATTTGTTTAGCAAACAATTTTTTTTTTTTTTTTTTTTTTTTTTTTGGTCATTTGCCGGTTAGCTCAGGTTACTCACTTTTTACTATTTATACTACATTAGATCTTTTATCCAATTTGTAGAAAGCTCAAACATGAAACAACACCTCTTGTTCTTCTCTTTCTTGAGCTAAAACAGCCAAGGAAGTGCTTCATTCCTTCACATATTAAAGAGCCACATTTGTAGCTCCACTTATATTAACACCAAAGCCGCTGTGTGTCTTTACTTCACTCGGATTTATGGTTTACTTCTCTTGTCTGAAGATTGACTGAATCCTTTGGCAAAGTATCTTCAACCACCCACTTCTGTGCCATCCCTGGATGTTTTCATTTGGGTCATAAATTATGTAACTCCCTGGTGCTTCATAAGTGTGCTCTCACATTGTATTGGGAGTGTGGCAGAGGAGGAGATGGGCACAAACCCAAGCAGCAAAAACAAGACTGACCTGGGAGAGCTGATCATCTTTACATCCACTTGCCTATAACTGTGACAAACCTGTTTTGGTTGGGGTTTTATCCCTCTAGTTGTAACATCATGATAAAAATACCAATTTATTCTCCTGTCCTGTTCTTGCAAAAAGTGTTAACTATCCAAAAACCAGACTAATAATAGTCCATGTGACTGTAAGGCCAGCTCCAGAAACAGCAAGGTAGGCTATGCTGACAGGAGTTTAGCAGATATTGTCAGAGTGTATCGCTGAATTATTCAGTGTCACCATTATTTTTGTTCTGATTTTCATGGATTGACTGACAGAGGAAGTGACAGTTTGTACACTGAGATCCAGAGGTCCCTTGGATTCTTGAAAACAACCTGTGACTGACATAACTGCAGTGAGTTCTCATTTGCTTGAATGGACTGATTTGCTGCAGGTAATTGATGGCAATTGATTATGTGAAAATTGGAAGTGCTACATCATAAGGAATTGGCTGTTTGTACACATCCAGTTGTCTGAAGAAGCAGGACTGGTGAAAGAACGATAAAGAGAAAGCTGATGTTTGCACAAGGGGGAAAACAGTCACCATAAATGTGAAAGAACAATGTACATTGCATAAGACAAGCAGCTGACAGGAGAAACTAATATTCATCCGTCTGTTAGGTGCTTAGAAGAAAGAGTAGGGCTTGGGAGGCCCCTACCTTTGTATCAGGTTCTCATCTATATACTCCTGGCTTTTTCCTCTGTGGAACAGGACAATTGTCCATGCTTGCCAATTCATTCTGATTAAGAGAGGGTGTGAATTTGAGGTCTGTTCCTGTTCCCTCTCTTTGTGGACACTCTTCTTCCAACTGTTCTGATTTAACCCGATCAGCTCCTGAAAAGATGTCGGTTTTGAAACAGTATTGAGATCAATCAGAATAAGGTTTTTTTTGTTTCAGAATAAGCCTAGTTTTGCACTGGTGGTTCAGAAACTGCTATTTTGAAGAAACAGCAACTCAAATGGTGTTACAGTAACTCCACTACGTAGGCGAATCTTCAAGAAAGTCATGCGAGACTGCTGGGGGAGCGGGATAACATAAAAGCAAAGATACTCTCAAGCATGAAGGCAGCAGGAAAAAAATTCTCCATCAAAATTAATTTTTTAATTTTTGCAGCTCAGCACCCTCAGCCATGCCAGTTGGCCAGCATGATACAGAGAAGGGCTCTCGTTTTGAGTCGCACAGCCTGTGGTTTGGCTGTCGATGTGCTTCTGCCCATCCAAGGCTGAAGGGACCCCTGCTGCTGCCCCTGCTTCCTGGTGGCAGAGCCCTCCTCACCCCTCTGCCGACTGAGAAAGTTCCACTCACTCATGGATCTGTACGAGGCTCTGCTGCTCTGCTTTCCTGCAGAGCAGGAAATTCCAAGGGATGCAGCCCCGTGGAATCAGGGATATTCCTGTAGCAGCCACATTCCCGGCCCCAGAGGGTCTCTGAGGCTGTGCCTGCATCCCTGCACCTCCAGCACTCCAAGCACAGCCCAGCATCGCAGCCTCCCACCACCTCATGTCTCCCCCGCTGCCCCAGAGAGCCCACAGTGGGTCCCCTACTGTGCTCACACAGCCGATGTGCTCCAAAAAGCATGTTCTGGCTGTGCTTTTATTGCCTTGCTGTGCAGCCAGCAGGGACACCACCTTGGGCCACCCTTACCACAGGGCGTGCGTGCAGCCTTCCTTTTCATTTTCTCCCTGGGAGGCGGAGAAGAGTGAGTTTTAAATACAATGCTGCGAGTTCAATGCTGCTAAGCAGAGCCTGTCTGATTGCAGATGCAGCTGGAGCTCCTGGCTTAGTCCTGGCACAAGCAAGGACAAAAGGTCTTCGCTCCTCTTATGCAAAGAGACAATTTCTGTGGCAGCTGAGGGCAGCATTAGTATTCATGCCTTGGCTGGTCTGGCAGCAAGGCGGCTAACTTGATACTAACTGTGGCACAATGACTGGGGCTTATGGGCTGTTTCTTAATATATATCACAGGTAGCCAACCAAATGTCTCTTTATCCTATTTTCCCTGGGCTCTCCTATCTGCTCCAACTACAGCCTTGGGTTTTTCTTGCAATGGTGGTGTTTTTTTAAGAAAAACCACAGGCTGGTTCCCTACTTGGCTCATTTATTGTCGTGTTGTAATTTTGCGTTGGTTTATTTTCCAGCTGACCAAAGTTCCTCTTAAACTCAAGTCATCTGTGTTTACAAATATTTTATTGTGTAATGCACTAAAGCTTTTTCCCAGCATTTGAACTGGACCATAGATTTGCTTCTGAGACATTTCCACATTGTATGCATTAGAAACGTGTTACCCTGAATGACTAATGGAAATTATTTCTGCTCCAGGAAGCAAAACGATGCTGAGTGAAAGAGAGAAGAGGGTTTATATGGAAACAAGAGTATATTCCTCTTTGCTTGGGCCTGCTGAAATGCTCTTTCCCCTGCCCCCTCATCGTGTATCTCACCACAGCACAAGGGTGTGCCAGAACATGTTCCCACAACCTTTCAACCCATTCCGCACAGCCTGCAACTTTCCTGGCTATTTTTGTGTACTCCACTCAATGATTAAGTGCCCAGGACTGTGATAATACATCCTTTCAGCACTGGCAACCAACAAAATGCAGTCTCAGCTGCTCACAAACAGCTTTTCCAGTTCTTCTTCCTTAAAAAAAAATGGATTATGGATAGCTTATCCTTCTGATCATAAGGGTGTAAACTTGGAGACGTGTTCTTCCTGGCAAGGACTTCAGCTCTTAGTAATCAAGGATTATTCTTGTTGACAATAGGGGTTCTGCATCTAACTGAAGCCCCTTGCAGGCTGCCTTTGCCTGCTGTAAACAAAGTGTCTCATCTGCAGCTGAAGATTAACCACGTCTGGGTCAAAACAGGGCAGCTATTCAATTTTACAAAGCTGTAGCACACATTGGTTTCCTGAACACCTCTGGTTGTATAGTGGTATTTTAGCTTTGCTTCAACTTCTCAGTCTATTTACCAAACAGGCTATAACGCTGCTGATGATTTATCCTTGGCAGAAAAGCCCCTTCTCTCTCTGACATCTGACAGTTTTTCCATTGCTCAGCCACACTCGGGTGCTGTGAGCCCCCACTCCCACAGCAAGATTAATTCAATCTCATATTGACCAGGTGGAAGGGCTACCATCAATTCACTGCTGTTCATTGTCCTTGTCAGCAGCAGAAGCGAGTCTTGTGATTCGGGTCGGGGTGCAGTGATACCACCCCAATAAACCATTTCAATTGCTCCTTCAGTGTCAGCTGACAGACACCAAGGCACAACACATCTATTGCAGCTGACTGACAGCTTGCTGACAGCTCACAACCCAAATCACGCCTGCTTTCACATTATACCTCAGTGAACTAATAAAAATAAAACAACAAAATGGGAGCTCTACCACTGAAGAAAGTAGGGGAGCATCAGCCACTGCAATGTGGGCAGGATGTGACAGAATCAGAAATAGGAGCTTTTGGTTCCCACTTTCCCACTCACCTTCAGGAGTGCCTGAATCTTTGAGGAGCCTTCATTGCCTGAGCTTCCAGGCAGGCTCTGCAGCAATGTTTGAGAGCAGGAGTGTGTCTTCCAAGGACCCTTGGCACAGTGAACATTTCAACATTAAAACTTGACTCACTAAACAGAGCAGAGGCTAAATGTAGGGAACCACACCGAGGGTCTGGCCCTGCACATACCTGCAGAGACAGGTGATTTTTGATGCCTGCTAAGATCAGGGTCAGGCAGAAGAAAGAATTTCCCTCTTGGGCTTTCTCTGATTCTGCAAGACATATCCTCTGAGTCCCACATGGCAGCCAGAAGAAAGTCTCCATCCAGAAAAAGAAAAGTAGGCTGTTTTTGGGACTTGCCAGCCACAGCCAATAGGAGTTATGTGGGCAAAGGGCCAGACTCCCACAGATATAAATCAGTCAGGCTCCACTGACACCACAGCTCTGCTCGTTCACTCCAAGTGAAGCTGGTGCTCACTGTATTTCAGGTGTTAGATTCTAATTTATGCTCACTCTCTATCCCACTACAAGGTAAATCACATTCACTGGCAGGCTCTGGGCTGAAGAGGGTGGTGCATTATATCTCTGGTTTCATTCTAAAAAGCAAAATCAAAACCTTAGCTTAGCCCTTCCAAACTACGGTATGAAAATGCATGCCAAAACTGTGCTGTAAAAATATTTGGAATGTTAAAAATAGATTGGCATTTGAATAGCTGTTGAAAGGGGAAGCAGTCCCAACTAAACCTGGCATGACCAAAGCTGTTTGTTGTCCCTACACTTACTTCCAAGCAGGTTCAGCACATGGGGAGATCATTTCCTCTTGGGGTCTTTGTATCCCAGGTACCACTGGTGGCAGCTCCCAGTGCAACTGTAGCTGGTTTCCCACTGCTGTCACCTGCCCTCCTGGCTCAGCATCCAGTCTGGGCATTGTCGTCATCAAACTGAAAACTTTTTCACCACAGGAAACTATGAAGGTTGAGTTAATGAGAACAAAAAAAAGCTCACTTAGGTAAAGATGAGCATCTTCAAATTTCAGCGTCTGAAACTCTTCTGTGCTATTTTAAAGGCAGAACCTACCGATTTATCAAATCATCAGACAGATCAATGCATGCAAACATTGTCTGCTTTCTCACTGTCCTGTGCTGATGTGCTTGCACATTGCTCATTTTCCACACTGAAGTCATGCTGTGCTAAGTCAAACACCCATATGTAAGTTTCTGCAGCATCCTATTCATGACAAGATAATGATAATGATACCTTAGAAGCATATTTTTCTAGCTCAACTCAATGTATTTTTATACAATCGATATTCACCTTTAAATATGAGAGACTTACAGAACTTATGAATCTTTTGAGGGGCCAGAGCATGGGGCAAGTGGAAGGGCCATGCTATGGAGAGGGGAACTGATGCCCAGAGGAATGATGAAGTCAATGTTTTACGAAGCCAATGGATAGACAGAAAAGCAGTAAATAAATAATCACATATCATTCTTGTCCAATTTAAGCCTCAAACCACCATTATCAAGACAGTCCTGCCAGGAGAATTATGAACATCTTCTGTGATATTTTACATGACCATATTTGTGTGTGTTTCTAAACAAAATTTCCTCTGCAGCAGGCTGCTCAGCTTCACACTTTTTCAGGGCAAAAAGCTTCACCTTTGTTCTTTCTTGCCAGTATGCCTCACTTAAATTGTGCCTAGATTTTTGATGACTGCCTGAGGTGGTTTCTCTGTGTGCTAGAAGAATCATTCAAAAGGCTTATTTGTTCTAAAGTGCACCAGAGGAATGCAGGGAAGTGCACTGGTGAGGGAAAAGATAAACAGAGCAAACAAAAAGAGCAGTTTAATCTTGCTCAGCTGTATCTCAGCTGCAATTCTACTTTCTCTGGGCAGCTTTGACACAATCATGATGAAAGCAGATGGCAAGGAAGTGAAATTTGCAGTAGCACCCAGCCCCACCTTGAAACAAGACTGAAACACCCGCAGAAAAGGAAAGCCTTGCTCACCAAGCCATGATACACAACAAAATTTTTCTCTACCATGGCTGCAATTTGTTGGAAGTCTCTTATATTTCTGTATCTATAGTGTACAGCAAGCAGGAAGCTATCGACTGCATTACCACAGAAAATGGTTTTTGCTTAGCAAGCCTGCAAGATGAGTCATTAGATCCACCAGCACAAGCTCTGTGTGCTGCTTCATGCCAGGCACACCCTGAGGAGCCAGGGCAGCAGGGTGGTCATGAGCCTGGGGATGCCCACAGAACAAGAGGCTGGAGCTGAACCGTGTTCTTGCCAGCAGCAAGTTCTCTGCAGGTTGTTTGACATTTTTCTCTTTGTTTCTCCTCCTTTGCAAAGCTATTCCTCTCTATTTCACCTGATGCTGTTGGCATCTCCCACTGCAAAGCCCTTTAAAATAATTGCATGGAAGGACATCTATGGAGATGCACTTTACAGCTCCAGGGTAACTGGTGGAATGAGGAGAAAGCACATGGCCCCCCACCCCAAATTCAAAGAGATAATCCAAAGAGCTATTTCAGGCTTTCTGGCTCACAGCTGGGGTAGCAAAAAAAAAAAAAAAAAAAAAAAAAAAAAAAGCTTCATGGTGAACTCTCCTTCTTTCTGGCATCTCAGTGTGGATGAGGGTGGGGAAACTCAGGAACGGATCACTACAGTAGGGCTGTGAAATAATATTTAAATCAACACCCTAAAGCAATAAAAAGAGGCTTGCCTCACAGGATGATTTCTTTATGGTGGACATTTTATTATACTGGTTCAGGTTTGCTGAAGCCTCCAGAAAAAGTCATATGGTCCAAATGAATAAGTACTTAATCAGTAAAAAACCCTCTCACTCTTTGCATGTTGTTGTAGTGCTGCCACAAGCCACCCAAAAAAAACAGGCTTGGGCCAGGGAATCCCTTTCCACAGCCCTCGGCCACAGCAAGTCCTGTCCCTGTGTTCCCAGGAGGCTGCCTGGCTCCAGCAGGGTCCCTGGGGCTGCACTGCTGTGCCAGCACCTTGGGATTGGCTTTTAGTCTCACTGCTGTTTACCAGAACCTACCCTTGGACCAAAGCAGATTTCCTTCCTCCATTGCAACAACTTGGAAAAACATTATTTCAGAGTAAGCCCTAAGAAGTGAATGATTGGAGGTGCGTCTCAGCTGATTAACAAAAATCCTCAGTAAGAATAAGCCTCCCCTTTGAGCTACTTTGAAATAACCTTTAGCACAAATGTCTCTCCAGGCTCAGGACAGCTGAATGCAAAGCAGACAGGTCCCAAGAGCCCAGAGAGTTTTCCCCTGCACTCTTATACTTCCTCTGTTTTTGCCATGATGCATTTGCACTTAAAAGTAACAAACGGAGAAAAATTACACCTTGTGGGAAGTGTAGCTCTGTTCACATGATCTGCTTTCTTTTTTTAGCAGGATGCTTCCTGTATGCTCAGGGAGGTCAGTCACTGCTTCTGGTAAAGTACATTCCCAGAAGAGAAGGGAGTACAGGATGGGCAGCTTCTGTATAATTAGCTAACTAGCCCCTTACAGCACAGAGGATTCAAAGGGAAGAATTTTTTTGTACATGAAGAAATCCCCCTCCCTTCAGGCCTCCTGAGACGCTGGCAGGGTGAGGACAGCATCTCTTGTTGCAAACGTGTGCCTCAGAGATGCAGCTGCTGAGCTCAGGCAGGAGGGTGAAAGGAGTGTCACCACCACCGTGCCCTGCCGCCTCCAGCTGCAGAGAGGTGCTTGGGCCAGCTCTCCTCCCCCCTTTCTGGAGGCAAAGCTTGGGGCACTGCCCTCCTGCACCCAGAGGCACCCAGGGGGAGGGAAGAGAAACCCTGGGGAGCAGCAATGCCCAAGGTCCTGAACAGCCCCATGTGCCATTTGGGCTCAGCATCCCCAGATTCAGGTGGGAGAGCAGAGGACATCCCTCCTCCCTCCATCCTCCAGCACCACTGTGGGTCATTTGGCTCCTCAGTGTCCAGGACCTGGCTGGAGACCTCCTGCCCATGGTGCTGGCAGAGGCTGTGGTCATTCTTTCCATGTGATAAATATGGTAACAGAGTTTGTACAAGGTCAGAGCTGGGAATAAATTCCATTGCTCAAATAGGAGAGAGCTAAGTTTCGTTCACTTGCCCCCGTTCCAGCTCCGTGTCAACGCTGTTTGTTAAGGGTGACCTATTACGGGTGACCTACAGTCTGCCCTGGAAACCAAATCCACTCTTTATCTCTGCTCCAAGCTCACAAAAGCCCCTCGGTAGAGGCAGTGACCGAGCACACTGGGCTGTTTGCTCCCAGCCGGGCTGCTGGAGCTCACACAGGCTGCTCCTTTGGCCAGCACCGAGGACACACGCACAGCACAAGGCCACGCACAGCACGCTTGGGAGCTACAGATCTCTGCCTGTGCACTCTGCCATGGACCCAAATGAGGTGGCAGAGTGCTGATCTTGGCTGCCCTTACTGCGTCCAGAGGTCACCCGCTTGCCGCTGGCACCGCCAGCCTGGCATCTTCGCACGGCCCTTGGGCAGCCCCAGGGCCACCTGCCCTTTTCCCAAAGAGCTCGTCTTGGCTCCAGTGGGAAAATCCCTTTTGTGCAGCTGGATGTTGCAAATATGCCCAATCCCTTGCCAAAAACTAGCAGTTGGAGGCTGTACCAATAGATGCACAAAGAGACTGAACTATGCATTACAGACAGCTAAAATAAACAAACAAACAAACAAACAAACAAATAAATATGTATCTGACACTTCAACAGCCCTGAGCACTTGCCCTTGCAACTTACAAGAGGGAGTAAAAAGACACCAAATTTTCCATGCGTGTCGTATATTAAATATGGCAAATGTATATTGAAGATCATTAATCTCTGCTACCTATTTTTCCCAGATTGCATAGAAAGGCTTATTTTGGAATACCTGAAGCATGCAAGTGTTGTCCTCATTAATAAATTGTGGGAAAATCAACTGTCCATATGAATAACAACTGTTTGGTGAATATGAGAGAAGAAAAAATTCTTATCTGAACACTGCTGATGGCTTCTAAGAGGTCCTGAGTAGGAGGTTGCCTAACAAATACACATTTTATTTGAATGATGGATCTGCCTCGTATCGGTGCACCAGTGTTTGAGATCTGCTCAGATTCACCTGCAGTTGAGGTTTAAATTAGTATTTATACACATTTATCTCTGGTTGAACAGCCAAGAGTGTCATTTCAGGTGATGGTGTTTGGAATAGGGGGAATACACCGTGGAATAATAAAACAGCACTCTGAGCTGTCAGACAATAGATCATGTTGGGCAGTGTGAATTCAGAATATTAAAACTGTACCATGTGAAGGTGCTTCATCCTCCTGCTGGTTTGGATACTCAAGAAAACCATTCTCTGTTTTTGCTCTCAAGAAAATGGACTAAGTGAAACTTAGGTCACTCCTTCCTAAACCATTCCTGTTCATTAATTCAATTTTGAGAATTTAGGGGGAAATGTCTTTTTTACATTTTGATGTATGGATGGAGAAGGAGAATGTGTTTTTAGGATGGCAGGTGGTGTAATTTACACAAGGAAACTCTAACACTGAAAAGTGATCTCTCAAATCTGATAGCTCACCACTGTACAAACACAGGGCTACTGTAGTCTCAGTTTGCAGAAGTTTTAAGGCTTCAGAAAAACAAAGCAAATTACAGTAATTTCCAGATCTCCTGCCACGCATTACTAAAGTTTTAGTTGTCATCCATATGTGCACCACAACCAAAGACCATTCCTGCCCTAAGGAGTTATCAAATCTAGTTGACTGATGAAAGTATAATTATTACAGGCAAGCCACTTCCATATTTTAGAAGTATCTAACTAGCCTTGAAAACATGCCTGCAGAATCTTCTGTATTTATACAGATACAACTTCTCTAACTGATTTAGGAGAGAATATGCCCAGTATACAACAGCAATGCTCACTGATAGGTTTGTACTGTGTTCCTCCAATCTTTCTCTGGGGCCCTTGAGCCACTCTGAAATCTGTACACTGTTCATTTTCATTTTAGGCTTTCTCAGTGACCATTTGTCCACTGACAGCACACTTGAGAGCCTCTGGAATTGTTTCTGCTAAGAGGCTATTTGAGATCCTCTCGTGTGCTGAGGTGATGAGCATCACACAGGTCTGTGAAAGCCAGCTAGCAGGGTTCACCTCTGATGAAGGCAGTATGAGGGGAGAGGCTAAGGCTATCTTGGGAGAGCATAAACAAAATTATCTCCTCCAGGAGTAAACAGATCCATCTCCTGGCAGGGAAGTAGGGTGGGAATTACGTCTGAATTAACTTTCTCTGCTTGCATTGCAAAAGATTGAATGTATTTGTTGAATGAATTTAAAGAGATATCCAGATGTTTACAAATATCTTCCTTCTATTTTCTATTCTAAATACATTCTCCTTTGAAATACTGAGCCTTAAGCCAAGTGCTTAAGTCTTCAATAGGAATTTTGACTAAGTAATAAAATTTATAATGACTTTAGGTTTTGGCCCTGGGTAAAAATAAATCTTCTTCCTGTGACAAAGAATCAATTGATACGAAGTATCTATATGGTCACCGACACAATAAATCATTTCATAAACCCCTGACCACTGATCTTTCAAATTCTTTGTCGTTTGAAACAGATACACTGCATGCTTTAGAAAGTCCTGAATTATGCACTTTTTCCAACCCAAATATGCAAACCTCTTATGTGAATAACACTTGTTTTTAAGACAAAGCCTTGAGAGGGAGTGGGATTAGCTGGCTTGTAGTGTCATGGTTCTCTCCTGGACAGATGTGCTGGGAAAGCAAAGGGTGCTTCTGACACATCTGTCCAGAGGCAGCAGCAGTCTGGCTCTCCTCTCTGGCTGGTGACACCAAAATATTCCTTTTGCATCACTGACATCAATAAATCATCCTTTCCCTCATGACGTGTTAGGTGATATTACTGTGTTTACATAAAGCATAATCAATGCTGCTGACTCAAACAATTCCCATTTTGGTGTAGCAGAGGATGTCCCTAGTCACCAGGGCCTGGCCCACACACATTATAGGAAGCTAAATACCAGTAAAACAGAGTACTACATTACAACTTCTGCCCCCAATGAATTACCTTCTCTCCTGTTATATTTCAGAGACCTCTTCAGAGGAGAGTTTTTTCCCCTCCTGAATACTGTATGCCTACACAAATACAAGTGACAGAGATTTCATCAGGAAAAAAAATCCCAGGTAATCTGCTGAATTTGATTACTGTACCGAAGGTGATATTAATTTCCCAAGCTGCTTTAGCATCTCTGAACTGCACCAAAATTACTTCTTCTGGGAGGATGAGGTAGAACACTTAATATTTCCTAAAGGGTATGGAGTGAAATGCATCCTCAAGATTCACAGTAAGAGATGACTCCACAAATCTTCTGGATGGCTTTGTGTTTGTCACCCCGATGCTGCATCACTGGCCAGGAGTGTGTGTGCTCTTTCAGGAAAACCTATGAACTGATGGGAGATACAAACAGGACATCAAACTGCTACTGGCCAAGTCAAGCAATATACTTCCCTCACCCAGATACCTGGACAGGTGTTGTCAAGGAAAGCAATAAAACATTTCAAGTATAAAATCTAATAATTTTTTTCACTGTATTGAAAGAAAAGATAGATTAGAGTATATATACTTAAGATAGGCTTGGATCAGTAAACTTGATATATTCTGAAGGATAAATTTTTAAAGATCAGTACCTCCCATCTGTAAATTATCTCAATGCAAGATATCTGTAACTAGCAAGCGATAGGATTCTAGTAACAAGGCATTTTTCTGACCAGCACAGACAACCTGATTTTTAAACAAAACTGATAGAATTTTTTTCTTTTCAAATGCACTGGAGGGAGATTAAAAAAAAAAAAAATTAAAAAAAAAAAAAAAGTGGGTAGCTGTATTTGTGTAAAATCCTGTTCCCACTCCCTGTATTTTGTAGAGGAACAAAGCTCTTATCTTGGATGTTTAAATTCCACAAACCCAACAACAATGGAGTGCTCATCCCTGTGACGTCTGAATTTCCCGTGTGGCTCAAACCCCTCCTAAGTGAGATATCCTTTATCACAGACCAGTCACTTTTGAAGTTGCAAGAAATCCCTGTAAGATGGTGGGACAGTTTTTTAGATCACTGCAGAAATCTGTTCTAACCTTCATCCCAAGGCAAGCTGAGAGAGGTACATGTGAGCTTGCCACATCTCCCTTTGTGAGGTGTAGCACTTGACACCATCTTCTGCAAACGTGAGGGTCCCTGCAGTGAACTGAAGCCTTGTTCTGCTGCACCAGGCAAAAAAACTACTAAAGGCATTAAAAAGAAGGACCAAAAAAAGTGTGCATTATTTTTATTCCTGTGCTGGTGACCACAGCTTTATGCAAGAGTGTGAGGAAGGAAGTGGAAAAAGTGGGTTGTTGTGCTGCCTCACTCATAACAACTTTCCTCAAGCTGGTGAAAGGGGAAATCAGATGTGCTACAAGAGGTAAACAAAGCTCTGGGTTTATCAAGGATATCGAGGGCAGTATTAATCACATCTCAGGGTATCTCTTTGTCTTTCCAGTTTAGATCCTATATGCAAAAATCAGACATATCAACAAATAAGATATGTTACATATCAGTGCCATGACTGTGCTTCCAAAGGGGATGAAGCAGGGTAGGACTTTGCCAAGTAGCTGCCCAGAGTTATGTTTGTTTTATGAGCCAGCTTTAGCTGTACACAGCTTTCACTGGTGTCAGACCTACCTATTGCACACCTCAGCTAAATTAATTGCTTGTCCTTATCAGCTACATAGTGTGCAGTTCTGTTTCTCCTGACCTCAGACACATTTATTGTTAAGAGGGGAGATGATGCACAAATGGCATTTTTTTCAGCAGTGTGTCTGTTTCTTGAAAGGAAGGTAGTTTGTTGATTTTTCTGCAAAAAGTTTCCAATGATACCTCTTTTTCCATAGTAAGAGAATACCTCTCTCTTCAGCCTTTACACACAATCCTATGGTTCTGAAATAGGTGCCTCTTCAGCAGACCCTGCACAGCTGGACCCCGATTGTGGGGGTGCCTCCCTTTCCACTGAGAGATTAAATTTCGTCCTAAAAACTAATCAGGCACTGGCCTACAATTAAACATCCAAGCCTCTATCTTCAAAAGTTTTCACCTCGTGCTGCAATCCCCACTTTTCCTCAATGCCAACAGTGCTAGTCCCAGGATGGTGCCTGCCACCTTCCTGGTGGTCCCAAAGAGGAAGAAAGAAATGGAACAAGGATTCTGAGGGTCTCCTCAGAGCTGGGTGCATTTCAGCTGTTCTCATTTTAAGTTCAAAGCCTTCTACATGGCAGCTGATTGGGAGGCTTTCCAAAATCTACAGGAGGCTGGGAAGGAATCCAGCATCACAAAGAGTACCCTGACAGAAACAGAAGAACTGGCAAATAAGCATATGTGAAACGTACCCCTTTTTGTCACAACCAGAGGCACTGTTTTCCCAACAAACACCCGATCCATCTGGTAAAGAACAGCCACTACCTGGCTCTGGGGAGATGATCCTTGCTGCCCAGCCAAAGGGAGTTTTAAGCAAGCAATCCTACCCTATACATTGCCCTCTTCTTACCCCGTTATCTTTCCAGTGTTGCTACTATTTTGTAAGAGAAGGTATTCTTCTGAGATCCTAGACCTACAAAATGATAGCAGTGTCATGCAAATGGGTTCATTTGCAGAGATAAGAATTTGTCACTAGCACTGTTTTACAGGACTGGGCCTTATATATTTTTCCTTGAACTCTTTGCAACAATTTCTCTCCTGCCAAATCCCTTTCTGTCTAGATCCTGCTCTTACATTCAGACTCCATTTCCTGTGGCTTTGGTTTGGCTGGAGTTTATACGCTCTTTTTCTTCTTAATCCCTCAGCTTTCTTTTGCTGTATTTTATTTTTGCTTCTCAAGCTCCTAATAGTGTTTCTGTAATCAGACTTCTGCACAGCTTCTGAAAAGGCAACACTGCAGGTCTGTCTCGGAGCATTAGTTTGCAAGCATTAGAAGACGCAAAGAAAAACCCTCTGTGTCTAAATCCTGCTATTTAAGCTACTATAATAGAGCATGTTCGCAGAAAGTCCTATAAATATATATATTTTTAAGGGTATCTCAAATGTCATACACGCTGCAGGCACAGACTTTTTAAGTCAAGGATTTACACTGACATCAGCGTCTCCTCAATTTTCTTCATAAAGCAGTGTACCCAACTCTTTCCTGGTATGTCCTTGCCTTTCTCCAGCGGCTGCAATAACACCAGGAGTAATTCAGAGGAGCGAGTAAGAGGCTCCTGCTTTGTGTATATCAGTGAAAAGCCCAAGGACAGAGCGAGCCTGTGCTTCTGGCAGCGCAGCACATGATAATTAGACAGCCCTGGTTACACATCCGTTGGTGCAGGAATGGCATACTTTCCTGGTGAGCTGGCAGGTAATAAAGCTTGCATGCTTACACGTCCATTATGAACAGGCTTATTAAGAGCCTCTCCTCCCACAGGAATGCTGTAGTATACATGGAAATGAGTCTGTGGTCACCCAGCGTTTCACAGGTATCCAGCTGCGCACTCAGCAGACACGGAGCACGCAAAGCTGTGCCAGCCTCCCAGGCAGAATCCAAATATTCCTGCTTAGAGAAGCAAGATCCTTTTAGTTGGAGCAAAGACAAGGCCCACTTGCTTTTAGCACTGCTTGAACCACAGAAAAAAAAAAAAAGGCATTTCTCATTCTCTTCAAAGAAAGACGGTTGCACATATTTCTCCAGGCCCCCAAGGGTATTTTGTCTCCATCTAAAATTCTCCAGATTACTTCACAAGTTTCTTAGCCAATATCTCATTGATTACTGTTGCTATAACTCCTCCTAAACAGATAAAATATTTCAACTGCCTCAGAGAAATGTCCTCTCTCTGCACTGGCATGTGTAGAAATGCCTCTCATAACTTCTGAATCTGGCTTATCTTTCCCAAGGGCTGAGGCATGACAATTCTTTGCTATTCCTCTCCCTGGTGTTTAGAATCGTGCTTCTGCCTTTGGCAAAGGATGAGGGAGGCCAGAATCTCCCCCCGTACACTTTGTTGAAGCTACAGTACTTGAGACAGGTTATTACTGCTAATATTATTAATTGTTTTAGAACATATTTTTACTGCCTTATAATATTTACAGACTTCATTGTGAATGCTACTACTCCCTTCCAGCTACTCACTGCTCCCTTCAGGCGTACTTCCTTTGAAGCAGCAGGTACAGGGTAAGTGCTTCAAAACTCAGGAGCTGCGAGGGTTTAGAACGCATGTGATGATGATTAGTGTTTCCTTTAGGGACTTCATGTTTCTGAGATATTCTTAACATTGGTCTCTTGCATCTCTCAGACACTCAAAACTCCCAGGGGATCTAGGGAAGTTGCAGTCCAGCCAAGTCCACTTATTCCCACAGTTCGCTTTCCACACCTCATTAAAGAAGTGATTCAGGATTTCTCTTCAAAGCTTCAGCAGCCCTGCACGTTAAAAAAGAAACCCTTCAGGAAAAAAACAGTATATGCTGTGAAGCACATATGGTACTCTCAGTGGGATTATATGGCAATAAGGAAATATTTTTGGGTAAAACACCAAAACAAAAATACATTTTTAAAAAGCAATGCAATTCAAATGAGGCCAGCAGCTCCACATGACTCCAAACAACATTCCAAGGTCTTCAAGGATTCATCTATGCTTACCAGTTCTGCTACTTTAATTATGCTAACACAGAGAAGCATAATGCCTTTCTGGCAAAGCAGCAAGTATACTGGTACAGTTTAGTCCAGTTACACCCATTGAGAGTGCCTACTGTTTTATACCTTTGTGCCCAGAGTGAAGATTTTACTGGCTATATGTATATCTATCTATCTAATCTATCTATCATCTATCTATCTATCTATCTATCTATCTATCTATCTATCTAATCTATCTCAAAAGAAAAATCATATGCTTGTTAATAAAACCTCTGTGTCAATTAGGTATAAGTCCCAATTAAATTCACCTTTACTTGAAGTTGCTTGTTTCTCTATCAGTTCTTCTGGGGTCTTGTTTGGAGATCTCTTTATCACGACTCCCCTGTGCCTTCCCTGCCACACTTTTCTGTGTGCTGCTGCAGCTGCTAAACCTCTTCCCAGGTTTGATTCCAGGCTTAACTCCTCCCAGTCATTTTGCAACATTTTCAGATCAAACCTAAGTGTGTGATCATTTATATTCCATTCTTCCTGACAGCATTCACCTCCTCTTATTTCCTTTGAGCTGGGTTAAAAAACCAGCTGGAGCAGAAGGCCAGCATGAGCCTGGTTATTCCAGCAGGACAGGTGGAAGTTAAGCAATACTGTTACCTGCTTATTCCTGCATTTTCATATAGAAAGGTAGGGAACAACTACAACTTGAGAGAGGTAGTTTTCTTCTTACCATCAGACTGCCTTACCAGCCTATTTTCCATTGTAAAGAGGTTTCACTAAGTGCAGACCTTTTTCCCCATGTAGGCTCTCTCTGAGGCTCTTGCACACTCAGATTTATCACACATTTCAATCAGAAATTAACAGCCACCCCACAAATCTGGGTAAGGTACCTACATGTGTACATCTATCTTCCCTGCTTCTCTGGTAAGAGTGACAGCATTACTCCTGAAAACAGGAGATCACTGCTGGAGTAACTCCTCCATACCTCCTGAAGGGAGTCAGCATCCCCTCAAGCACACATCAACTAGTCCTTCTCTGAGGCAGCCACAAGCTGGAGGCAAAATGGGAGAGAATCTTCCATCTGAAGCAAAGACAGTCACCACCTCTGAACACATCTTTGTGCCACAGCTGGCACTGGCCATTTGATGAGCAGTCTGAGAGCCCGGGCTCATCTATTACAAACTAGTGCGGAGAGCCATCTGCGTTACCCGCAGCATGATTGTCCAGGGAGAAGTTCTGCAACTCTTTGGACTTACAGATGATGTCTCTGCCGGTTGTGTCAGCTGCAGAAGCAGTTGTATTTTCAAAAGGGAAGCATGAGAAGGACATTGGAGATCTGCCTGCATTTCATTGATGTCCTCCTTGCAGATGAGGTTGGTACCAGGCTACTGTAAAACATCACTCAGGGAACTAATCTGCAACTCCAGACAGGAAAACTCACTTTTCCCTGAAACACTTTGAAGCATTTGTCTCTGGGAGCTGAGGAAGCAAAGGGCTGCACAGTGCTCAGTATGGTGGGTGTTTGGTCCCTGACTGCTTCAAGTCAGTCATTTAAACTAACTGGGAAAAAAACAAGGGAAGGACCTAACTGATGTGACTATTAAAGGAAAAAAAGGACAAGGTTCAAAATCTGATTTCCTTCATATTTACTCCCGTTAAATGAGAATAGACACACTGCAAAACACAGGAGTAGGAGTAGGAAACTGAAGCACTGTGTTGGCTCAAACATCAGCCTGAATCCTGCGATGACCCAGATCACAAAGATTAAAAGCAACACAATCCCTGAACTAATGAAGTAGGTAAGTGGATAGGACTTAATAACGGTGTGATACTTGGGTTATGGTTTGTGTGCATTTTGAAGTAAAGAGGAACTCTTTGGATAATTGGTGTATTTATTTGTTCCCCTTTTTCCCAGCCTCTCTCAAACCAGCACTCAGACTCTCAGAGAGTCTTGATCCTGCCAACAATTTGGAGAGGGATGCTAAATGTCAGAAATGCAGTAGGACAGAAATGGCTTAACTTTCTCCAATCAGTGGCACCTTTTTTTCTTTTTTTTTTTTCTTTTTTTTTTTTAATTTACACTGTAAGCTGTTTAACTGGGGCAGGGACAACTTACTTTTTACTTTTTACGGATTTGCATACAGGATTCAAACCACAACTCTTATATTTCAGTGAAGCACTCGTAGGTGCTTCCATAAAAGAAATAAAGTGAAAAATCCTACAGGGATGTGCAGTGAGAAAGTCTAATTATTACTGAAAAGGGCAGTAATCCACGGAGAAGTGACATCTAATACAGCTCTGTGGCAGTGACAGAGACAGCAAATAAGGCACTAACAGCACTTGTTAGCAAAGGAGCAATTACAGCACCAGCAGCTGTGGGTGAATGTGAAATCTCTGTAGAAAGGCCTGTGCCTCTACCACACTTGTCTGACAGCAAATGAGACAACTGAACTCCCCAATTGCTGCGCGAAGAAGGAAGATGACAAAAGTAAATCAGTTTGTTGTGGGTCACTTCAAACTGCAGACAGCCCCAAAATATACCATACTTCTTAAACCTACGTCTAGGCAAGCAGCAGCAGCAGTTCAAGCTTGTGGCAATGGTGTTAGAGGTATTGAGGCCACAACAGTGGCTGCCACAGGAGAGCTCAGGCTCAGAAAGTGTTCCACAGAGAGCTGCCACTGTGAAACTCTTGTTCCATTTTCATCTCAGTGGGACTAGACTGCAAGGGATGTCATGCGGTAAGAGACACTCCACGTCAAAATTAGAGGCCACAAAGGACTGGAAAAGTGGAAATTTTTTTTCCCACTTTTGTTTAGGAAGAAACAAATCACAGAAAACAATGTATCACAGAGGGGCCATCTAACCCTGGGGAGACAGGATGGCAGTTTTGGAGCACTTCTGTGGACAAGTTCTGGCACCTCTGAGCCCCATGAGCATAGCAGGTGGCAGAGCTCGGGGCACAGGGACACTGGAAGGCCTTGGGCTGTGGCTTTGTAGTTGGATATCTCTGTATTACTGTCTGCATCTCTTCTAAATCTCCTTACGGAATAATTACTTGAGAGATCCCTCTAAACACTGCAGGAAAGTACTTCATCCTAGGCATTAATTAATATGGCTGCCAGCCCTGTACCTACAGCTGTTTTGTAATCAAAGGAGTGAAGACTGCAATTAGTTGCTCATCTTTCAAGCCTTTATTTTGAAGAAGGTAACAATCCCAGTTACAACCAAAATGATTAAGACACCAGAAACTGCAGAGCTGATGAGTAAATAATAACCATATGACTCATTTCCTAGATCAGAGATGCCTGGAAACTGAAATTAGCAAGTCACAGAGCAAAAGGCTTCATCTTTGAGGGGTTTCATTTTGTCTTCTAATTGTACATAAAAAGATAAAATCTGCAGTGCCTGGGCCTTGTGAAGTGTCTTTCCAAGACAGTCTATGGAGGAACTTGCATTTTGTTATATTAAAGGCCATGCCTTACAGTGTTTAAAACCACACCTTAGAGCACAGTGGATGGCCAGGGGTCTGCAATGCATGTTCCTGAGCTGTTGGCACCATGGGGCTCCCTGTTCCTGCGCTCTTCTTACTTTCCCAGCTGTGGTTTGGGCTGTGACTTGTGGAAACAGTCAGATGGATCAGGATGGACCTTAAATCCAAATTTCCTTGCTGCAAGAAAGCTGAGGTTTAATGGGTAATTAGAATCTGAATTAGAAGAAACCACCAAGTCAGAGAACCCTGCTTATGTTCATGAGTTACGGTGGCTGGTCTCTACCAGCTCTGATACCAGCTTGCTTTTCTTTGCAAATATGTCAGTTCACAAATGGGCCTCAAGGATTTAGGAACTAAACCCAAGACACATTGCAAATCTTGTGTATCCTTTAAGACACAAAAAAACCTAATTTTGAGGGCAAGTAGTACATAAGTGCTATATATAGCTCATGTTCATCTCTGAGCAGGAGAAAATGTATTAGAATATTTAACCTAATCTGGCATTCTAGAGGGAAGCCTTACTTCGGTTGTACCCACAGAAATTTGTTACAAGAGTAAATACATGGCACAGAAACAATTCACCTCACCTTGAAAACTTGCAGTCTGGATTTGGGAGGTTAAGAGACAAAATGTTGAAGCAGGTAAGAAAACTACTTCATCTGAATGTAATTTGAATGTCCAACAGAATGTCATTGTAGTCCCATGTCACCCAAATAAATGACTGCTCAGAACATTCAGAGAACATTATTCAGAGTTTCAAATTAAGAAATATAAAAAATAGAGAGAGCCTACATTATTCATAAAGGCTGACCCAGTGAAAGACCCAAAAACCTGAGCTTTCAGAAACTTCAGCCAGAGATGATCCTCTGTGCAAAGCCATTGTACCCCCCATAAATCACTCAGCTGCAGTGGACTTCAACACACACAGCAGAGAAGCCCAGATAAAAAGAGTAAATATTTTTAAAATACCAAAAAAAAAAATCAATAACAGACCTGAGCAGCAGATTACTTCCAAATCTATGAATCAGTTCCTTCATTCTTATGTTCACATAGTGCTCGCTTGTCAATGGTTTATGAAAAATAACATCCTTTCAAATTTGAGGAGAACAAACTGTACCAAAACCATAACCAAAACATATGGTTTACCTTCAATTTCAGCAATTATCAAGTGTGTTATTTTGAGTTAATACAATTATTAATAAGGGCTTTGCAAACATTTTAGATATTCTGGTTATTCAAAACAGGCACAATATGTACTTGTCGATATTTGCAGCAGAAATGAAGACATTTCAAGGTCCTGTTAGCCTCTCTGACTGTGCTCTGGAGCTGCTCACCTGCCCCTCCAGCCTCACAAGTGAGCTGAGGTTGCCCCTGGAATCCCAGCACAAGCAGAAATGGGAGGCCTCCCATCCTCATGCCCTCAACCCAGCTTCAGAACTGAGACCTGCTTTTTATCTTGAGACCTTTTCCCAAACTGGCTGTCCCCCACTGGTCCTTCCACAGACTGTATTCCCAATCCATTACTTAGCTCTTTCAACCATTTCCCAGTTATCACCTCTGAAACCAGTAAGGGAGTAGCAGCAAGAAAACCACAATTTTTACTTCAAATACGACATCGGCCTAATAACCCAGACCGCACCTATCTCTGATATATTGTCTTTTTCTTTGCCTTCATCTGACCATGACTCTAGCAGGCCTGTCATACAGTTGTGTGCCCATTTGTCCTACTTGTATTGCTTCTTTCCTAGATTTCTGGTGAAATTCCTGGTTTGTACTAGCATGACTGCATACATAGCCTGCACAATGCAAGCAAATTAGGCTTCCATCCAAGGTGACAGAGTTACCTTTCTCCCTCTCTGTTCACTCCATCTTTCAGAGGTGGAAACTTTAGCTCAGTTTCACTCCAAAAGTTAGCTGAGTGTCTTAAAACATCAATGCCTCATCATCCCCATACTGAGAGTTTACAAGAATGCAACTTCAGGACATCTGTCAACTGCATCTCCACTGACTGTAGAGGGAGCATAGATCCCTAATTTAGGCACCTTTTGTGTCCAAGATTAGTTTATACAAATACATCTGAAATACACAAGTTATTTAATAATTATTTTATTTCTGTGGGCTTATCGAGCACTGCAGGGGAATGCAGCTGTTTGGGAATACAGATAAAAACAACAGTGTGCAGAAGTTGCATGGCTTGTGTGGAAGTGCAGAGTCTCAAGCCCTCGTAGGAAAACTGCCCTGGGCAAAGGATGCTCAGGTAGGTTCTGCATCTCAGAGCCCCACCAAGATGCAGGCTTCATGGAAAACAAATATACCAGGTCTTTGAAAGGGGTGGCTTTGGGTCCTAAATTTTCCTACCTGAGCAAACAAGTGAGAACTTGATAAGAGCACTTGTTCTCTACACCCCATTACCAATCATGAGAGGATGTCAATATTCAACATGAAGCAGTCTTTTCACCACTATGGATAGGAGCAGTACCTTCATCTGTGTTTCTGGGCCCTGGAGTCACACCTGGGAGGTTTTTTTTATACAGTTATTGTATAGTAAGACAGCCAGCACAGCCCAAGGATTTTGTTTTGTTTGTTTAAAACCTGCTTGTGGCCATGAGGTGTTGAAATTCACACTTCAGCTGCTGAAGCAACACTCTGGGATGACATATCACAGAAGTGAGGCCAAATGATTATCAGGGAGGGATATATCATAAAACAAAATAAATGACAAAGAAAAATGGGCCATTCTAAAAGCAAATAAAAACAGTGCAAGGTGGTAGCACAAACAAACAAAAAAGCAAGAAAAAAAAATTACAAGAGCTCACACCACTCTTTCAAGACACAAGAATACTCAAATAAGGGCAGCAGTATTCACTTGAAACTACACAACAGGACTATAGTCCAGCTGCTTTATTATTCTCTTATAAAAATGAATCTAATATTAAACATTGCAGCTCCTTGATAGAACATGAGGAACTAATGCTGGCTGCACACTATGAATCACAGTGAGTATCTATCTGCATTTAAATTTACTGGACTTTGAACAAACTGACCTAATAGCTAAAAATACAGTCTAGTTCCCATTTCTAAAATCCCATTTCTGCCTATCCTAACAGTTCACAGACAGTGATGGTTTGCTGTGAAGGTACCAGTCCCTTCTCTTCCCAAAAGAGGATGTGATGCAAGCTCTGACTGATTGGCATGGACAGATATTCAAGCAGACAGTTCTCTGAGCTATCAGTTCTTAACTTCTGCATTGCCTGGACATGATGACAGGAATCTAGAAGTTAATTACCTAGCAATTTTCCTTCCTTAAAATTATTTTGTAAGACTGACTTCTGTCTCCTGCTCTAAGACTGTGCAAACACTACTACTGCCTGTGTTTGGTCCTGAATGGCAGTGGCAGTAGCAAGCACTGAAAGTTGTTATCTTCTTCCTGCTCACAGATATAAAGCAAGAGAAAATAAAAAAAGGGTGGATTTTAACATCAGAATTACCATATATATCATGGCTTCTCTAAAAGGTATAAAGTTACCCACACTGGAAGTCTGATTTAACAGAAATACCATCCAAAGGTAAACTGGTAAATAAGTGGCTGTATCTAGTTTTGCATAGGCAGCTGTCTAATACCTTGCAGCCAAAGCCGATTAGATTGAATGATTTCCTACAACACATGTAGATGAACCCCTTACAATATGAAATTGAGGGTTTTGTCATGCATAAAAGCAAATTCAAGCATCCACATCCACAAGTCAAGCATGGAAAATTATAATGATTCTCACATAGTCATGTCACTGCATCATTTAGAAACTTCACCAAATACTGCTAATCTTGCAACACATTTGGCAATTCAGATAGTGGGACTAAAGCAATTCCATAAAGTCAGGATACCTCCAGTATCCACCAGATGCATCTTCCTAAATCAGCTGCATTTGTTTAAAATAACCAGCAGGTCTGACTTAAGACCACACACTCCTTGAAAGTGAAACAATTTTTCTCAGAGGAGTGTTGCTTCATAACTTGTGCAAAAGCTATAATTCCATTTAGCTGGCAACTTCATCTCGACAAGAAATAAGTACAATCATACTTTCAAAATTTTTTGTCAATTTTTTTCTTATTTTTTTAAAAATTTCAAAATGAAAACAAAAATTGCTACCAGCTGATTAGAAGCAAATCATGCTAGACAAGACTTCTGCAAAACTCATGGTGGTAGTAAAATTATGCTCATTTTAACTTGAACACTTTACCTGATCAAGTGTCATAGGGATTTGTAATAAGCAAAAAAGTTGTAGAGGCAAATTTGAAAAATCAATTTGTTCACTGATAAACTAAATTAACTATGAAAAGAGAGGAGCAAGTTTTGTAAGCTTATTTTCCAAACAATACTACATTTTTTTCCCCTACATCATGCATTGTTTCTGTCTCATACTTATTTTCTCTGCTCTCAAACCAGAAGTAGCACTATAGCAAAACAGCCAAATCGTGACCAGCACTGGTAAAACCCTTTCATTTTGAAAATCATGTCCCCATCCTCTCTGGGAGTAGAGGGTCACTATGCTCCACAGAGGAGGTAACCCAGTCTGGGACAAATCTGAGCGTCAGGATATTATTAGTGCTGAAGGTCATTATCTCTTGGGAACACAGTAAGGATTAATCACAGACTAATGACCATTCCTGGCCCCCATGGAGGAATTTGGGGGGTAGACAAGGAGCGTTTCAGAAGCAGCAGTTAGGTCTGCCTCATATGTGACCCTGGAGCTGCCGGGGACCCGTGGGGACAGATCCTGTGCAAGCTGAGGGACAGGTCCCATGGTGTTCCCTGGCACAAGGACAGGGTGGCACGGTGGCAGGGGTGGCCAAGGGTGGGGCACAGCTCCTGCCAGGGCTGAGCACACACGGGGTCAGGCTGGAGGTGCAGGGCTCCGTGGGGCTGAGTGGTGCCCAGCTATGCCCCACTATGGCACTTCCCAAGGTCTCCCTGCTGCCTCCAGCCCCACCTGGATTGACATGCTAGTGTGCAAAATGCAGGTCGTGCTATCACTCACACCAAAACCTGCTGGCAGCTCCATCTTTTCCTGCTCTCTCAAGGAAGCGGGACGTACGCAATCCCACCGTCTGTTGTCCTGCCTGTCAGAGGTACCCCTGTGACAAATCCCAGTCTGTTGGCCAAGTTTAACCACAGAAGGGCAGGGGTCTGAAAGATAAAAGCAACTTCTGAAGTCACGCAAATCTGCACGTGGGTTGTGCTCCAGCACGAGAGGATCTCTGTGAGAGCTCTACAGCCCTGGGGTTTGTGTCTGGTCAATGTGCAGCAGACCCCAGAGCCAGCCCTGGCACCATCAGTGTCCTGCCCTCAGGGGCACTGGGACACCATGGAGGTCATAGGGAGTCACCTCACTTCCCACAATAATCTGTGGTTAGTGAGGTGCTGCAGGACCTCAGGCACCTACCACAGGGAATCAGGCCCCTCTAGCTCTGCTGCACAGCTTGTTGTTCCCTTCTTTGTATTAATCTACAGAAGAAAAATCCCAGTTAAAGGTCACAGCGACACAGATAAGTTTGCAAAAAAGTGTTGTCAAGAAGCCAAAATTTTAATGTCTGATAAATCCAAGTGCATCATACTGACATAGCATGGAAACACGACACTATTCTAACTTCTGGTGCTCACATAATCTGTACATCACATTCTGAGACACATTAAAAAAAAAATTCTACTGCTTTATTATTTGGAATTTTATGTTGAACTAGACCTTCAGGCCTGTAACTCACATGAAACAACAGTGAAACCTAAAGAACTTCAAAACTGTTTTCCAGTGGTTTCTCTTGTGGAGATGAACATGCATCTTTGGAAATCATTAATCCCTAACACTGAAGGGAAGGCAGTAAAGGAAATCTGATAAGCACACTAGCACCAGTTTGCAGTCAATTGACAATAACATTTTCTAACTTTGAAAGCATCATAAAAATGTGTATTTCCTTACCTTGTTTCCTTACCAGTATTTTCTGGAGAGAGCTACCCTAATCTCCTGGAAAGAATCATACCTTATGGTACCAGCCACAGTAGGATGTGGTCTGTACCCTTGGGAAAGCCCAGGATCACCAATTGGACTGGCTGAGGAGGAAGGGAAAGGGAAAATTTCTGGTTTTGGACAGCAACCATGAGAATACCCTGCTTTTTTTAACCTTAGCTTCTTTCATACCTTCTTTTAACCATTTCCTATCTAGAATTGGTAATGCGCAGTTCACTTTCGGTAGAAGAAGAATTGGATCCAGTATAATTTTGTTCAGTTCTGTTTATTAATTAGGGAGGAAAAACATCCTGTGTCCTTGAAAGCAAAAGGAATCAAGCAGCAGAAGAGGCAGGCTTTGCTTACAAATAAAATCCCGTCTTCAGCTAACAATCTGGACAAAGGTTCTCTTTTTAAATTATTTTTAACACTGCCAGGCTATTGGTGCTTCTGTGGCTGCAGTGATCCCTTTCTTACTGTCCTGTCTCAGTTTCTGTTTTTTCTGCCCCGCTTCACAGAACAATAAACGTTTACCAAATTGAACTCAGTGAAACCTCTTTACCTGCATATGCTTGCACATTGGAAAATAGCTTCTACTATTTTGGTTACCTGATCCATAAAAGATCCCTTTTCTTGCCAGTTTATTAACGTTTACCTAAATATATTAAAACTATTTACTCCTCAAAATGGCTAATTAATATTCAGATGTAGCCAAATGATAGCAGCATGCAATCTTGATTAAAGGCACCTAGCATGACTTGGCCTATGAAAGTATTACAATTTTCATGCACAGAATTTCAACTCTGATGTGCAGAGCTAAAACCAACAGTGAATCACATAGCACCACAGTTCCTACAGCGACAGAGAGTTTGCAGTTAAAAGAGTTAAAAGAGTTCAGTCATCAGTGAAAGCAGCAAATGTAAAAAACTGAACATAGCTTAGAGGCGGAAAGAAAAGAAACTGCTTAAGAAAAGACTGAAGAAATTGACAGATTCTCAACTAATGTCAATCAGTATATCTTTGGTGAAGGTGATGAACTTCCTTAATGTAATGGAGCTAAAAAAGCTGCCCAAAGCAAGTACTAGAAACAGGGATGGTCACAAAAGTACCAGGCAGAGGGGAAAACGTAAATTAATGAAAATTATTTTCACTTTGCATTATCTAACAAAAGAAAAAATACTTTATATAATTTTCTTATTATTAATCAGATGAACAGAACATTCCAATATTCTACTTATAAAGGATATAGCCCCACTCTCACAAATACTGCTGACAGTCTCTTCTTGTGATCCGCCAGACTTCCAAGTTTCCTCAAACCTATAACAATAATCCTGAAAAGCATAAAGTGGCTGGGCTGTGGCAACCACTTCTAAAGTGTGAGAAACAAAGAGGAAAGCATCCCTTTCCAAAGGGAGAGCAGCTGGACTAAGAGAAGCTAAGCATATACAGGTTTTGTGGTGGGATAAGGATTTTTTGTTAATCCTTTGGTATAGCTCCAGCTTTGTAGATGCTTTTTCTACAGTATTGTTTAGCAATAGGTCAGATCTCCTGTAGAGTATCCACAAACTTCCTGCATCTTACCTTGTCTCCTCAAAATCAGAGTGCCTTTTTTGTCATTTTAGAGTCTTATATTTAAATGCCCTTTTCTCCTGCTTCAAAAAATTCTCTTTCTTTCCAATCCAAAACCTTTGAAGGACTCCTAAGTCTTCCCCTTTGTCTTAAATTGCAGTGCAAGATGTAACCAAAGGTATGTATTCTATTACCAGCTGTTAAAACCAGCTGGGGCAGTGTTCTTTATCTCTTCTACAACCCATCCTCCCTCCAGGGGAATATCTTCTGTTAATGGGCCAGAGTCTCAGTGCATGACTGATAAAATTACATCATCCCATTGGGAGATGCTCCACCCAGGGGGAGGAGCCCAGCATTCCTACCTGGATATAATCTTTATTATTTATTTACTTGGCACACCACAGGCAGCCTTTCTCCACTGGATTCCCAGAGGAAGACCAGACCCATCTATATCACCACTGATCCTTCAAAGGAAAACTACAGGATCCCTTCTACAGGATCATTGCTTCAACAGAACCACATCTGTCTCTCCAGGAGGACTGCAGCCACCATTTAATCAGACTGCTACCAACACCCTGACCAGCAGGGGCCAATTGTATTCTGACTCTGTCAGTGTTTTTTGTGATATTGCATTTTATTTTAATTTTTCTAGTAAAGAACTGTTATTCCTATTCCCACATCTTTGGCTGAGAGCCCCTTAATTTCAAAATTATAATGATTCGGAAGTAGGGGTTTAGATTTTTTCCATTTCAAAGGAGGCTTCTGCCTTCCTTAGCAGACACCTATCTTTTCAAACCAAGACACACTTTTTTTCCCTCTGTGAGACCCTCTGGAACTGGTATTCTTTTAATTCCTTTTCCTTCTTCCTCTTTAAGGACTTCCCACTTTATCTGGCACCACCATTAAAGGCGATGGCTCTCCATCACCGACAAGTATGTGGTACAGACCTAGCAGCAAACAGCCTGTTCCACATTAAAAACATGACATTTACAATAATATTGTCCAAAATTCATCAGATGAGTAGAACATGCAGGCCACCCCGTTTGTCTGGGATCAAACAGAGTTTAAATGTCATTTAAAAGAGCTATTTTATGGATTTTTTCCGAACATAGACTGAGCCTGTTTTCACCTCACAAAGAGCATCTGACCAACCAAGACAATTTGCACAGATATTTAAGTAAGACTTAGGAAATTATGATTATGATTTTTTCCTTTTTTTCCCCCCACAAAAAAAAATAATAAATCCACAGAAACAAAAGCTTTGGAAATCCCCACTGCCCTGCTGGACAGGGAAAGCAAATGCTAAAGACATTTCAGTCAAAATAGTTTTGTAGTGTTTAGTAATTATATGTGTAGACAGCAATACATTCAGCACTGGGTTACAGCAGAGACATTTCTATCTCAAAAAGCCAAGAACTCTGAAATCCCTGGTAAAAATTATAGACAACAGAAAATATTTTTTTATCTGGAACAAATATTCAGAGATATGAACCACAGAAATCAAATATATAAGGTTAGCGTACCAATTTGTCTGCATTACTTTGGAAATGTGGTGAATATTAATAAAAATTACCAAGAAGATATCCCATCTTCTACCCATTAGGGTGATCAAGAAAAAAGATAGTTGACTGTGCCTGTACTGAATAAAACTGGAAGATACTTTTAACTGTAGAAACTATAGAAATCACTTTAGAACTGATCCTCTTAGAATAGCATTGAGCTTTACTTAGACATCAGCTCATACTTCTGCTGCCTGCCATGCTTTACTTTCCCCATTTCAATGTAATTTTTTCAAGGAAAACTTAATATTTAAAAAAAAATAATTTCTGAAAATGGAAACCGAAGTTTTAAATTATAAAATTTGACTTTTGGGTTAATTTGAGAGTTTTTCCTTAATGACATGAATCAGTACATTTTATGTCAATGTAGATTTGATGAGTTTGGTGGTTCTGTGGTCTCCAAAAACTAGAGGAGAGAATAATCAGGCCACCAGTTTTTAAAGACAAGGAAAAGTGTATTTTTCTTGCCTTTAAGGCAAGGGGAATCTGAGATACTCCTGTATGAGAACATGCATATAATTTAATAATCTAGAAAGGAACTAGCAGGTGCTCAGTTATACTGCAATTATTCTGCTTTACCACAGAGAATTCTGAGGTCTGTTAAAATGGAAAATAATTTGAATTTTTTCTTTTCTTATAAGTTGCCAACTTTTTTAACAAAGAGACAGACCAATAGCATATGCATTTACTGTGATCCATTCTGACCAGTGCTGGCTAATTAAGGTTTTAGCTAATTTATTTTTAAAACACGGCTTGAGTTAGAATCTGAAAACTCTTGTTAGGTAATACAAACAAGAACTGAAGACATGTTACAACTGAGAATGAAACAGCACTTCTAGTTCTCATCTTAGTGGAAGCTGTAGGTGTCACTGACTGCAGTTCATATCATGGTAGCAATTTTTACTTAAGGAAGACAACATCCTTTTAATGTGTGAAATAATCTGCTGGTGAACTCCAATGTTTGAAAAGGGCCACTAAAAATTAGAAGACTGAAGTAATAAGTGGTGGGCTTAGGTGGAAAACCTTAAAGAAAGGCTTTTTGGTCTGTAAATAATCTTTTCCAACTAATCAGTTTTGTTTCATTTGAAGAAATATCAAATAGCTATGTGGAATACTTTTCCCCATACCTTGAACTAACTGCCTCTTCTAAGACATCAACAGGGCAAGATTTGCCATTCCTTCTTAGCATTTTCCCAAAGGGTTAAGCAGAACTGCTAGAACTTGTATATGTAAATGTGTATATATGTATATACACACATATATATATATATATATACACACAAATGTGTGCATATATATGGGGCAGCTTGTGCAGCATGGCTACTCCCTGCTGTAGTTCAAGCCAGAATAATACTGAAGATGTGGTCATTGTTTACACCATCAGAGCACTGAATTATGTGTTGTCCTGTATGCTCCTTCAAAGATGAAATTTTGAAGAAATCCAATCAGGTGTGATGGTAGTAAGACCAGCCTGAGGGAATCCCATCCCTGTCCACCTGTTCCACCTCTCCAGGGGAAAAGAGGGTTGTGACTTCTGAAGCCAGCTTTGCACTGAAACCAGGGTGCCTTTTAATGACATGGTAAACACCACAGAACTCTAGAACATATATGGAATAGCATTCAGTATAAAAAATCTATCTTTTCATACTTTTATACGACTGGGAAAAGATAAATATGTCTACAGCAAAATTTCAGGTTGAAGCCCACTATGCTATGGTGATCAACTCATTGTAAAGTGTCAAGAAAATAAATATGTTTAAAAATATGTGGTTGCCTCAACTTTTAAGAATATTCAAATCTATTTCATATTCCAGATACTTGGCTACATGTTTGTATTCACAAAGCTCTTTCTTGAAAGTGAAAATATAGCACTATTTCCCCTGCCATGTTCAACTTTCTTAAAAAGCAAAGGGATACTGCTATTTAGATTGCAGGAACAGCAGGAAGAACATTTGCCTGTTTAAATCTTCCTTTCTGAAAACATGGCTTGTTTATTTACTTAAAATTTGTGAAAACACACTTAATAATTGGTTTTGTAAAAACAACAATAAAAGGAACAAACCAGAGTCATGAATTCAAATTACTACAACAAAAAGGCTTATATTCAGAGGCTAAAAACATGCTATGTTGTTAGCTGGTAAATCAGGATGGAATTCAGCTCTTCCAAAAATGGCAAGGTCACACACTGTCTGATCACATTCGTACTACATGAAGTTCTATTTCACTCAAAATCTTTGTCTTTTTAGTTGGTGTTGATCTAAGATGTTAGAAATGATTGCAGTCTACAGAAACAAGGTGGGGGGGAATCAGTTGTGAAACATGTCTGACTCTTGGAGATAATTCAAATGGAAAAAAAAATCCAGGTCATTGGCCTTTTTAAATAGACCCCCGGCAATATTTACTCCTCCATAAATAGCACAGTCACATGAAATAAAACTGTGTTCAGTAAAGCCTGCAAAACAAAAGAACAATTTACAGACTGAAAGGCAAACTGTGGCTCATGTGTTCGCTGGGGAGGATTAAGTGAGCTTGCTGCCCGGTCCGTGCTTAGTGACTGTGGTGTCAGTTCCGCTTCAAGGGGAGCAAGTCAGGTCACCCAAGGTGCTCCATCCTTCAGCAAAGGCCGGGAAACGCCGGGATCCTGCTCCAGACGGTGACTTGTGAGCTCCACTGCCTTTACCCGTGACTCAGAGCACATCTACATAAGGAAATATCATGGGCATTACTGCACCGCTTTAATTCAACCACCACGGCTCTGGTGCTCTAGGAAGGGCAGCACATTTCCCTGAGGTAGACAAGTCCTAACATGGAAGCACAGCCTTCTGAAATACCAGTAACACCATTTAGTGCACCTGCTTGCAAAAATATATATTTTTGGATGATACAGACAAAAGGACAAATGAGTAAATTAGAATAAACATTATTTACATTTCCCTAAAGCTCATGTCAATCTCTCCTGTGTGCTTACCCACACTTAAGACTCTATTTCAAGTCTTACTTTTTAAATTTTTTCCTCAAAGATCCAGCTCTGGAAATCATGTTATTACATAAAAGCCACAGCTATCTCTTCTAAGTCTCTTGCAGCTCTGAAAACACTTCAAAACGTGAAACAACTGCCCACAAAAACTTTGTAACCCGTACAACAAATCAGTAGTATCCACAAGGGCATGTGACTTTATTTCATTCATTAACTGGGGAGTGGAAAGATTGATTTTAATTAAATCAATATTTGAGACTCTTCCTTACTAGTATCACTCTATGTACACTGGTTATGCAAAATGAGGTTAAACAATGCTGCTGAAAAGGTATTTGTGGGATCTGAGCCTGGTTTGAGGGCAGATTTGCAGGTGATGGGTGCCAGCCCAGTCACCAGTGGGCTGTGGAGAGCTGTCTGCTCGGTGGACTTGGCTTTGTTTCCAGTTGCTAAATCACAGCAGAGACACATGAAAATATAGAAATACTTTTCTGCTATTATTCTCCAAGGAGAATAGAACTGCAAGGGAATAGAACTACAATCCTAGACGCAGATACAAGTCTTTACAGACTTGTATCTGTACACCGTCAAAGTGCTTGGAAACCCTGGTACAGCAAAGCCTTTCCACCTTGGATTTAGGGAGAGATTTTCCCCATCCTCTATTTCTCCCCACTACAGCCTATATATACCTGGTTTGCAACTCTTGGCCATGTTTGTACTTTTCTGCCTGCCACATTCAGTAAGTTTCCAAGCAGCTGATTCTTAGCATGCAGTAATTCTTGTTAGCCTGCTAAGAAGCTGACAGAATAAACCTTGCTGTTTGTTTAATTCCCTTCACTGAGCATTAGGAATTACTCCTGAAAGAACTCGGGCTTCCAGGTGTTCTTTCTTACATGCAAATATTTCATACCAGAAGTAGTTCCCTCTTATTTCCAAAATGCTGTGTTGAACAATCTTTAAAGCTTAAGATAGTGCTCATGGGCATTCATAAGGGTCTGATTTGCCACAGACAAATGAATGTAGGAAGTGGTAGTGAAAAGGCTACAATGTTTTTTGTTGTTGGCAGTGGCAGCTGGTCGGTGGGTTGGTGGGGCTTGGTGTCATTTCTGCATTTCAGTGAATATAGGTATCATTTGTTACATTTAAAAATACCACGAATCCACTCCTCTTGCTGAAGATCTTTACCCATTTTATACATATAAAATGCAAACAAATCTTCAGCACAGAGAATAGATTAATTAATACACATCTGCTCATGCTCTATAGATTCTTGCTAAGGAAATATCATAGCAAAGATGTTAACTGACTTTGAAAGCTTAGTTGTAAACCTATGTCCCTAAGGGATGCTTTGCATCTTACTGAGCCAGAAAGATTGCTGTTGAATTCTCAGACAGCACTGTTTACACCCAAAATGACAGTTCAAGACACAGGCAGAATTAAGGAGTTAAACTGGGATACATTTTCATTGGACTATCAGTTACAATAATCCGTGTATTTCTGCCTGTGCATACAAAATTCTTAAAATACATTTTTTATTTGCAACACAATCACACTAGATTGTCTGACAGAAGACTCAATTCAAAGGTTTTTAAAATCACAACAAGAATCAGAGCTAGTTTTAACAATCCATCGCCTGCATATACCCATACACATAGTTTTGCCTGGAAAGACTGTAATGATGTATTCACAGGTATGCTGAAGGAAGTCAAACTCAGGACCCTTGCAAAGATCTTGCCAACTAACCTCGGAATTCCAATCCCTGAATTTCAGATTCTGCTCTGGGAAGAAGGCGACAGATGGCCCTGAGATAACTAATGCTGTATTATTCAAGGATTTATCAAGCAGAATACTTGGGAACATGTATGCTAGACATCTACTACCCAACACAGACTACAAAACATGTAAACATACAATTTATCCTGAACTAGGTGAATATCTCACTTGGTTTTGGTGGAGTATCATTCCAGGAAGTATTTTAAGCTAGGACCAAGCCACTCCCATTTCAGACAGGCTGGGTGAGTTGGAGCTGTTCAGTCTGGAAAAAGGGAGACATTAGAGCACTTCCTGTATCTAAATGGGGTCTACAAGAGAGCTGGGGAGAGACTTACTAGAAGGACATGTAGTGACAGGACAAGGGACAATGGTTTTAAACCGAAAAAGGATAGATTTAGATCACATATTAGGAAGAAGTTCATCACTGTGAGGGTGGTGAGGCACTGGAACAAGGTTGTCCAGAGAAGCTGTGGATGGCCCATCCCTGGAAGAGTTCAAGGCTGGGTTGGGTGGGGCTTTGGGCAACCTGGTCTGGTGGAAGGTGTCCCTGTCCATGGCAAGGGGTTTGGAACAAGATGAGCTTTAAGGTCCCTTCCAACCCAGGACATTCTGTGATTCTATGAAATACCCTGAAAAACTGCTGGGTTTGTGCAGTAGTAAACATAAGCACAGTTGCAGTCAACAGGGCTTTTCATTTTCATTTTCATTTTGAGAGGGAAATAAAATTTTCTCCACAAACCTTTTTGGCTGAGAGTTCTCTCACTCAGGGCATAGTCTTTACTAAAATATTCCTCCCACTGTCTCTGAGAAGAGCTAGATTCCTGGCAGCTTGGCCTCTAAGCATCTGTAAAGAAGAATGGGAAAGCAGAGCTGTAGTTAACTCCTCATACACTGGCAGCCAGGCAACTCCCTGCAGCAAAAATCTGGTAGCAACCTGGTACTTGAAGCACCAGGTTTGCAAGCCAACTGAGCCAGGATTCTGCAAGTTAATGATGCGTCATGTTCTTGTTCACCTTTCCAAAGGTTTCTCTTCTGGGTAAAAAGATGATAAGACAGTGCAGGAAATAATCCTCTGTGACTAAATGAAAAGAACTGTAAATGTGACTTTCAGTAAAATCTGCTCCAGAATGTTGCTTCTGCATTCTGAATAATGATCATGAATGATAATGAGCCTTCTTCCAAGCTAGAGATATGCGAGAGGTGTTGCAGAATCAAGGCTTCAGTGCATATTGAGGGCCCTGATTAAGGAGTGGGAATAACTTGGCATAAAATTACTATTCACAACATTCTCCGTGGACACCATGGACTTCAACAAATTGAATCTGGAGCCAGCAGCTTGTAACCTGGCACCATCCCTGTGTGCCTTTAAATGCACTCTGAAAACCAGGGGCTCCAGAAGCTGACTCAGAGCAGCTCCGACAGCTGTGTAGGAAGCAGTATGTGCAGAAAGTGGGGAAGGGCAATCTCCAGCCCTCTCAAACACAGTTATTTCATACTGCCACTCACAGCTCCCGCTTTCATTTTTTGTCTCCAAATACCCTTGTCCAGCAGGCCTGTATGTTCCAGTGATTTCATCTATTGATGCAATTCCACTACCTTCAAGTGTAACTTAAAGCAAATGTTACCATTTCAGTTTGGGAAATAGTGGCTGGTCACCAGAGACACTGCTCATTCTTTTCCAAATCAGAAGAGTTATATTTAAAAGGCAAAAGAAAACTCAGTGCCTAAAAGTACTTCTCATTTATTTGAGAGAATGAAAGTTTCATTTTGTAGCTGACTCAGATTTCACCAATGTTTCTTTTACAAGTGATACATGAAGATACAGTCTGAAAATCTTACAGTGCAGTCAATATGAAAATCCCATCATTGCAAGACTACACCTATTATTTATGGAGGTCTTGGTGTCATGAATTTTGACTGCCAAAAGATTTTTTTATAGCACATTTTCAAACAGCATTTCTAAGCCTAAGCAACCTTGGGGAAAACATTTTAAACCTCAGAAAAAACATTTTTACATTAACTAGAACTTGCATAAATTTTCCTTAACAAAATCTGAAATATTGATGAAACTCTAAAGTAGACTCTTTTACCCTGGAAACTGGCAGCACGGCTTGAGTTGCCAATAAACAGTACACAGGACATGCTGGTCAGTGTCAGTTTCTAAAAATGGGTGCAGAAGAAAATGACAGCTGTTGGAGGGCAGGCAGGAACAGAGGAACACACCAGTACAGAAGCTTGGCCCCAGTGATCTCTCAATAGGAGCTGTGGGCCTTGAAGTGAAGTGAGAATTAACCAGGTAAGGAATGCAAGGATTTCCTTTACCGCAATCACTGAAGGAGCTGCCAGTTTAAAGGACACGTGCCTAAAGACTGCTATGTTGTCTTTATAATGGATTTTGTAACATAAAGAAATGAAATGAGAAGTCTACAACAACTACAAGAAGGATGAAAGTATATTACACGGATACCCTATAATTTCTGGATAAACTGTATCCAGAACTGAATCTAAAGTGTACAGGAAAGGATTCTCTGAGTGCAGCTCAGCAGGTAAGGATTATACAATATTCTGAGCCAGAAAAGACCAACAAGGATCATTGAGTCCAACTCTTAAGTGAATGGCCCATATTCTCTCTCTACTAAAGATCATTTCACCAAAAGCAAAAAAAGATGAGAAGCACACAAGTTAGAGCCTGTGTTGACAGAGGAAAGGAAAAATAAAAGAGACAGAAGGAAACAGCAGTTTCTACTGAACAGGCTACCACGATCTTAGTCTTTTATGTTCACATAAAGCTATAATAATTTGGCTTTTGATTTATGGTTTATACACAAGAAGATTAAAGTCCAGCTCATGAAGGCATTTTACAAACATTTACGGTGATCTTACTGTATTTATACCCTACCACAGCTGCTGGAACTTGAGTGTGCGCTTAAAATACTAAAAATACTTATTTGCTGAATAGGTATCCAAAACTATACAGTAAAAAGAAATGTGCTGATGTGCAAAAAACTTAGCTATACGCGAACGGCTACCAGGCACCCCCACGTGTTAGCAGTTCCGAACGGGGGAGGGGGGAATCCTATATGGAAACGGGACAGCGCAAGTCAGGCCCTAACGCAGCCCCGCGGCGCACACAGAGTCCCAGCTCTCCCTTCTCCGGGCCAGGCTTCAGCCCGAGCCGTTTAACCCTCCCGGAGCAGCAGCATCAGCTTCTCCGCGCGCGCGCCCAGCCCTGCAAGCGCGGCGCGCGCTGGCCTCAGGCAGCGCTGCGCCCGCAGCCCCGAGCCTCGCCGCGACAGAGGGAAAACACCACGGCCATGCCGCTGCTCAAACAACCGAGTCCACGCCGCGACGGAGGGAAGACGTAAAAGCGCCTCCGAGGCGTCGGGAGGGTGGGGAAAAAGAAAAGTCGGGAGCACTGGGGAGATGGCACGGAGGTGCGCTTGGGAGCGCACCCGCGCGCCGCCGCGACTGCCGGCGCTCTCGGCTCCCGGTCAAACACCCTTTTGGCGGCGTCGCTGTGAGCAGCTCCCGCGGGTGCGCTCCGGCGGGCTCGGGACCCGCCGCGCCCGCGGCGCCGCTTCCCTCCCCGCCGCGGGATTGGCCGGCGCGCGCCCCGCCCGCCATCCCGCCCCTTCCCTTTCTCTTTCCCCTTCCCCTTCCCCCCGCCGAGAACCCCCGCCCTCCCCGCCTCTCCCGCTCCCGGTTGGAGGAGCCGGCTGTCAATCATCCGCTCCCCGGCGCGCGGCCCAACTCCCGCGTCCTCCCCAGGCCGCCCCGGGCGGAGCGGGGGGCGTTCCGTGCTCCTCTCCTTCCATTGGCTGCTCTGGGCCGTCAATCACCTGGGGTCGCCAACCGCTGCCGCTGCCACCGCCCCCGTCCCGCCCCTCCCCCTCCCTCCGCTCAACTCCGCTCGCTCCGCCAAGTTGCGCGGCCGCTGCCCGGCGGCTCCGGGGCTCTGGCGACGTCGCGCGCGGCGGCCCCCGGCGGAGCGCGGCCAGGCGGGATGACGGCGGAGGCGCGGGGAGCGCCCGGCGGCGGCTGAAGGCGGAAAAGGGGCGTGTGGAAGCGAGCGGCTGAGCCTAGGGGGCGAGTCCGGCCGATGACAGCGGGCTCGGCTGAAGGGGACGCGGAGCGAGCGAGGCGGGAGCGGGGCAGCGGCGCCGCCGAGCCCGTCCCGCGGCGGGTCGCGCCGCGCCTGCCCTGAGGACAGCGGGACCCCGGGAGGGAAAGTTTGGCGCTCGCCCGCCCCCGCCCCGCCGGGCAAAGTTGTCTTTGGATTTTGTTTGTTTGTTTTCCCTTTCCTCCTCCTACTCCCCCCCTTCCGTTCCCCCGGCGGCTCCGCGCGGGGAGGAAACGGCGAGGGAAGCAGGAACTGAGGAGCGACCCGGGAGCCTCCCCAGCGCCCGGCAGAGCCCGCTCCGCTCCTCTCTTCGGCGGTGTGGTGTGTGAGGGCAGCCAGGACTTCGTTTTTGGTGGTGTTTTTTCGTTGGGTTTTGGTTTTTTTTTTTTTTTCCGTTTTTTTTTTTTAAGCCCCTTTGTTTTTTGCCCGCCCGCTTCTCCCTCCGGTACAATATATGCTCGTGGAGAGCCGCCCCGCCGCCCAGCCATGTCGGCGGCCATCTCTGCCGCGGAGAAGGTGGATGGCTTCACACGGAAATCGGTGCGCAAGGCGCAGAGGCAGAAGCGCTCGCAGGGCTCCTCGCAGTTCCGCAGCCAGGGCAGCCCGGTGGAGCTCTCGCCGCTGCCCCAGCTCAAAGGTACGAGCCTGCCCTCCCGCCCTCCCCTCCGGCTGCAGGTGCCGCTGCCCGCACCGCCTGCCCTGGCTTGGCCCCTGCCCCGCGCCCTCTGCCCTTTAGCCGTGTCCTCCCCTGCCCCCGGTGCTTTCCAGGTAGGGACCCCGCGGCAGGAATTCCTCCTCCGCACGGGTCGGCTCTCGCTCGCTGTCCCGGGCGCCGACTCCACTAATTCGCCAACCCCCTTTTCTGGCTGGTTCGCGTGGTTTTTAAGGTCTTACGGAGGAAAATGCAGACGATGAGTTGAGTTCAGGAGTGCAGGCAGTTAGTTGAGCGCTAAACCTGGGAGTGAGCGGTGGCTCCTCCCACGGGGGATTTTGGGAAGGGGGAACTCTGCCCGTGGCTAACACCCTGAGTTACCGGAGAGAGTTCGCGTTCGGCTGCTCCGTGCATTCGCACCGCTCTTGGACAGTGTTGGAACGACGTTTTGCTGCTCTCCAGGAGTTGCCTCGGAAACTTCCTCCTGCACAGTGCTGTGTGGAAACACTCTCAAGTGAATGAAAACTCTGGATGCTGGCCTTGCTGAAACAGAAAATAGACAGTGAAGGTTTTATCCACTGTGCTGTAGCTAAAATCTGAGAAGGCTCAGTTCATTAGGTGGCAAAAATGAAGGAAGGTTCATTGAAGCCTTCTACGTCTTTGATCATCAGAATGCATTTCTGTATATTTTTAAAATTACGAGAAGTACGTGCTGGGGAGAAAATGCAAAACTTCTTATTAAGGCATTTGTCAGATACTTGAAAAATAAGGGAGAGCGATTACCTTAACGTGACCTAGCATGTTAATTTTGTTTCCACTGGCTTTAAAGTCTTAAGGCTTTTGAAGCTGCATCATATGATGGTGGCAAAAAAAAAAAAAAAAAAAAAAATTTGATTTGCAGCAAATATCCAAAATCTGAATAAGATATAGCAAACTTTAAAATATTCTCAGGTACTAAGTGTGGGTTTTTTTCAGTTTGAATGTTATGGCATTTTACAATCGTGTCTCTAGTATTTAAAGACAGTCACTTTTTCCTGATTTTTGAGTGGCAGATGTACATGAATCATAAATCTGGCTCTTAGCAGGAATGTTATTGACTAGAAATAAGCTTAGGAAGGGGAGTAACAAGGGCAGGGTTGTTTATTTGGTTTTAACATGTTTGTTGCAGTAGTTTTGGGTGTTATAACAACAGCAGGGGTGTTCTCGCTGCTTCTTTTGAGCTTTCCTTTATGAAGGTGTGTCCTGTCTTGGTCCACTACTTTAATTTAAAGGATTTATAACCTGGATAATTTGTTTGAAATCATGATTCAGTTTCTGCTGTTCCCATGCTGTTTTGGCAATACGTTTTCCTCTGAACTGACTTTTAGAAACCACACTTGAGACTTTGTAAAGGCCCTTGGTAAATACTGCACATAGGTGGCAGACTTCAGAAAGTTTGGGTCCTGGTCCAGCAAACAGTTAAACATACGTGTGTTACGCAGGGAACAATTCCAGCTCAAATCAGCAAAATGTCCAAGTTTGCATTCTTTACTGAGCTGGGACTTTAATATTAAAGTTTTTAACTCTGCATTATTAAGTCTTGCAGTTTTCTGAGTGTGGTTTTACAGCTTTTTATTTGTAACACAGAGAAATTTTGCATGGCATCAGCAACTTAGACGTTTGGAAATTTGAAGCCATAAACCAGCAGAGGGATTTCTTCAGTTATGCAGGGTTTTATAGAAGTTTGAATTGCCTTATTGCCTTAAGTTCTTAAAGGAAAATCCCTTCAGTCGTTATGCTTATGATTCAGATGTGAAGTCTTTCCTTGGAGACCTGCTACAGAAAAGAAATTGTGGGCAAAATACACTTTTATGAGCTGTAGTGTCCCAAGTAGCCAGTTTGCAGCAAGTCAAGCAACACTCCTTTTGCTTGTTTTTCTCCCTTAGGTTTGTGATGTTAGGTTTGTCCTGAATGTAGCTGTGTACATGGGATAGTTTCTTTTGATCTGTTAATGCTCCCCCTCCTTTTTCCTCTTAAACCTTCCTTGCTCCTGAAACCAAAAAACGTTTTAGAAAGAGTTTGGATCGTTTTATAAAACTATTTGTTCTAATCACACATGTCTTGGGAAGATAAAGCTGTGCTTTATTTTTTTAAAGTCGATATGGAATTTAGCAATAGTTTTGATGCTGCCAGTGCAGTATCATCTACAGAATCATGAGCCAGAATTCCCAGGGATGGGCTGGAAAAGGAAAGTACAGTCATTGTAATGATGCCTACGGGTGCTCAGCATACACTTTTGTAATTAGAATAAGTTTTTTCTTTTACAGACCTCTTCAAATAAATGTTAAATCTGAGGTATTTCAAACCTGTATTGGGAGAAAATTGAATCTTTTTAGATGAGAAAGCAATTTGGTATTATGCTGCTATAAAATATTTCATTTTGTTTATAGGTGTTGTCTTGTTTCATCGCTTTTAATAGAAAATATTCTAAGATAAGTATAAACAGTATTTTAAAACTCCCCAGTAGGTTTGTCAGACTGGCCTAAAACACTTGCATCTATTTTACTGGAGGGACAAATGTTCCAGAAGAAAAGTAGAAATTACCTGTCACTTTAGAAATTACCTTCATAGGTAGAGAGTGTTGTGGGATTTTTCTTTTTCTCTAGGGGCTGTTTTGTTTGCCACTGGAATGGCCAGCTCAGATGATGAGACACACTTTCAGAGTTGTATTGTTTCAAAGCCTTTAGACAGGTAATCTTAAAAATATGTATTTCTGCAGTTAATTGTACTGGTGCTTTGAATTACCAGAATTCTGCGCTTTGGGTGTGTATTTCTTCTCCTAGCAGTGATACAGCACATCTCTTACTAGTGGGCAACAGTCCCAAGTAGTACCTCAGGAGCAGGAGCTCTTCCCATCAGAGGTGGTGTTGGGGGAGTGAGATTGAGAAGAGGAACGGCAAGATTGTGTGTTGTGATTAACATTCAGCTTATCTTTGTGTGTGATGATACCCTGTTTAGATGAAAGCTTAGCAAAACATAAATGATGGCAGGATACTCAAAATAATTTAGTAATTTGTTCTGCCGTTAATTTAGGTTTCCTAAAGCACTGTTATTAACGACAGTGTCCATCTGACTATATATATTATATATATATATATATATATAATATATATATATAATTTAACAACTGAATAAGAAATACTGAAGACAGTGATGATATTTAAAGCAAAAAAAAAAAAGATTGTTTAATCACCCCCCCAATCTTCTTTTCATTTTAAAATTTACCTAAAGTTTGCATAATAAAAGAATTTTGAAGACTCTTCAACCAAAATAATGTGCTGGAACACAGCAAGATTTTGTCATTTCATGGACAATTCCAAGAGTATTGCTTTTTAAGAAATCTGGCAAAGGGAGTGTTATTTTAATTGTCTTAAGAAGTGATAATTTTGTCCCAGTAGAAAATTGTTTCAAGAGACTGCAATAGAACATGGCAGTTATCTTCATTTTTGAAAAAGAGATGCAGCTTGACCTTGGAACCTGATCTGACTCTCTCCAGTAGATGTATGCATGCTTGTCTTTGTCACTTTTGGTTGAAGCAGCATGTAAGCAATACAGGTGAAAAGTGATGAATAGAAAACAGGACTCATTGGACCATCAAGTTGTAAAGCAAATAGAATTTTTTTTTCCTGTGTACCAAACATATCAACTACAGCTGGAAAGAATAAAAATTTCCTCATGCTTCTTTCCCTCTCAAGAGAAGAATTGCAAAGTGGTCCAGAAATCTTTCAGCCATGGGCTAGCAATAGAGGGATCTTTGTAGGGCTGAGAGTTACAAAGGTGGACATGAGAAGACATTTTTAAGAAGACCTCCCAGTGTGTAGTGTCAGCCTTCAAATACAGGGTGTAAAATAGGTGTTAACTCTGGTTATTTTCTTTCCTTAAACCCTTGAGAAAGAGCTTGGGTTTGACTGAAAACCAGTTGTTGTGTTCAAGTTGAGCTTTTGTGGAAATGTTGCAGGGAGGTCTAGTAACCTTGCTGATAGGTAAAATTTTAGTGTTACTAAATCTGAGGATCAGTTCAAGCCTCACACTTTGGCTGGTTTTGAGTCACATAGTGTATGCTTCAGAGTGACATAAATAGGTGGAATTGAAAACAGCTGAAAGAAATTTTCTTGTCGTATTAAGTTGCCTTTGCTCCCCAAGGGAAAATGTGCTTCAAAGTTTTAGAAAGGTTTAGTTTTACTACAGCCTTAATAAATATTTATAAGTGAAAGGAGAGTTTTCTCTCTCAGATTTGCACTTGTTTTTTTGTATCCCTCATGATTCATTGTTATTTCCTCTTCTGTAGTCCTCCATCCTCCACCTTTTGAATTCAACATCCCTTGCAACTGTGATCATCTTGGATGAGTTTTACCTTAAAAGTGAGAATCTTTAATTCAGATGAAGAATGGATGTTTGTGAGGAATTTTTGTTTACCTCTTACTATAATCTCAGCAGGGCACATTATGAAGTAGTTAAAACTTCCTCTTAAGTGAAGTTACAATCTTGAGAAATAAACAATCTATAACAGATGAAAAAGCTGTAGTAGTTCCATGAAAAATGAGCTGTTTGATTTTTTTTTTCTATATTAAGGAACTGTTCCTAGTTTATGGAGTGGAACATTTTAGTCTTTAATTCTTAACAAATTGACCTTTTTTATCTGTAGACTTGAATTTTTGGTCTTAGAATATACTTCCATCAAAAGCAACTCCTAAATATAGAGCCTATTGACAGTCTTCACATGAACTTTTCTATTTCAATCTTTCACATCTTCTGTGTGCCAGCTTAGTATCACATTTCTTTTTCCATATTCATTGCTTTCTGGTTTAGGCAGTAGTTTTGCAGGTGCTGAATTTAATGCTAGTTGCTGTAGGAGATACAAATTGAATTAATTATTCCTGCAGGCTATCTGAGCAAAAGATGATTACTTCAATCTATGGATATGGGGGGTGGGTTTTAGCATCTGTCTATCTTAAAATCATTCAGTGCTTTTGAAAAGGTGTCATACCAACAGTTCTGGACAAATTCATATTCTTTTTAAGCAGAGGGGTTATGTGTTGTGATTAAAAAAAACCACTTCCATTGAGAACGCTGATAAATTCAGCTCCTTGTTGTCCTGATTCCTGTTTTAAATCTAGCCAGTTAAAATGATGACTTTTAGCCGCATGTGGATTTGTATGGTTGGAGCTCAGCCCAATTAGATGAATAGGTAGTAAATTACACCTGTTTTAGAAGACTCCCTTGGCAAAATGCTCTACTATAAACTAGATGGTGACTTCTTTTTAAAGTCTGAATCATTGATTCCATCAGAGAATTACTGAACTAGTTTCAAATTTTGCTAAATTTGTGGCCAGTGAATAATGTTGTCTGCAAGACGCCTATTTCATAGTATATTTCTGACTCAAAAGCAGAGTTCATCATAGGTAAGGTTGCCTTCAGTTTTCCTTCACCAGACCTTATTCTCAGCTGCTTACAGCATTGCTGAACTGTTTGGACTGAAGTTTTCCATGCCAAGTATGGACAGCTTTATTTGCAACTATTCCTCAGGGTAATTTTCTTAGCTTCAGCAAAACCAATTCAAGCTACTTTGAACACTAGAGGAAGGATAAATTGTACAGTGTCAATATTTAAAACAAACATGAATTGTGTTGAGGTTTAATGCTTGCTGTACTTTAGAGCTTAGCATGTGTTTCTTAATGAATCTCATTTGGTCCAAATTCTTATTTGGTCCTATTGTAGCTGCTGTAGCTCAGCAGCAGGACTGATGAGTTGGTATTTACCAAGCTGAGCTCCTTCAGGATCTGCTGTGCTGCTCCCGTCTGCAGTGCTCTGGGAGGCTGCTCTGTGTGGCTTTCTAGGGGCTTCTTGTCTGTAGTTCTTCTAGGAGAGCAGCCAAGTGTAGGCAAAACCTGTCATTTTCTACAGGCAAGAGCCCAGGAGTACATTACAGGTGGAGGCATGGCATGGAACTGCTGAGGTGATGGAAAAGCTTAAGTGGGAACAGAGGGCAGAGGCCAGCTCCTCTCCAGTGGCTGCAGAGAGCTCAGTGTTTGGAGTCTCAACACTCCTACTGGCTGTGAAACATTCTGGAAATGTTTCTTACCATATTCTCTTCTAATTTCTTCATAGCTTTACATTGCAGCTGTGGATTTTGGACTTCCTGTGATCTTCCTGAAACTTCACAAGCTTAGGGTTTTTGTTCTGTACTTCAGGAATTGATTGCAGATTAGCTGGTTCATCAAATGAGAGATTTTTTTATTGAGAATTTAAAATTGAGGAGAGCATAACTGTACATTTGGGGGTGGGAAGTGAAACTGGGAAAGGCTGGTGAAATTTAAATGCAGGATACTAGGACTCAGTATTCTAAGGGTATGGCAGCTATGGGAACAAACAGTAGTTTGATCAGAATTCAGCGGTCTTGTATCCTTATAAAATAGTAGCATGCAGTGCTGCAATGGATATAGTAAAAAAAAGGGCTATAGATAAAAAAATAAAAATACTGCTGTTACATTGCCTTTTACTGTTGGGAAAAGACTTCTGTCATTCTCATCTCAAGTTTTTCTCTTTGCCATTGTTTCTCTTGATTTTACCAAACAAAGCTTGGTAATCAAAGAAATCGATGGGTTTTTGTCAGCTTTGTTGATATGATAGGATTCAGAAGAGAAATACAAACTTTGCTGGGGAGCTGGGAGGTCGAGGTGAGAGTAACAGCAAAAATTATATTTGTGCATGTCTATTCAAGAACAATGCTGCAGAAAGAAGATGTTCTATTTCTAGTAAATAATTTTTTAAAACACTAAGAATTAAAAGATGAGAGAGTTACTCCCTACAATAAGAGAAAAGCTTTCCACGTGTTATACAAGTTTCGAATGACTGATTGGAAGTTTGTGTGTGGGACCATCACACGCTTGGAGAGTTGTCAAGCTGTGGGTAACAGTGAAAGTGGCACAGTAGATTTTCTCAGCTGAAAGAGGAGGTGGGTTGAACAATTTTAGAGAAGGACAGTATAGCACGGGGCAGAAAAGCTGATCTGAAAACAATCAGGAATAAAAAGTTACAGCAATGTGTCTGAATATGAAGAGGAAAACAGCTTCATTTCTACTATAGTAGTATTAAAGGATTAGCAGAGTACACCAATGCATAAACAAGTGAGCTTTTAGAAGTGATTTAATACATTTATTTCTGTAGATGCCCGGTCCTTCAAAATAGAGGTCCTTCAAAATAGAGTTTTTATTTTATGAATTTCATCCCAAGTAAAATTATATGGGAGAGTGTAGGGGGGGGGGAAAGTGTTTTTTTAAAAAAGGCTCTAGGTTAGTGTAATTGCATAAAACTTTCAAAAACTGTACTGTATTTTCCATTACAAATTCTGTGTTTGAAATATGACGTGCATCTTGTTAAGCAGCAAAATTTTGGTTCCTCACGTATGTAAAAGCAACAAATGGTGAGAACTGAGCTTAGGTCTTGAATTACATATTTCATGCATTTCAGCATAGTTGGATTCTGTAGGGAAACAGTTATTGTTGTTTTTAAAGAAAAATCTAGATGTATCAGCGTCCTCTTGAGAGACATGGGCTTGGTCCCACAGTAAAGTTGGGAAGGACAGGGTTTGGTAATACATATTTGTTCATTTTCCCTTAAGCGTAGGAAGCAGGATCAAAATAAACCAAATAGATCAAGATGATGTAAATTGAGTTTAAAAATAGCCAAGAGATTTAGCCAAATGGGAGAGGACTTAAAGAGCAGGTTCCTTCATTACTGACACTTAGTCTTTCTGCCAAACACTCTAAACACAAGCTGTTAGAGTATGCTTAAAATTGGTGAAAAAAATATCTCAACCTTTTATTTATGAGGCTAAATGTCTATTTCACTTAAATCAAGCAGAGATCGCCCAAATGTTTGGTATTTGTCTGCTCAGGGTGATTGTTCTGGTTCAAGTTGGTGGGAGTTGGGTCACTGAATGCAGCACAAGGAGGATTTCACCTGTGTTCCCTGTCTAATCATAGTTCTTGCTACTGCAACATAAAGTGCTTGCTACGTGCAACATAAAGTGTCTCCATATGTTATTGACCTGAGAAGTCTTTGAAATGTAAGAAGCACTTGTTTAGCCAGTTTGCAAGCTATGTGTTTATCCAAGGAGTTAATCTAATACTTGTAACTAACTTCCACACAGATTTACACAGGAATTGAAAGGAAGAGGTGGGTTTTCCTTGTCTTTTGAGATGTTAGATTGACTGTTTCCTCTGGTACACATTTCCTATTAAATGACTCCTCTATGCATCTCCTTCATGTTAAAAAGCTAAGTGCTAAATTAACTGCAAATTGAATTTCTGTACTTTGGTTAAATTGTGTTTAACAGCTACCCTTTGTTTCAATAAAGGGTATTTTTATATTTCACTTAGCACTGATATTGCCATGTGAAAACTGCATGAGTGTTTCTTCAGTTTCTGGAAAATAAACAAACTTGATTTGTGTTGACTTGCATGTTCTAGTGTGATGTCAAACTGGAGCAACTTCATCATCTTACTCAATATCAATTTTATACTTTGATATGGTGAGGAAATTATGGGGAAGAATACAAGTTAATAGATTTTTAATCTGTTAATAATATGCCACACAGATCCGCTTATGGCATACTTCATAATTACCACTCAATAATTATAAACTGCCATAATGTCAGTGAGACAAGAGTTTTGCAGTTGACTTAATGTAGAGGGAGCTTAAATTGTAAATACAGTTGCTGTCCCTTCAGACTTAAAAGGTGCAAATCAATTGGTTTTGTTCAAGCTAAGTGTTTAGGTCCCTATGAATTGAAAATGTTGTTAATGCAGTCCTGGATAATGGGTATTAAGCTGAGATTTTTACTGAGCCTGTGTGGCACACAACTTTGTTACCTGCTTTTCAGCTGTCTGTGTGCCCTGATAAAATTTGTGCAGAGCACTGCAGCTGTTGGGGGTAAAATAGGGAACAGAGCTGCTCAGATTATTCTTTTATTTCTTAGCAGGGTAGATGTGGAATGCTTCCTTGAGTCCACCTTGTCACACCCTCAAGGGCTTTATTGTGTCTTCAAAATTACATGCAAAAATCCAGTACTTTGTTGAACCATTACCCTCTGATAGTGTTTCTTTAAGGGCAAATGCTTCCATTTGTGGAAAAGTGTAAATAATGTCATGTTTTGGGAACGTGGAGCATCATAGCAATTGTCCCTTCTGATCTTTTTGATTTGACACTCTCAGAAGCTTGGTATGTGGTGTCCTTCCATTTCTGTAGTCTCTTGGGTATTGCCAGTGGTTAATTTTCCTGGCACAAGAGTGAATTACTTGGAATAACAAGTTGCTTGTGCAGCCTCTCTGGGTACTTCAACCTTGTGGCTCATTCAGTGTACCCTGACTTAGATTGTAAAGAAAGGACCTGTTTACATACACAGGGCTTTACCTTGATCTTTGTTTGCCCTCTTGTTAGAAAGACTTCTTGAAAGCATCTCTGTTTTGCCATAACAAAACCCTTTGTTTCATTTCATTATTTAAAAAGCTATTTGGGAGCTGTCTTTTCTGTTCGGGAAAGCAGTTTCAATTCATGGGCCTTTGTATCAATTTCTGTAATTTTAAGTTAAAGGTGCTATCTATCCCGTATTCACATCTTCTGAGAAACAATTTCCAATTCAATAAATTAATTACTCTCCCCTTTTTCCGAATGAATGACCTGGCTACGCATATGAATTCCACAATAGGATTTATCACCCTTAAATTTAGAAGTCTCTTCCTTAGAGGCAGGTTCCTGTTTTAAATTAATTTTTTAGAGGGTCTGGGTATATTCAAAAAAAGGCTTACCCTGCCACATGATCAATCACTAAAACTGCTTTATGGATTTTAAATGAAGACAGCAAATGCAGTAGCAGCGTGTCCCAAAACCATAAATTAACGCATTGGAGAGCATTATAGTTGACTTATAGATGGGAGCAAGCTCCCCCACAAGAGCACTGGGGGAGTAATTGTTTTTGAAACTATAACACTTCAGCTGTGTAAGAAGTGAAATTTCTTTGCCTTTTCTAATAAATATAGTATCACTCTGAACAACACTTCACATAGCCATGTGCAAATTCCTCAACTTCTCAATACTTTCAAAAGCAACACTGATTCAACTGTGTCAGTCCATTGGCCAATTTTTCCCCCTGCTTTTCCTTGTTGTTATTGCATGGAACTGAATTTCAGCTAGATTCTGAACTGCTGGTGTGCTCTTGAGGTAGCCTTTGTATCGTTAAACTTGTACATTTTGTTAAGGGTGACTTTGGGATGGTTTTCGTTCCTGTTCCAGTGATTGGTATGCTTGGTAAATTTTTATTTGTTTAAAGAATCAATGGTGCTTTAATTCTTCTTCTTTAGAAAGTGTGGTAGAAGTAAGGTGACTTGTGGCAGGGCCAGTTACTAGAGTCTAACTTGAAGTACCAAGAGTATTTGTATTACTTTTTGCATCTTAACTGCTTGTTGTCTTCTGTAATTAAACAGTAAGAAATAGGGCTATTAATACAAAAACATTTCAGCGGTGTACTTTCTTATTCTCTGAAGTGTCTTGGTTGGCTCAAATCTTAATTAAAATCAAGGGATTTAACATGGCAGTAGCTGGAGACTTAACTATTTTGAGGTTATAAGAAAGCCTGGAAGATGGTAGAAACAATCTAAATTAAACACTTGCAGTTCATTATCATTGCAAGAAGCCGTGTCACAGAATTTGTGACAGATGTTGTTAGATCAGCATGGGCTTTTCAGATTTCCTGGACTGATTTGTTGAGGTCAACTCCTGGCCACGTGGAGCAGCAGATGAGACTCTCTGAACAAACAATATCTTACTGGGTAGGAGACAGCTTACTTTTTCCTAACTTTTTTCTAAATGACTTAAAAATTATCTGTAGCCTAGACTTGTAGGTAACTCTAAACCACAGTGCTGTATGTAACTAAAAGGAATTGTTGATTGTTAGTCTCATATATCTTTACTTCTAATATGTGGTTTCCTTTTTTTTTTTTTCTTCCCTGTTTCTGTATCACAGAATTAATCTTAAATTCAGACTATTCCAATGAGCAGAATTTCTGATTTTCTTACTATTTCAAAAGAGACCAGAGATTTACAGTGTGCAAGTCTTGCCTGATGACCATCTGCAGAATAGTTTACTTAAAAATGGAAGTACAGGAGAAGCTCAGCTTGTTACCTTGATTGCCCCTTTGCAGTCCGGATTTCTGAAATGAAGAGTTTAAATGTTAGTGTGACCACTTGGGTCCTAGACAAGGTTGACCAACTTGGCAATTTTGTGCTGAGTCCTTTTTGTGTTTGTTGTGTGGTTTGTGTTTTTTTTTTGTTTTGTTTTTTTGTTTTGTGTTTTTTTTTGTGGTTTGTGGGGGTTTTTTTGTTTGGTTTTTGTTTATCTCCTATAGGTAGTATAAATTTCCTTTCAATAATGATTGAAAATGCATTTTTACTTCATTGTCTTCCAAATCTCCTTCTCTAGTGAACAAACTTACTATTGAATAAAGAGCTGGTTAACTTTTAAGATATATAATGTTGTTCTGACTCCCTTATTTGTCCTGGAAAGTCAGCGTTCTGTTTACTGACAACATGCAGAAAAATTCACTCAGCCCCTTCCAGAGTCCTAGCAACAGCTGTAGTGGTTGAGGTAACAGGTAATTTGAAAATACATTCTTTGAACTCTTGATTGGAGGGGACAGAGGGAAAACCTGCAACCCTGGTCTACTAAAAAACAGGGCTTATTCCTTAGGGTGACAAAAGATTTTTTTTTTAATGTGGACAATCTGAAAATATTGATGAAGAGTTCCTTGGATGCTATGGTGCTGCACAGAGCTCGTCTGAGTAGCTCCTTCAGTTTCAGTGGGGCTGTTGAGCTGCCAAAAGTTGGAATTGTGGGAACTTCTCTTATGAGTGTATTGAGTTACTGGGGAGTGTTATACACTTCCAGGGCAGCCAAGTATATGGGAGATACATTTTTTCTTTAAAAAGGAGCTTGAAGTGATTTAAAACAAAACAGAGCCCCAAAAATAACCAGACCCTGCAACAAACACAAAATCCAATTCTCAAAAAATGCCTAATTTAAGTGAAAAATCTTACCTACACATTATCTCATGCCACAATACTTGGATGATATGGTTCCAGAGGAGATAGTAAACTAACTTAGCAGCTCACCACAGAGAGCTTCTGCTCCAGTCTCTAATCCTGTGCCAGAGCTGATGCACATCAGGCCCCTCCAGAAGCCGTTTAACCTCACTAATATGACCGTGTTATTGAGTTAAAGCAGCTTAGGAAGAGCCTGACGAGTTCCAGAGCCAGTGCTGATGGAGGGATGTGACTGGAACAGAGAAGGGAAAGGGAGGAGTAAATGGGAAAGGGGGTAGCAGGGAGAGAGACCTCTCTCAATTGCTGTCAGCCAACAGCTTTGCTGCCTGTCAGGCTGTAGATGGAGACTTCTGAGAACCTGGAAACACTCTGTGCCCTGTTGTAACATCAACTGCACCAAAACTGCATCTCCTAACAATGTTTTGTCGTGCCTGTAACATCAGCACTGACGTTCAGATGCTAGGAGAGATCACAACAATCATATACACAAGAGCTGTCCAGGACAAAACCAAATATTAAATTTATGTCAAATGAGACTCCTTGTGCTTGATTTATGTAAGTGGGGTGGAGTTTATCACACTACCTCCTTTTCAGATTAATGGTGTCTCTGAAAGGAGCAGGCTGTACAAAAACATTGATTCCTTTAAACTAAAAGCCCCAAAACCAAGCCTAGAGATTTGGTGTCTCACTGTCCACATGCTTCTCTCTCTGTGTCACTGTTAAGGCTTTGTCCTACTCCAGCATTTCCTGCCACCACTGAGTACAGCTGAATGCAGTGCAGTAAATGTATCCAGACAGCAGAGACTAAATCCTAAACTTTGCACTGTGGAATGCAGCATCATTATGACATGATCCTTTTCATTTATTCAGTTTGTCAGAGAATTATGTAGAAGTGTAAAATTGTCGACAAGTTCTAAGGAGGTATGTGGTACCTTATTCTGTAATATCATTGTCCTCTAACATCTTGAAAGGGCTGTGTATGAGCTGCTTTAAGAGGCTGTCAGTAAAAGCTCCGTGGTTGTTTCTCTGGCTTCTGCATCTTCCAGGGGTAGCTCTACCAGGGAAAAACAGAACTATTCAATTAGTGAGACTTAAAAAAAAACAAATGGAAAATGTTTGCAAATGTTTGAGAGGGTTTATTTTGTATTGGCAAGGAAACTACGAATTTAGAACTTGCCATTTATGTAGTTGAGAGAGTTTTTGTGCATTTAGAGTCTGATTTCTGCTGATAAATCAAGGATTATGTTAGGTTCTCTGTACTGAATGTCTTGGGTAAACAGTTGTGTTGAGAAAGGAAAATTATCTTTCTGTTCCTTCCAGGAGGAAGGCCTGTAAATATAAGAGATAAATATGTTGTAGGAAGACAGCATTGTAGTGTGTTTTTGTCTCCAGTTATGTATCAGTGAGGTAGTTCTTGTGAATTATTTTTGTTTCCATATTTTACTTGAGCCTTCCCTGGAAAGATTAGTCTCTTGACTCAATATTCCATGCTTAGATTTGCATTGATGACCTTATAAATCTGAAGGCATTCGATTTAGGGACAAATCTGCACACTCATACAGCTTCAATGTTTTAAAACTTCTGCTCAGGAAGAGCTTCCAAGTCAAATTGCTTGCTACTTTTTTTTTCCTTTAGTATCATGCCTACTGTCTGAGGGGAAGTTTGTAAACAGTAGAAATAGTCTGTGGAAAATTTAAGTATTGTGAAGTGCAACAATCAAATTGAGTATTTTAATCAGGTGCAAGCTCTCTACTATCTAAGATGGAAATGACCAGAGGCAAGTCATGATTAAAGTGGATCATAATTTGCAATAATTCCTTTGGTGCTGGATGTTAAGGTTTTGTCTTCAGGATTTCCCATCATCATGCTTGATTCAGAGTTGTTTTATTGAGGCATCTGCTGTCTACTTTGAACCTAATTTATCTTCTGTGGTCTTTTGTGGCATTTAGGGTATTTGAAGAATAACAATGATCTTGAACTCCACATGTTACAATGCAAATCTTCATAGACTATTAGTTTGAAGCTGGTTTAAAAATTATGCCATGGGTAGTTCAACTACTAAAGCTAAAAGCTCCAGTGTTTATGCAGTTATGGTGGCACAGTTTATTTTATTCCTAGAACTAGAATAAACTATTGTGATATGATTTTGTTGTGGTATAAAGTTGTCTAGCTTTCACCGTTATGGGATAGTTAAAGGCTTTGAAAAGTTAAGAATCTCATCTGACAAACAAATTTTCCTCAATCACTTGGTGGTTCCCATGGTACCTTTCATAACATTCCTGGGACAAATGTGCAATGTGTCAAGCAGGGGTTGAGCACATGAAGATGGATTGTGCTGATAGAACAGAACTGGCTTCCTTGTTACCTTATTTTTGCCATGGTTTCACATAATTTTCATCTCTTGCAGACGACTAGAGTAATAAGTTGAGTAAAAAAAAAAAATGTTTCCCCTTGTAAGTACAAAAAAAGGATGTATGCTTAGAAGAAGGTACTTCCTTTAGTTTTACTTTAAATGTTTTAATGGTAACAAAACAGATTAATGGGCAGGTTTTTCATTTGAGGAAGCATCCAGTTGAGAGAGATCAGGTTGCTAATAAAATGGACTGCTGATGCATGGTAGGGGAGAGATTCACTTTTACTCTGATGTCTAACTAGAAGTGGCTAATGCAGGAATTTATTTGATATCATAGGGAAGGTAATAAGTGACTTAATTATTCTGTATGAATTCCAGTTAATGGCTTTTAGCCTTAGGTCTTCAGTCTGTTTGAACCAAAGCTAGAAGTATTCAGATGCTATCTGCTGGTTTTTGAAACTTCTAGGTAAATTTTTAGTAATACTTCCTTTTTAATTTTTATTTATTTTTTTATCATTAGCTAACTGTATTGTGTTAGTTGTGCCTCATTTGTGGACCTTTGTAACTTGGAGTATAGTTGAGTTTGTAGTGAGGGGAGAATAAGAGTAGGCTTGGTTCCTGTGCTAGTCTGGCTATCAGCTTGGGGCTAGCAACAAAAAAAGCTGCCCTCCCTGTGCCAGTTCCTTAAATTAGGCTTTTTGGATTTTATCCTCAGCATGTCACTGTTATTGCATTGTTGCTATGATACAATACTTACTCATGCAATCTGCTGTAGAATATTAGAAGATCTGACCTGAAATGTTACGTAACTTACAAATGTTTTTACAGCTGATGTTCATTATTTTGCAGAGTGTAACAATTCGTGTCTTTGTAGTTATCTGAGTGAAATAAGCATCTTGCAAGGCTTCTTATTCAAAAGAAAAATGGTTAAAATGGCAGAATTGACATTCAAAAGTGTGAATTGTTCTTCATGAGGGAGTAGTAATTGCTGGCTTGTTCAAAAGCCCCTGAAGTTGTTATGCTCATCTAATAGGATCATAACTGTCAGGTGGGGAAAGGGAGCACAATACAGTAATCTGTATATGCCTGAATTTCCAGGGCACAGTGAGCAGTATGGGTTACAGTGGAGGTGTGTCAGTCCATTTCAGCAATTACTTTTTGCTTATGGAAATGAAATAATTCTATCAGGTAACTACTGATTATTAAACCTGCTGTTGACTTGTTGTTTCAGCCACTAAATGAAAGGTATTTTGGTAGGAAACTTGAGAAACGGGCATTATCAGAGTGAATTGTTAAAGGTATAAACTTAATGAAGTTTTTTTAAATTAGAATAATTCTAAAACGTGAAAGAGAAGCATGAGATTTTTTGTGATTTGTTCAGGTTTTAAAGTGAGACTCTTTAAGATTTTCAGTACTCAATTGCTGTTTTCCTGTCTTGATAATTTTTTTTTTTTTGGTGGTGAAATAGCAGTGCTCATAGCAATACTGCAGTGAATGAATGATGCTAAGGGATGTAGTCAGGATGTTGTCAAGTCTTGAAAATTCTTCAGGGGGAGAGCTTTCTTTATTCGGAGATAAAATTGGGAATACTGTTTTTTCACCAGAGTAAGTTAAATGCCAACAAGCTGATAGATGAGGTGATGCTGTATTGGTGCAGTTGCTTTGAACCCCTATAACCAGTTGAAAACAAGAACAAAAGACAAACCAAATCTTTAGTTAAAACAATGACTTTTTTATTTGATTGTTATGGTCATGCAGCTTTGGAACAATTGCAACATACTAAGGATGCATTAAATTTTTGAAGACTGTAGTGCTTGATAATCCATCTCTTTTAGAGTTAATGTGAAATGCTAATGGAGGAATTCTGCTTATCAGATTACAGAGGTACTGAATGCTGAAATGAAAATGCTAAGTCGCAGCCAAACACGTTGTCTTAATAGGCAAAAAAATCTGGAAGACCCTTATATGACTAAGATTGTCATAAATTATTTAGACCAAAGCATTAAAATTCAGGATTAATCCTTTTGAAATATTGGAATTCTTTCTTCAGAGAAACGTTGATCACATGATATCAAAAGTATGTGAAGCATTTTGCATTGGGGTAAAAAGACAAGGTTCCTTCAAAGCAGATTTTACAGCTTTTAAGCAGGTTACATAATAAAGGATTAGGGAACAGAATGAGACAAATCGGATGAATGAAAGGTTAGTTTGATGCACTGCTTCTGGATATGACTTTCGGTGATGGAGATCTGGAACTTGTTAATGTCTATGTATTTCAAATAATGTTAATTCAGGAACTCATTGCTGGTAAATATATTTACTGCCATATCTTTGTCCATTATTTCTTTCACGTACCAAAAGTTGGGGATGGTGAGTGTTCCATTGTTACATACAGATATTTTCAGTTTTGACAAAATTGCATAATAACTTGCTATTAGTTTGCTGACTATGAAGCACAACATTCCCCATTAAAAAACCAAATCATAGCTATGCAAATTCTTGCCAACAAAATAGATTTAGAAATCCTGTGTTTGCTTCTACAGACTTAAGTGTTTGTTGTTTTGTTGGTTTTTTTTCTTCTATAGATGCCACCTTCAATGAACAGCAAGATCTTTTTTGTCAGAAGTTGCAACAGTGTTGCGTGCTCTTTGACTTCATGGACTCTGTTTCAGACCTGAAAAGTAAAGAAATCAAGAGAGCAACACTGAATGAACTGGTTGAATATGTTTCAACAAATCGTGGAGTGATTGTTGAATCAGCTTATGCTGACATAGTGAAAATGGTAAGTAGAATGCTCTTGTTATAGTTTGAATTTTAATAAAATATCTTAATCAGTTTATGACTGTAATGGCATTTAACTCAGAATTGTGGTTGGTTATTCTGCTTATACAATATAATTTGTTAATGATAACTTGGCTCAGAAAGGCTTGTAAAAACAAACAACTTGCAAGTTCTAGTTATTAGCTGAAACATGATGCATTCAGGTTAATTAAAATGAAAGAACTGGTGCACTGCAGATACTTGCAGTCTGGGTAAGCTTTAAAGTTGTTCTCTTTCAGAAAATGGCAATATTTCAGTGCTGCCTGTTTTTATTTACTAGTGGCAATGGAGAGTTAGGCTAAAGTTTTCTGGTAGTAATTGCTGCAGGTACTGGTGACAGCAAAAAAGTTTATCAGTATAAGAAAGCAACTCTACTTTGTAAATACTTTTTATGTCTGTTTGTTATTATTTTGGCCTTGGAGAGCTGTACTATATTAGCCTAAGTGGTTTGCTGAAGTTATAAACCATAGGATGACTTGTCCCATGCAATTGCTACTAATGACTTGCTGAATAATGAACAAAATATTTGTGGTTGTTATCTGCTGACTTTCCCAGGTGTTTATGTGCATTTTCAAATGCTACTTAAATAATGATTTTGATCTGCCTGTACTTAAGGTACAGGGAATGCAACTGAAAGACACTTGAGAATAATCTGAATTATTTTTTTTTTTTTCCCTAGAAAAGTGAAATGTAAAAACAGTGGCTTTAGTGCCCATGCATTTACGTGAATGGTTCTCTAAACTTTGGTGAAGTTTACATAGATAAAATGCTGATTTTAAAAAAGCTCTCAGGAACATAAGCAGAGCAGTTCAAATATAGAGCCTGCAACTTTTGTGGTTCGCTATACAGTGTAAGCTAGTTTTTTCTTAAGGTTAATTTTGTTTGTTGTTTGGTGGTTTGTTGTTTGGTTGTGGTTTTTTTTTTCTGGGCAACTGATAGAGAAAATCAGATCTTAAATGTAAATAAATGTGGAAGTTTTGCCATTATACTGAAGGGCTCGGATTATTGAAACCCTTCTAATCATTTTGGCTGTTTCAGCAGATGCTTATTAAGTTTTACAAAAAAATCTAGGACACTGCAGGGTTTTGTATAGTTTAGTTTTTTAAAGGACCTGGTTTTCTGTCCTAAATGTTTTTTACATAAGAAAATAAAGGACAAAGTATGTTCACCTCTTATTAGGCTTTTTTTTTTTCTTGCTGCTGGTGGCAGCAAGCCTGAATCCTTGCAGTATTTTCTTATTCTGTGTGCCCTCTGTAGCCCCTTGTTACAAGAAAGAATATACTAACTAGCCCATACTACTTGTTGAAGAGAGGCTTTCTTTTATGTTTGAGTTGTTTTCTTTTCTTGGAGATAAGGTGGTGTTGGGCTGTTCTTTTGAGTTTTTGTTGTTGTGCAAATGATTTGATTCTGTGGATGCTTGTTTTCCCTTCCATAACAAATTTCCATCTCCTTTTCTTCCCTAAAATGACAGAAAGTGAAGCTCAGTGAGAGCTGTAAATGCTCAGTGAGAGCTTTTTGAGAGCTTGAGACAAAAGATCCCTCCAAGCTTGAATAGTATTTCTAATCTCCCTGGCAACTGGCAGCAGAAGAGGCCTTTGCTGTGAATTAGGACGAAGTTCCAGCTTTCAGGAAAAAATCTGCATGGGTCTGTTTCTCCCTCTACATAACACCTGTGTCAGGCTCAAGGCCTTTCTTGGTAGCAAAACTTGTATGAGATGGAAGAGTTACTGTTTCACTTCTGTTTTGTTTGGGTTTTAAGTTTTTAGGATGTTCAGTGATCCTATATTAAAAATAACTTGAGTTTTGCTGCAGTGTTTGAGGTGTGGTTTTGGGATGAAAAAGTAGAAATGGCCTTAATGAAATCCAGCTATCATCTGGCTGCTAGTAGAGGACAGGCAGACTAAAGAATTCCCTGAAAAAAGCCAGAGTGGCAGCAGTGGCAGAAGCAGAAACAATTTCTTTCCAAAGCTCCTTGTCCTTCCTTAGGCATGGGACACCTCTCCAGCTCTCAGAGGAAACAGCCTCAGGTTTCAAACAGGTTTCCCTGGAGTCACCTGAGCTGTGGGGAGGCTAAGTCAACAATGCCTTAAAGATAGCAGGAAGGGACATAAGATGCTGATTCTGACCAGTGGATAGGCAAGGTCTGTGCAAGTGAGGAGGTCTCTGGCATTCCTTTCCTTCACTGGTCTCTGCTGACCCAAGTATCACACAGGCTCCTCTGGTCGTCTCTGCTATGCTTGGATCCTGAGGCAGGGAGCTTGAATTGATACCAGTATCATTTCTAGCCACTGAAGATGGAACAACATAATTAAAAAAAGTCTTTGTTTAAATGGATGTGCAGGACACGCTGTAGGTTATCTTTTTGGTGCCCTGGGCAACCTAATTTTCCTTCAGGTGAGGAGGAATTTTGCTTACAAATAGTTTTGAAGATGTAGCACAGTGGTCAGTGCACCTCTGTTCTGGGTCATCTAAAACTAGTGTATTCTGTTTGGAAATTCTCAGTTAAAAGCACTCTGAAACTAAAAAGAAATCAGGGTTTGGTATTGTAAATACTTTAAGTTTTAAAACTTCCTGGGAAATTAGAAAGTTCTACCTTTTATCAGTTTGGGGAACATGACAGAAATGTCTCTACAGTACACGTAACTCTTCATCTCCTTGTGCCTATCAGCCTCGCCTCGTTCCCCAGCAGAATATAAAAATCTAATGTAATGAGATTGTCCTAACAGGCTGTATGAATTGTGAATTCAGAATTCAAAAGAAATCAGGAACCCTCAATCTGCACGCTCAAATTGGAATTGAACCTAGTATCTTTTGAATGTTGAGATCAAATGTACAGACAATAAGGGACTTTTTTTTGTTGTTTGTTTCAATAAAATGTAATTGCTGTATCCCAGTGCACTTACTGGTACATTTTCTGATGTCATTTTTGGAAAACTTTGAGATTTAATTTAGAAAGCTGATGCTGGATTTATCTGGAAATCTATCCGACTTTAAAAACCTTTTATGATCTGTGTTTCTGACATCACAGTTTTGGGATAAGACAACACTTGGGAAAGAAAAAGAATGCTTTAAGTAACATGAGAGGATATAGAGTAGAATTTGCAAAAGTATTTTAAACATAATAAAGTAAATTAATTGGTTTTTTGGGGGGAGACAGTCTAGTATGGAAAAAGGGTGCAAGGTTTATTTTAAGTTTCATGTATTCTTGGGAGGTGAATAATGCTAGTGGCAGTACTGAATACTCTGAAAATCATACCATTGGTTTTCCACAGGCCTGGCTGAGAGGCTTGCTGATTGTTTCTGATACAGAAGTGTATTTAGTAGCTTTGTTTTGGACATGAAACTTACTACTCTGAGGTTCTGTGCTAAAGGCTGACCAGCTCAGTTCAGCAAGATGCATGTAGAAACAAAAAGAAGTGTTTGCAGGAGATGTTACCAGAAAATTTGTAGGAGAGGCAGAACATTCTCTGTAGGATTCATATGCTGGAGGGTTTTATTGAATACCTGTTAAGAGTAGACAGAGCAAATAAGAGAACGAGGATTGTAATGTTGGTTTTTGAGCTTGATTAAAATGAATGTTCTCTGACTCCTATTTCCCACTCCTCTCCCCCCCAGCCTTTTGTTCTCAAGCTTTGGAACCCCAAGTCCCTTGTGTTTACAGCATTAAAGGACAACTGTACTGTTTTTTGTGGGGTGGTTTGTTTGTTTGTTTGGGTGGTTTTATTTGGTTTGGGGTTTTGTTTTGTTTTTTTGTTGTTTTTCCTGTGTCTTAAGCTTGGAGACAGCTGAGCCCATCCACACAGAACTTCATTGCCCTTCAAGTCCAGGCCAGTAGTGCTGCAGCTTTGCCGTGTCCTAACAGGAGACAGAGACAGGACACAGAACAAAGGGCATAGGAGGAAATGAAAATGCATCTTATGCAATAGCTGTGTATCTTGTTTAATGAGGCAGCTGATGCTTATGTCCTGTGACTTCAGGATCTTTCTAAAGTCCTTTTGCTAGACTCTACAAACACCTTGGAGACTCCATGGAATATGGGCAGGAGGATTTTCTGCAAACTGTTGAACAGTTTCTTTTGTGCTTAGTAGGCTTGGGTAATAAGCAGCTACTTGAAACAGATTTGATCAAAAAGACTAAAAGATTTTGAAAGGTGATTGGAAAAGTCGGGTTTAACTTGTTCCTGAAGGAATGGTAAAAAATGCAGAAATTAAATGAACTTCATGTTCTCTTTTGTTTGTGTTAGAGATTTAAATCCAGTATGTTATATCTGGTGCAGGAGATGACATTTTTCCTTTAACATCTGAATGGTCTTCTATACATGCTTTAATATACTTCAAAAATCCCTGAAGAAACCTTTTTAAACTTGTCCTTTTGAAATTGATTTGATGTGACTGTATCATACTAAAAGTAACTTAGACTACCTTTAAGAAAAAATAGCTACTATGTGAAAGGGAAAAGTTAGAATGGTTATGTGTTTCTAACTTTCCAAACCCTTGAAACACCTTGAAATTTTCAAAGGTGAAAAATGTAAACAGAAATATCTTGAAATCAAGTAAGATGAAGAGCTGTAGAAATAAAATGCATTTTTGGGATTGTCTGCCTTACATGACAGACATGCTTGCTCTCTCTTACGTGGATAGACCTCTCTTTAAATCATAATTGATTTTAGTTTTATTTTATTTGTGGTCTTATATAAAAACAGCTCTTTGTGTCATGTAGTTAAAAATTGTTTTTTATAGGGAAGCTGATTTTTTTTTAAACTTCATAGTTTCTAGGGAGATGCTGGAATATGTCTAGCTACAAGCTTGTAAAGCAGTTGAGACAAAAGTTACTTTCTTATTTTCATTGATGTGCTACAGACTTCTGGCTGTTTGTATTTTGCAGTTTTGAAAATGAGCTAGTGATTTATTATGTTACTTTCTTTAGATAGTTTTGTTTCATTTGATTTCAGGGTAAATGAGTACCCTAATGAGTGTTATCGGTGAGAGCATAAACAGTGATACAATTTAATTTTTTTTTTTGCTTACAGATTAGTTCTAATATTTTCAGAACACTTCCACCTAGTGATAACCCAGATTTTGATCCGGAAGAAGATGAACCAACTCTTGAAGCCTCATGGCCCCACATACAGGTGTGTGATTCTTTTACTTTCAAGCCTTCTCAGAAGGCAAGAAGTGTGGATACTTCAGTCATTTTGTGCCTTTGTTAAGAACAAAAAAATTGCTTTTGTAATACAATTGAGTTTTTATAGCTGAGAGGGAAAAAAGTGGTGCTTTTTTTAGCATGCATAAATATGGCTGAATGTAACACTTCTAAATGGCTTAAATATTATTTTTTAAACAGAGGGATTGCTCTGTTAAATAGTGCTGTATGTATGTCTTAAAGCTGGATATTTTAGATAATTATGTTCTTCACCTAAGAGGTTTGTTTTCTGCAACTGAGCAACTTTATAGTGTTGTTTCAATGAAATATAAGTTAATACTAACAGTTCAGTTTCTTGTGGCAATAACAAAAAATGGAGTAATAGCCTTTATTTGTCCTTTGAGCAAATAAAAATCCCCTCCTTCTTCCCCACCATTTTCCCTCCCTCCATGCAAAGGCTTTACAATATCAGCGTTGTTTGGTAACAGTTGCATGGTTATTCCATTGTTGCACTTCTATGGAGATCTCGTGATTTTTATAGCACTGCTGTATCACACACAACCACAATGTGATTGACTTGAAATGCTGCTGAGTTTTATTTTATTTTCTATTAACTATTAGAAGATGTAAATGTTCAAGCACATATCTCAGGGTAGTTCGTTGCCGAATTTATGTAAGTCGTATCTGTTAAAGAAAAGTGAAGTTGCAGCTCCTAGCAGTGGGTAGATTGAGCTGCTGCACATCTGCATACCATTTCCTCTCTCCTCTCAAGAGCTAAAATGATACCCTGCCCCTATAATATTACAGTTCTAATGCATCCACAAATGCTCTTATTTAAAAACTGAGCTTCTAATATTGACTCTAAAAAGTATGTATTCAGCATAGTATTTCAGACTTAAACCAAACAAGAATTAAGTTATCACAAAAAAATAACTCTGCAGGTCAAAGGCTGTGATCATTATTTTCTTATATATGGTTGATTCTAATTAATAGGAGAAACAGCTATAACTGAACTAGATGAGAGGCTTGACTTTGTTGGGTGGGACAAGGGCTAAGCAAATGTCTCTTGTAGTCAGTAGCAGCACCATCTGAATTCTAAATACCTGTGTCTCAGAGGTAAAATCTGGAAATGCTAGCTCAGTTCACTTTAGGTCATAATTAAACTCTAGTCCTGTTCATAGAAAAAGACCTGTAGATTTTGTGATCAGTTCACTTGTGCCTTAGGCTTGCCTGAGAGGAATTGAAAGAGATTTGTAGCCTGTGGTATTATTTGAAATTTTATTTTCAGGTTTCTTCCTTGCATTTTTCTAAGGGAAATTTTGCCAGGCTGTCTGGTCACTGGTTGTGGATTTCCCTTCCCTGTGTCTGTTGTTCATCTTGTCCTTGGAATAGATTACTCCTTGCAGCATAGTGGAAATAGTTTGTGTTTCCCACTCTGTCCTTTTACAGTTCATGTGATCCTGGACCATAGAAGACTCAGTTGCTCATTGCCCTTCAGGAGCACAAAGCTGCTGGAAATGTCAGATTCTGTGTGTGAAAGAAAGGCTGTACACAACTGTTCTCCTCCCCAGCAAAACACAGTATTATTTTTGGCATAGTCTAAAGGACTGCTTAAGGAGAGAAGGTGTGGATGTTTTGCTGACTGTGATTTGTGACAGATGAGTTACAAATTCCAAATTCTATCCTGATCTGGCAGTCAGGTAGCCACTTTTCTAGGAGAGGAAAAAAAAAAAAAGTCTGAACCTCTACTCTTCTCTGCTTGAATCTGTTGACGTAATTGCTTAGTAAGTAACCAGTGTGTGTAGCCACAACAAAAGACTCCAGACCTTCAGTAAAATGAGTTTCACTTGAAAGATGTTGCTTTAAAGTGCTTAAAATGGTTTGTAGCAGCCAAAGTAGGTTGAACAGGTTGACATTTAAAGCTGCTGTGCATTTTGAAGCTTAGGGAGTTGCAGAGTTGCTGGAATTGTTTAAAGCAGTAATATTCTAGTGGTCCCTGCAAGATAGAATCAGTAAAGCATTAGGAATTTTATTCCATAGCTCTTTGACCCAAACAGACTAGTTTTGAGAACAAAAATCACTAAATCCAAAATCTTTCCCCTCATTTAGTATTTCCAAGAGTAATGTTTCTGTTAAACTCAAAGTTGAGCATGCCTGTCTCTTTAGGTAGGATCTGTTGTGATTAGAACCTGTTCTGGTGCCCCTAGTTTGATTGTTGTTGTTATGCTTTTAAGTTTGCTAACATTATCATACAGGGAAAGTGAGAATTTGACTTACCCAGGAATGGCCACTGCAGCTTGCTTCCTGAAGTGTCCTGGATAAAGAGGCTTTCATGTATCTCCCAAGGCTCACAAGGATTTCCAAAGTCATTTGATATCCAGTTGATAGCCTGAATTTAATCTTGGACAGCTTGTAACAAGATGTTGCAGCATTGTGCTTTTCACTTAGTTCATCTGCTTGATGTCTATTGCAGTCACTGTATCTATTTATGGAAAGAAGGCATAATTATCCTTCTTCCCCTGTCCTTTAGGGAAAACAAAATGTGCCAATTTAGTGTTCACTCTTAAAAAGTGTTCTATCCCATGACAATCCTAGTGGCTCTCTCTGTATCCTTTCAGGTTTTAATAAATTTCCTCAAGCATGTTTAGGTCTCTGCATCTCTGTGCTGTCAGTATCTTCCTGGAATATCCTAGGATTTCACCTGTCACTTCCATAGCTTCATTGGGAGGATGGATCTTAGTCATCCTATGGTTAACCCTGTCTCAGCTTAAGGGCTTGCAAATGCAGAGCTTTTTCTTAGCACTCCAGCTGTGACTTTGCAATCTGAGTTTCATTCTGTATTTGTTCTTCTAGGGCTTCAGAGTCAACTTGTCCTTTCTTGTGGGTAACATGACATACTTTTTTTTCCCTATTTTCTGCCCTGGTGGTGTGGCATTGTCTAAGCAGTTATCACACATGGCTGTTCTTTGTTGTTGTCACTGATAGAAATATGTAATATTAGGAGTTTATTACAGAAATCTTGAATTAAATTAAGTTCCAAAATTAAGCTGTGCTATGTACCCTCCTCTGGCCATATGTTGCCCGTTTCTATACAAATTTATCTAGTTGCTAATTTGAAGAAGATCAGTAGAGTCAAAATGTTTTGGGCTGGAAGGGACCTTTAAAAATCACCTTAGTCCAAGCCCCCTGCAATGAGAAGAGACACCTTACAGGAGATCAGGTTGCTCAAGCACCTGCTTAGTTTGGTGTCATCTGCACCAAACATCTGTGCTGAGTGTTCTCTCACTGTCTGTGTCATTGATAAGAGATTTTAAGCAGCCATGGTTGAGCTCTTTCTAAGACAGAAGGTGCAGTATGGTAACATTTAAAATTCTACTATTGGGTTGTCTATTATGGTGCCAAGAGAAGACAGGACAAGGAGTAATGGCCGTACACTGAAACAGATGAGGAACTTTACACTGAGGGTGGCAGAGCACTGTTCCAGGCTTGCCCAGGAAGGTCATGGAATCTTTCTCTGGAGACATTCACACCCTACCTGTTCCTCTGTCACCTGCTGTAGGTGACCCTTCCTTGGCTGGGGGCTTGGGCTAGATGATTTCCAGAGATCTCTCCCAACCCTAACAATCCTGTTATTCTATGTAAACTGCTGATAGGAAAAGCTCTTTTTACAGTATGTCAGAGTGGGACGAAGTGAAGGGTAGCTTGAGTTTCTGAGCCTCTGCTTTGCAGATACAGCACACCCTCCTTGAGGCTATGCATAAGTAACTGTCAGCTCAAATGTTCAGCATAAAAGTACTTACTGTCATGTACTTCTCTGCAGTGAGGTTTCTGATTATAATTATGAATTACTCAGGTGTTTGCTCTCAGTTTAGTTAAGTGTTCAGAGTGGTAATAGTTGAAACTCATGCCTGTGAGGATGAGCACAGGTCTGCGTGGGTTTTATTTAAAAGCCCAGTCAGTGATGGCATTATGTACCTAAATTTCATTGCAGTATTATTACTAATCAGTTGCTTAATTATATTGAGTTATGAAATAGGCATTGAGAACATGAACAACTCTGAATGTAATCTAAACGTAAGGAATATTTCCTCTCAATTCTGTCTTAGTGAAGAGATGCCTTCTTTGTACTTTATTAATCTGCCATTGTTTCGGAAGTGCAGTATTTTGGACTTTTGCTGAACCCCAAAATATGGGACTTGTGCTCTGGCCTCTCCATCCCACTTTCTGCTACCCCAGGTAGAGCTTTGGTAGCTCTATCTCCTGTCAGGTTTTTTAATCTCTGGATATTGTAGGATTGTAGCAAATAGGAACTTGAACTAAGTAGAAATAATATGCTCCAAGACGTAATGGATATTATAATTGAATTTCCAGGATATAGAAGCCTAATTTTAATCTGAGCTCTTTCAGTTTCTGTGAATTCATTCAGCTGTTTTAATACAACTTTTCATTTTCACAGTTTGCAGTCAGAACTTAGTTTCAGGAATACTTAGTAGATTTTTCTTCATTTCTTTAAGGAATTATGTAATGTTGGAGCACTTAATTTATTAACTCTCAATGCTGCTAAATGTTTGGTAACCTATTTCTCCATAATAAGTTCTTAACATGGCAGGAATGTAACATTTAGAACTTGTTTTTTGTCCACTAGTGGTATTTTCAGTAGATTATTTATTAAGCTTTGACTCTTCTGGGAATTAAAGTGTTTTAGGTACTTACTGTAATTCTTTCCGTAAATTCCAGTAGAAGCTGTGGTTAAGCAGTGATGTGTTAGGCTTCGATTACTTCCATACTTTTTGAATATGTGAATAATCCCACAGACTTTGGTGGTGATGACAAGGCTGAGATCTGTGTTATGGTATACTTACTAACTTCACAATTTTCATTTCCATGTTTGTAGTTGGTGTATGAGTTCTTCCTGAGGTTTTTGGAGAGCCCGGATTTTCAGCCCAGCATTGCAAAGAGATACATTGACCAGAGATTTGTACAGCAGGTAAGAGAGGAGTTTTAAAGTTGGAAGTGGAATTTAAAGATCACATCTCAAGCTTAATTTATCAGATGCTTAAAAGCTTTCCTGTTGACACAGGGTAAATTTCACTACTTGCAGCAGTGGTTTCTGCCAAATACTAAATAAACAGCACATCATGCCACAGGGGCTATATGTAATTAGTAACTTCAGGAACACTTTGTTTTCAGATATCAACCTCAGTGCTTTGATGTGCAAGATATTTGGAATTTGTAAAGTTCTATTTTTCATGATTTGTAACTTAATTCCAGTCAAATCAATAATGTGGTAATTATATTTTTGTAGCCCTTCTATGTTTGTTTTTTTAATAGTTTTGCCATGAGAAAACTTACAGCAAACTTTCTTCTTGTAAAAAATTCACATACTTATTATACATGAAATGTGTTTCAACACCTTACTTGTGTCTAGATAGTGTAATTATCTTTACTATTGTGCATTAATCACAAAAGGAAAATCAAGTAAGAAATTACTTAGGGAAGTCATGCTTTACCATGCAAAGCAACTATGAGCAAGAAGTGAGATTTCATATTAAATATAACTTCTCAGGGAATTACAGTGTAAAATGCAATAAAAATATTTGGTTCAAATTGAATTCAGTGGGGATTTATTTCACTGTGTCAAAATATTTGTTTTCCAAATTTTGTTGGTCAAAATAATTGCTCAGTATCTGAAGAGTGAGTGCTGGCAGGCCATCACAATACAGCATTGAAAAGTAAAACCACAAAATGTGTGCTTTCCCTCCCTACCTTCAGTGACTGCATTTAATTTCCACTTATTTTCTGGTTCTACTGTTCTTGTTTAAAAGTGTTTCCTTCTTCTCAGTTTTATTCAAGTTACACACAAAATTTGAGCCTGAAGCTGCTGGTGAGCTATTGGCTGTGGGTATTCAGTTTACATATAGACCTGTGGTCCTGTCTTGGTTTGAAAAGACAGGTGTCTGCTAAGGAAGGCAGGAGCCTCTCTTGAAATGGAAAAAATGTAAACCCCCTGCCCCCACCAATTATTATAATTTTGAAATTGAGGGTTTTTTAGGCAAAGATATGGGAATAGGAATAATAGTTCTTTACTAGGAAAATAAAATAAAATGCAGTAGTACAAAAAAAAACACTGACAGAGTCAGAATACAACCTGGCCTCCATTGGTCAGGGTGGTGTCTGCAGTCCTCCTAGAGTGACAGATGTGGTTCTGTTGAAGCAATGATCCTGTAGAAGGGATCCTGTAGTTTTCCTTTGAAGGTCCAGTGGTGGTGTAGATGGGTCCAGTCTTCCTCTGGGAATCCAGTGGAGAAAGGCTGCCTGTGGTGTGCCAAGTAAATTAATAATAAAGATTATATCCAGGTAGGCATGCTGGGCTCCTCCCCCTGGGTGGAGCATCTCACCATGGGATGATGTAATTTTATCAGTCATGCACTGAGACTCAATGGCCCATTAATATGAGATATCCCCCTGGAGGGAGAATGGGTTGTGGAAGAGATAAAGAACACTGCCCCAGCCTGGTTTTAACAGCTGGATATAGTTGCAACCTAAGGCAGGTTCTTAAGAGCAGCATTGCAGAGTTTGTTCCTGACATTTCACTTGATCTTTCTCTAGAGTACAAGATGGAGACAATGCAACCAACAGCTAGCTATATATGGGAAAAAACATGGAGTAGTGACCTGAGAAATTCCTGCTAAATATAAAATTGAAACTAACCAAGTTCCTGAACAGCTGTTTCCAGTCCCTTGTGTCACTTAGTACACACATACCTAAGCTCAGACCTGAGCAAGGGACTGGTGACTGCTTGAGCTGGCACTGACTTGCCTCAAGGCAGCTGACATTTCTGAGTATGCTGTTGCTTGGGCATGCAGGGTTAAAAAAAAATAAGAAAAATTATGGTCTGTAATGTGATCTGAGTATTTTTTATGTCTTTGAGTGAGCATGGTCTTTTCTGTACCCTTGAAAGACTTCCTACAAGAAAAAAAGTGTGTGGAAAGTTTTGTTAGCTTCTTGCAGCGTTTAGTCTGTATTAATAGGGAATTGGTTAATAATTACATATTTTGTGCTTTCTCTGTGACCCCCTCCTTAATTGTAAAATTCCTTGTATAGGAATGCTTTTGCTTGGCCATCAAGACACAATTACCACTTTGAGATAAGCAGTAAAGAATTTTAATTAAGAAATTGTAAATACAGGATATGGATTTGATTCATTCTGATTTCTTAAACAGCAAGTGCAAACCACTTACCTACAGTTTCATAACCTCATGTTTGCAATTGCATTTTTATTTTGATAGTATAATAGTTTCTGGAATGACTCTGATGTCTGTTGTACACAGAAAAGGAAAAGAAAGGAATGAAGTCGATGAGTTTATTAGAAAAAAATTCATCTTTATTAAAAACGTAATTTTGAAAATATACTATTAACATCTGAGCAAAATGTACAGTTAAGCTGATTCTTTTTGTTCCTAATGTAAACTTGTAAATTAAAGATAAATTTCAAATCAGGTAGTAACAAAACAATCTTAAGTCTTTCAAAAGTAATACATTTCAATTTAATTTTTAAAGTTGTTGGAGCTCTTTGACAGTGAAGACCCACGAGAACGTGATTTCCTAAAGACAGTTCTTCATAGAATTTATGGAAAATTCCTTGGTTTAAGAGCATTCATCAGGAAACAGATAAACAACATTTTCCTCAGGTATGCTGTGTGTGTGTGACTAGTTATCTTGCCTTCACAGTCTGGGTCTGCAGTGATTAATTCTTAAAATAAAAGACCTGTGTATGGTCTGCGATCTTGCTTTCAAATATTTGAAGCTTAGTAAAGATTATTTCTTTGGAATCTCTGATCCTCTGTGGCAATTTTTGATGGTTGTCTTTTTTGGCTACAGGTTTATATATGAAACAGAGCACTTCAATGGTGTTGCTGAACTTCTTGAGATATTAGGAAGGTAAGTTTGATCACACACAGAAAAAATATAAAATGTTATTGTGAATATTTGCTTCATGTTTGCTGCTTTGGGAATGGAGGGGAGAAGAGAATTATTACAGTAACAAGTGATGAAGTACAGTCACTGATAATCTAATGCTGTCAGGGTTACCACATGAATATCTAATTTGGACACAGAATAAATTGGTCCTTTTTCAGTGCAAGTTTTAAAGGTGATGGGCAAAAAGTGTTTCTCAAGGGTCCTTGTTTGTCAGACCTATCTACTCTTGCTTATCTTCTACCTGATAGATGACTTGTTCTTTGATTGAGAAAATGAATGTTAACTTTTGCCCTCATGCTGAATGAAATGCTTTAATCTTCAGCAAGCTGGTTTTCTTTCAGTTCTATTCAGGAAAGCCTTGTGAGTGCTAAGGTTTTTTAGTTACCTTTTTTTTGGATGTTATTTCACTAACTTGAATTTAACTTTGAATTTTTTCTCTGGTAGTTTTTTTACTGCCTTTCCAAAACTGTCATGCATTTCACAGTAGAAAATCATATTACTGGTCTAACTGAAAATACAAATATGGTGAAGCTACTGTGGAAAAAGTTTTCATGAAAAATCAAGTTATGGGGATCCCATTATTTTCTTGGATTTGCCTAAAATGTAAGGGGCAAAAGAAGCTAACCTTTTCCTGAAGGACTTTTGTCTATTCTGTAGCTCATCAACTCTTTAATATAAGATTACTGAATCAATGCGACAACTCTTAAACTTTGTTTTTGAAGGGGAACAATCTCAAAACAAGTGTTCAAATTGCACTGTTATTCTTTTGTTTCACTGAAAGTTGTAGTGATTGTGGGTGAAATGGATCAGCTTCCTTATACATCTGTCTAAACTTTGCAATTAGACAGCAAGACTTACTGTAGATGACTTTATTTAGTGGGGGTCATGATAAAAATACTTCAGCTCATCTCGTGAGTATTGTTTAGCTTCTACTGTGGTTCTCTGGTATTCCTTACCAAGAGTCTAAACTCCCATGATACCAACATTTTAAAGGTTGTGCACATGTAGAGCTATTTTATGGTTTCAAAATAATCAGGTTTAAAAACTGAATCAGAAATGGAGTTTCAGTTGAACTTACAGAAATTCTTGACTTGCTAGGAAAAAATATTTTTTTAATAAAAATAAATCCTGCTTATTCATGTTTTCAGTATTATCAATGGTTTTGCACTGCCACTGAAAGCAGAACACAAACAGTTCCTTATGAAAGTTCTGATTCCCATGCATACTGCAAAGGGATTAGCTTTGTTTCATGCACAGGTAAGCTTTTGCCTATTTTTAAGAGTGGTGGGGTTTTTATATTTACATTTGAAACTAATGAAATTTAAAGCACTATGTGTTATAATTCAAATAGTCCAAAATATTTGCAAATTCAGTCACTTTTTAAAAAAGTCTTACACATCTTATATCTAAATGTTAATTTTGAGATGATATTTGAGATAATATTACAAGTGAAAGAATGTACCAGTGAGTCAAAGACTTACCAACTGAAGTGGGAAGCTTTTTTGCTTGTAGTCTTGTCACACTTTAAGCTTCATTTAATCCCAGAGCCTTGTGCTGTTGTCATTTCCTTTATATAACTTAAATGCTGTGTGTAAAGGAACCTTGGGTATGGCCAAGTATTTATTTTGTATGTGTTTTTTTCTTTCTAAAGCTGCACCAGTGATGGGGTGGGAAGGAGAATTTTGTTGCCATTTATAAATGGCAGAGATGCACAGTAGCTCTCTGGATCAGCCAGGAATTATGTAGATCCATGACACACTGTCAGAATGCTGCAGTTCTTCAGCTGACTTTGATTCTTATACTTGCCACAGACATTCAGCATTTCATTTGAGGAATAATCTGTATCCTTTCCAGACATATGGCACTTCAAGTATTGAATATGGTTGATGCAAGCTTGGAAGTAATTCATTCTGCTGTGGCTAATTAAAACTTGCTTTGTGACTTAGCTCACTAATACAGCTCCATACAGACTAAAGATACAAGAAAATGGGTTTCTAATTAAAGTGAAATCATTATGACTGTATAGCCTACAAACAAGATCAAATGAAAAGCTCACTTAATTCCTAATTCTCATATGAAGTTTTAAATTAATCCAATGACTTGTCGTTTATTGCCTTGCTGCTCCATGAAATGAGTCAGTGAAAGGAAAGGGCCCAGTCACCTCCCAAAGGTGTTCTCACTGACAGATCAGTACAGCAAGCTGCCCTTTTTTTCTGGGATACATGTGATCAGTTCATGGCTACTGAAAGGGGCCCTATTAATTCAACTGTACCAGAAAGTAGCATTTCTCCTGCTGAGCAGGCCACTCCTCTGTCCCTTCATAGAACACGGGTGCCAGGTGCACACACAGCACTGTGTGTTCCTGATTTCATTTTATCCCAAAGGTCTAAGCCAGTGGTAAATCTCCTTTACAATCCCAAGTGGCCTGGTTGCTTTGTTGCTGAGTAAAGTATAGCCTGTGCTTAAAAGTTAAAGCCTTAAAGATGAATTAAGCTTGAGTCTTTGTGTCTTTGAACAGTAAAGCATTACTTACTGAATATACACATATAATGGGATTTATGAGATTAATGTGTGACATTTATTATTTTTTGAATCTATACAAATGCATCACTAGCCTAAGGGCAGAAGAAGTAAATTAGACCTGTTGCAATTATGGCATTGTAATTATCTGCTTTGGCATAACAGATTAAAAAAAAAAGAAAGGGAATGCTTAAATTTCAAGCATCCTAAGTATTGAAATGTAATGCATTTTACATAATTTTTGTCTTTGCTTTATATTGTGAAATACTGACACTTTTAAAAATCGGTCTTAATGGAATCTAGGATTGTAACTACTTCAGTAATAAGATTATTGTATGGTTTCTGCATGGGATGGTTGTTTACTTACTCAACTATATGCTCAGTAACTAAACTCCAAGTAATTATGTAACATTAAATATCCTTGGCCTGAGCAGGCCCTGTACAGAAACCAGGAGAGGCTGGGAGAGCAGTGCTGGTGACTTAATCACATTATGCTTCCCCGTTCCTTCTACCTGTCCACATACGCTTGTTGGCCAGTGCTGCACTGGGACAGGACATTCAGCTGGGCAACAGCTACCTGATCTCTTGTGGCCTTGGAATATGTTCAAATTCTTTCACTTGTAATCTTACTACTGAATGTTGTGTGCTGTAGGTGTCTGGTACCTGGGCAATGTGCAATGTGTGCTCATTCAAATCTGTGTTACAACTAGTTTTTAACTGGAAGTATGGCTTTTTTTTTTACCCCAGTATAGATGTTTGAAAGTGATAGCTTTGTAATGTTAATACAGGAGTTGATGTTAAGAAAAATCTGTCTGGATATGGGATCTGAGTTAAGGAAATAACTGCCAAGCTTAAAAATAATTTTCTAGATTGAAAAGATGTTTTTTTGGTATGCAGGAAGTTTTTTTAAGATACAGCAGGTCTGTTTATCTTGCTGCTTTAATTGCTGCTTTGTTTAGTTTGGACTAATATGAAATGTCTGTGTAGGGGTGCCTTGGGTTGGGTTCCCCCCATGATCTGAAGTGCTTCCATTAGAAATTGTGATACTTAGTAATGCTGCAATGTCCAAATTGTGTCTGCTAAAACTAAATAACCATATGACTTACATTTCAGCTCGCCTATTGTGTTGTACAGTTCCTGGAAAAGGATACAACTTTAACAGAGCCTGTAAGTGTTTTTCAGTTGGATGTCTTTCTATTTTTGATTTCAATTAAATAGTGCAGTGTAACCTGTTGAATTGTACAGCAGTGCTGTGTTATCTTGATTAAAGATGGATAATTAGGATTCTTGGGGAGAAGGGGGAGGAATAAAATCTAGAATTAAGAAAATTCTGAGTTTGAAAGGGCATTTGTCTCTTAACCTATGGCCAAAATAGAGCATAGGTTTAACTAAAAGTTTGAATTACTGGTATCATGCAAACTACCTCAAATGAGAAAGCATGTCATGACTGTTCTCTTCTAATAAAACTAAAATGTCAATGGTTTTGGTACTGATAGCTTGTGTTTAGCCACTGCATGAAGTTGAAATATTTTAGGGAATAAACAATCCCAAAATAAAAGTTGAAAATAATAGCAACACTTCATTTAGACAGAAAGAACTCTGAAATTCCAAATGTGCTGTTTCTGTTCTGCCTCTTCAGTTCCTGGGGTGCCTCTTGGCATCAAAACTTAGGTGCTTCAGGCATCTGTGGCTTTTGCCAGACTGAATCTCCCATGATACATATTGACAGCTCAGCTAGAGAGGGTTTATGCACAGGCTTTGGCAGGGCCCATGAAGAACAGAGGCTCAGGGCAGTGCAGCAGTTTGTGAGGACACAGAGTGATGTCAGGCCAACTATAAAAGAAACTGGTTTTGCTTGGACAATTAGGAATATCTCCATTAGGGCTATGTTGATATTTAAATACTTTACCCCTTTTGTGACAGAAAAAATGAAGAGTTTATGCACGACATAAATTTTTCTTCTTTAAAGAAAAAAAGATAAACAGCTTTGGGAAAACAAGACTGATCTTTTCTGAGTGTCTTTCAGTGGAAGCTTGTTTTCTGCACAGCTGTTTCAGCTGACCAGTTATTCTGTAGGTGGTGGAGGGTGTCGTGGATTTGCCTTGTCTGCTTGAAGCATCTCCTTCCCACTGTGCTGCAGTGTTCCCAGCCACTCTGGTCAATAAGCTTATTTTGTGGGATAGAGCAAGGAGAAAGGAATTCTGTAACCCCTATTCCTTAAGCTAATTGAGGAAACAACCCTCAAAAGGCATTTTGACAGTTCAAGTTGACATGTGAGTAGAAAATGTGTAGTGTTACATAAAAACTTGCACGATGGAATGAAGCGACAGCGTGACAAGGTCAGAACTTCCTGACACAAATTTATGGAAGTGTGGTGCAGGATCCAAGCCCAAACTGCTGTGAAGAAGGCAGGGCTTTAGAGCAGTGCCACAGTGCAGTTCTGAGGCTCATCTGGACTGTGGTCTATACAATTGTGGTTGCTTCTTAATCAGTTAAAGGTGAATTCAGGCTGCAGAAGACACAAGAACTCACTGCAGAGTCATGGCCTGTGTTTGCTTTGGTTGTTACTCTGTGTGTATAGTAAAAGTTGCTTTATAAAGGAATTAAAGTTAATAGGATAAGTGAAGCTTTAAGAAACTTTCTGAAATGCTTGAAAAGTAAATGTTAAATTTTGGGGCAACTGATGAGATAGCATTGGAAATTTTCCTTGGCTTTAGGTCAAGTAATATTTTAAGAACTCCATCGGAAGGCTGTCTTCACACATACCTTACTGTTATTTTTCTGGCAGGAATTGTCACTCAGGGTCAGTTTGGAGGACATTCAATCCGAGCTCTTGTAGCTATGGTAGTCTGCCTCAGGTCAGTCCTGATGTTTGCAGAGCTGACAAGAAGAGGTTGTTACCTAACCCTGCTGAGTGCAATGGCCTTTACATGGACGAAATCAGGCTAAATGTGCAGTCCTTGTACATGAATAAAGTTTTCCAGCAGGTGCCTACCTGTTGTAAGCCACTTAATGGGAATCTTGTAGCTCAGTGAAGAATATTAATCTTACGTAGTAAAAGCAGTAATCCATGAACATAAATGTGCAGGTATCAACTTCTTAAAATAAAAGCATAGTCAGTTTCCATGAAGCTGGAAACTGATACTTCAGCAAGGAGGAGCAAGGGATAGGTATCTTGTTGAGGTGTGCACTGTTATACTCAGAACATATTATTTCTTTATCAAGTTGAGAATATGGGTCTCATCTCTAGCAATAATTAAGTATATTTAAAAATTCTTGCAGTAATTTGTGCTGGGAAGTATACTTTAGTCATACTAACTTTTCTCTGGAAAGACACTTTTGATACTACATGTAGTTGTTAATAAAGCAGTTGGAAAGCTGAAGGAAAAAAATCAACATGACAAAAATCAAATATGGAAGGTATTTAAATAATTGAGTATGTTTTTCCTTTGGATATGATCAATTAGGTGCTATTGTATCATAAAAAAATAGAGGTCCTTTCCTCAGAATGAAAGTTTGTAAGTCTCTGAGAATGTTTCTGCTCCTGGAACATAGTTGCAGCCTCTTTTTTATCTTTTTTCTTTAAAGCCAGCATTCATTTTGTAATTTAGATGCCATGTGAGATGTTTATTTCTAGGAAAAATGCCTCCAGCCTTTCTTTGCTGTATTTCCTCCATTCCTCTTGGGGGCTGTACCTTCCAATTAATTTTCCCAGAGGTTTTGTTTTTCCAGTCTTGTCCAAGATAGTTTCAAATGTAGATATTAGAATTCATTTTCTCTGTAAGTTCACATCTTTCTTACTTTAGTTTCCAGTCTAACACATCAAATTGTAGCAGAGAAGAGGAAGAGTTGGAGGCCATGGCTCCTCTTTAGAGCCCTGTCAGCATTTATTGTTTCCTCTCAGGCTTCAAACCTTTGATGCCAAGGCTGGTGCTCCCCAAAGTATGGATGAGTAGAAGACAAAAAATAATCTGTGAGATTTAGCTACAGGGGGGTTAACTTCACTTTGTGATTCTTTGATGTGATCAGCATTCTGTCAGTTAATGTGAGTACTGGGATGGGAGCAGAGTGTGACTAGATAATCACAGGCACACTAAGAGATAAGGGTCTGAGTTATTCTGACAACCTAAACAAGACAAACATTTAAATGAGTGTTTATTCAGTTTTCATTGAACTTTTGAATAAGGAAAAGCAGAGAAAAACCAGTACTTTTCTTATTAAGTAGATAGTAGGAACTTATCCTACTTTAACTTGTTTGTATTCTTCATACAGGTAATCAGAGGACTGCTCAAATTTTGGCCAAAAACGTGCAGTCAGAAAGAGGTTGGTTTTGTGTCTCATTTCTGGTGTCTGCTGTGATGTAAAATCTTGTGGGGCAGATTCACAAACTTTATCTGTGCTTTTCAAGACATCTTGAAGAAAACTTGCAGTTATTGAAGCTTCTTGAGGCACTCACCTTTGTCATGTGACTCAGTATGTTTTCTTCTATGTAGTTAAAATGAGTTTGAAAACCAGGAGTTTGATTTATCCCACCAGATTCCATTCCCAGCAGCTCTTTAAAAGTGGGTCCCTTAACACTGTTGTCTCTTTCTCTGCAAGTGGTGATAAATTTTTCTGTGCCAGCTACACAGACTTCTGATGGTTGCAATTTTATATGGGAATTAACTACTTATCACTTCAAAAGCTACTTTGGTGATCTCTGATAATCTCTGTAACCACTCTTGAAATAAGATAAATAAGATGCCCTAATTATTTTTTTGTTTAAATGTAAAACCCCATTTTCTGCAGAAGCAGTTTGTTGAAGTATTCACTATTTACACAAAAGAAATCCAAAAGGAGAGCTGTAACCTGTTAGCTGAGAGTGATGATTGACATTTTAGGCTGCAAAACCCCTGTGCATGTCTAAATGCCTTGTAATGACAGTCTTCTTTGCAGGATTCATGTGTAATGTATAAGATGTATTTTGTTTGCTTCTGTTCACAATGGTGATATGAAACACTATCATCTTTTTTTTTTCTTTCTAAACAAACAGGTAATGTTTTTAGGTGAAATTGAAGAAATCTTAGATGTTATAGAACCAACACAATTCAAAAAAATAGAAGAGCCTTTATTTAAGCAAATATCCAAGAGTGTGTCAAGTTCACATTTTCAGGTAAATAAAATAAGTACTAAAAAAACCCAAACAAACCTTGTGGTAACTTACTTTATGGTTGTTTTGAACCCTTAACTTTGTGTTCCAGGTCGCAGAAAGAGCTTTGTACTTCTGGAATAACGAATATATTCTTAGCCTGATTGAGGAGAACATTGATAAAATTCTACCAATTATGTTTGGCAGTTTGTACAAGATCTCCAAAGAACACTGGAATCCGTATGTGGCATTTCACTTTATCTGTAGCACTGTAAATATATTGTCCACTGTTTCAGGTTTGGATTGGGAACTTGTAAATGGGACTTCATTTTTACTTAAATAAGATGAAATCCATGACATTCTGGGTGTTAAATGGAGTGTCACTTTCAGCTGTGTTGCTCTTTCACTGTTCTGCACTGTTACAATGGAGACCTGGAATTTATTGAAAAAGTGTGAGGAAACTGGATGATGGTCTTTATATTGTAATTACATCTGATCCTTTGTGTTAGTTCAAAATGCAAATTAATGCTACTTGGACCAAAACCATTTCCATGGGTTGCTTCTATTTCTGTTTTGCTGTCCTTTAATACTTCAGATGAATACAATTGTCTGTGTCTTCATAAGTATTTATTGCTGATCAGTGAGATAAGAAGGGGAAAAGATCCTATCAGAGGGGAGCAACCCTTACAAAGGATGGTAGGACTGAGAAACGAGTGACTACTTCACTTTATATTTAGTGCCACAAGTTAAATATTGGTATTCCTGTGTTTGAAAGAAGCAGCAAGGGTATTGAAGTATACTGGGTGCCAACACCCTGAATTAAGCTGCAAGTTAGTGTGCAGAATATAAAGCTTGTACAGGCAAAAGGCAGGATCAGCAGGAGCTTGCCACAGCCCTGCAGTAAACCAGATGTCCTGTTTTAAGCCCTTGGAGGCTTTGCAATTATTCTGGGTTTATCTAGATGGTGTGTCTAGTTGAAAACCGAATACAAACCTTGGGGAATAGTCCTTGGAGTATCAATGTATTTGGGAGCTCAACAAATTTGGAGGATGTCCCTCTTTCCCTATCTGCAGGCAGATGTTTCCCTTTATGAAAGAAGTAAGAGATAGGATAATTGCCTACTTGAGGACAAGCAAGTTTGGGGAAGAAAGTATAATCCTTTGATTCTAATCTGTTGGGAGGGCAGCAAAACATGCTTGTATCCATCTGGTTGTCTGATACAGGCTCAACTTCTTGCTCAATATCCAACTTTTCCTCTCAGAAAACCAAAACCTTAAATAAGCTTTTGACCTCAAACCACATGAAAACCAGGGTACAAAAAACCAAATTTTAAAAATAAGTGTATAAACAGGCAACAGATACTGTGCGTTTTGAATGGACAAGCAGAAGGCTCTGCTGAACAGCTGGGAGATTTCCTAGTGCCACGGTGGACAGAGTGCACTGAAAAGGCAAACCTGGTTCTCTGGTTATTTCCTTAGGGGTTTTTTTGACTCCTTTTTCAAGGTCACAGGGCTGCAGCTTTGCAGTCAGTGGGGAACTACTAGTGAGGGAGAAGACAGGGAAGACAGTTTACCTACTTTTTGATTAGTGATTAAACTTAATGACAGGCATTTTAATGTTTAATTTCATTGATTTTTTATTTCTTTGTATAAATATGAATGGGTTTAAAGGAGATAACACAACATTTAAGATGGTTTACTGAAATATGAATACTTTCACAAAAAGAAGGGAAGTGCAGGAATACAGGCAGCCATGTAACACACAGCCAGTGTTGCTCAAGTTGGTGAGTTTCTTAAGGAAACTGAGGTACCTAAATCCATGATCTGATATTCTTGATTCTAGTTCTCTAGCAAGACTCCTGCTGCCCAGAAACACTGCTAGGAGAGCTTTGCTGTGCTAAACCAACCTAAGCCTGTGGTTTGTCTGCTGCCTTCTTGAAGCTATGAGCCAGAAGTTTTATTTTTCTAGACTCTCATATTTCATTGCTCAAATATTACAGAGTTGTTGTTAAAACTTGGTTTATTAAAGGTTCACATAATTGAATGGCTTTAAAGTACAGCCACAGCATGAATAATTATATCCTGTGTAATTACAGAAGTCAGGAATTTAAGATTAAATAGCCATTTCAAAAAATGTTTAACTATACTATAATTTCCTCTGTAAATTAATAAAATGGAAAGGATTTTGTTTCAGAAACTCCCTGACCTTACAGTATTATCTTGAAGAAGAAGCTCAGAATCTGAAAAAGAGGTCAAATTCTTGTCTTCTGAAGCTGATTTTGTCACTGAGTAAATCTAATAGCTGTGCTCCTTCTGTTCCAGAACCATTGTGGCACTGGTGTACAACGTGCTGAAAACCCTGATGGAAATGAACGGCAAGCTTTTTGATGAACTCACGAGCTCGTACAAAGCAGAAAGGCAAAGGTACTGAGCCTTTTTCCAGGTTCCCACTGATGAACATATCCAAGCTGTAATTTTGGATGTTGCTCTGCTGTTGTGGTTGTGGGGCTTGTAGTGGAGCTGTTTGGTGCTGGGTGTCCTGTGTGTGAGGTGGCACCTGGCAGTGGAAAGGCCTGAAGCTCCCCATCCTGCCTGGGCAGGGGCTGTGCTCCCTCCTGGGTGGTGAAATGGGTCTCAGCTGCTGCTGGCTGTGCTGCCTCAGGTATCTGAAGAGAATGGAGCTGGACTCTTCATAGCTCCGCAAAAGCATCGCTTACCCTACTAATCTACTGAGCAGCACCGTTGGAGTCAGAGAGGCAGGGCACAGGTGACCCGTGGCCAGCTGAGACCACTGCCCAACCCTCCTTATGGTAGCTGTGTTCTTCCCCCCAACAAAGATTCTCAGTCCCTTAATTTGTGTGCATGTGATAAAAAAACCTCCTTAAAACAGAAGCCAGCTGTGCAAAGCCACCCTACAGCAATTGTTTTCATTTGCTGGAGCAAAGGTACAGTTTCACCACACACCATTACTTATTTGTTATGCTCTGTTTTTAATTGAGGAAACTGTAGTTGCCTCTAAAAATAGCTTTGGAGAAAAATTTAAAAGAGGAATTAGTAGATGCAAGTCACAGTTAAGTTATTATGTTTCCAGATTGTGCTTAAAACACATCTGAAATTGATCTTTCACTCTTTTCTTCAGAGAGAAAAAGAAAGAATTGGAACGTGAAGAGTTGTGGAGGAGATTGGAGGAGTTAAAGCTTAAGAAAGCGATGGCAGAGAAGCAGAACAGCACTCACAATGTGCTCAATGCACACAATACAAGTGCCAAATAAAAGAAATGACCACCTCTACTCGGCAGACATTCTTTTTTTGTACCCTTTTGAAATATATAAAGATTTGCAAAAGAAACCTCATCAGTATAATGGAAACAGCCAATTTTTTTCTCTGGCAAATGTAAAGATTTGAGTTTAAATACAGCAGTTAAGTGATGTCATTACCACAACATATTGTAAATTTGTCTAATTATTGATATACTGTCACTTCCAATGTTTCATAGAACTGAATTATCATCCTTAATGAGTGAAATAATTATGGGAGTGGTGAGAATTATGACTTGAATTTTTGATTGTGTTGCACATAGGTGGTATAGTTTGCTATGTACACATTTTTCCTTGTTTTTTTTATGTGCTTTTCACATTGCTGCATACTTTGGTTAAGGTGATAGAAAAGGCTTCTAGTTGTGCTGTATTTTCTCAAATAAAACCGAGGTACGTTACCAGTAACTTGAGATATTCAGTATATGCCCCTTACAGCATTGAAAGGAACTCTGATACAGAGCTGTCCTTGAATTCCTGATTGGATTCAGATTTATATCTATACAATGCTCACATTAGAAACAAGGCAAGGAAGGGAGAGAATCAGCTGCAACAGGTTGGGGTGGCCAGTGCCTCTGCCCCATTCCTGCTGCCTCTTGGGTCCTGGGCTAGTTAAGGATTTCCTCCTGCTACAGCTGAGGATGGAGCTTCCTCTGGAGAGCCCATCAATGATGCTCCTCGTCAGCCCAAGGACCCTCCAGACTGGTGCAGTCTCCAAGAAAGACCCATCTTGGATGTTTCTGCATTAGTTTTAGCATCTCATGGACTGAAGAATGAGACCAAAATTGGCATTAGTATATTTTTTTTTTCAGTAAGGAGGAAAGAATGTCAAGAAATTATTCCTTGTTTTCTTTAAAGAAAATGCAGTCTGTTTCTTAAAGGTGGAAAGTTGACAATAGAAGTCTTGTCTGTTTACTTGATCAAGTATTTTTTCACATCTTTTATCAGAGTACCATTCCAATCTCTTAAATTGCAGTTGTGTGGAAAAATTTTGTAATGAAAGATCTTTGGGGAATTGAGCAGCATTCAATAAAGTCTTTATGTTTGTATTTAGTGCTGTACCTCACATCTTTGTGTTTCTGAAGACCAGGAGAATTAGAATGGCTGTTGAAAACAACCTTTTTAACTGTCCTATGTGGCTTTTCACTGAGTGGCAAAAGTGGGGAAGTCCCTACTGCACTGAGTCAACTATATTACACTTATTTGTCTCTAAACCATTGTTTCACAGAGGGTATGGGACTAGCACTGCCTGCAGGGAAAGGACAGTCACACAGCCACAGCTCACCTCGGTTTAGTTCTTTAGTGCCTTTTTGCCCTTAGAAGAGTAAAGATCCCAGTGTGTGACAAACTTTGTTCGGCTGTCCTAGAACCTAAATGAAAATAATTTACACAAATGTTGGGGAATCAAACACCTTGCAGGGGTTCTAGGAATAAATCACTGGCGTTTGGAATTGTTACAAGTTTTTTCCCAGAATTGTAATTACAAATTAGTTACAAATAAGGACATTAGGCTTAAGTAATAGAAAAAACAACAGGAGCTGTAAGATACCCTTCCAAATTGTGCAACACTTGCTGTCAGGACCGCTCCTATAAATAGGCCTGCAAAAGAAAGGCTTCTTGGCTGGAATCACTGGCCTGCTCTTGTAACATTTCCTTATAAAACAAAACATCTTGACAGCTGAGATGTAGTGACTGAAGTGGACTGCTGTGCGAGTTTATTGGGAGGAAAAAGATGGTGCATACTGCAAAAAGGAGTTTATCCTTTATTTAACTATGCTTTCTACTCACCCCACAGCTGCAGCTATGTTGTCTTCCAACTTAGCATCTCTGACTTCATTAGCAAAAAAGAAAAAAGTGGATCCATCAGAACTGGTTCAAATTGTTTCTAATTTTCCTTTTTTTTTTTTTTTTCCTTGTAAAATCCAAGCAATGGCTGCTGTAATATCATGTGTTCAAGGAACAGTGGGGTATTCCTTTGGCAGGCAGCAAGAAAGCTCAGTTGTCATAGCATAGGCTGTTTGATAGCAAAGGCAGTGGGGGGGTTTCTCGATGAGGAAAGGTTGAATGTAGGGGGTTTTATCCATCCCCCAGCCCCTGCCTAGTTTCTATCCTGCTCCACATCACCCAGAGATGGAGTAGCTCTTCTTGCTTCAACCATGCAGTGTTTGGCCTTTGCTGGTCTTGTCCAGTTTAATCTCATTCCCTTGCTGAGCAGTTCAGGAGCCATCATTGTGATACTGAAGGTGAGGACTGGACCCCACCTTTCTCCATCTGTTCTCCATACAAACATCTTTGTCCCCTGATTAAACATTTTCCCCCAAACAGCCAGTGCTACTACTTTATCTCATTACAGTAAGTTGTTGCTCCCCTGTTCAAGGCTGTCTGGTCAGTGCAGTGCCTTAATTTGCTCTGGAAGCTAGCTGAAAGAAATTTTGTCCCAAAAAGCTTCCTCAGATGCCAAAAACAAGGAAGAAAGGTGAGGGGGTAGTTTTGATACAGTTACTCCTCCTCTGCTGGAAGAGGAAGGAAGAAGCAAACTATGAGTTGGCATCCTTGCAGCAAAGCCTTCAGAGCAAACACACAGTGGTGCCCTGCTCCCTGTAGACTCCACACGGCCAAGTCAGGCATCTCAACTAACAAGGGACTTATAAGGAAGAAAAAGACACCAGCACCCCAGCAGCGTTGGTGAGCAGGCATTCCCTGTAGAACAGAGAATCACAGTTCTGTGCCCTGCTGATGAAAGACTATTTTTCACTTCCTTAGGAAAGACTGCCAGAAAGAGGCATAAACAACAGCCTGAGACAGACTCTGCTATCAGCCACCAGCTCAGCTCCCCAGGTTGTCCTGTTGCTTGAGTTTGCTTTGGGCTGGACTGATCAGTGGTTTTCACCTCATCCTCATACCATGACACTCCTTTTCCTCCTGTGAAGCTCTTCCAAACCTGAGAGCAGGTACTTTCAAAGAAGGCACACAACAGATTATTTGAAGTATATTTTAATATTAAAGTCATTGTGTTTTGATTTAAAGATGACATGTAATAGAATTCCAGTGTATTTTGTTTTAAAACATACTTTGGAGAAGAAAGGCCAGGATGTTTCCAGAGTACTTTACCTTCCACTAAGCACCATCAAGGCAGTGACTGTGCTATGGGAGCAGCTCACAGCTGATGCAGAAACTAAAGGAGAAACATTCAAACACTGTCCACTTTTTCACAATTTACAACAGTGATGACTTTCTGAACATTAGTGAGTTCCCTCCTTTCCCCCTGATTCCTCCATACATTGAGGTAAACTTGTTAAACTTCGACTACAAAAGCGTGAGTTTGTTAGACTTGTCCTAGAGTTAGCTCCTTCTGCTGTTCCAAGGCCAGTTCAGTAGGTGGTTTCTCCAGCCAGCATCTCTCTGGAAGAAAACATACCTGGTTTTCAGCTTTAATTGCTGATTGCTGTTTATTCCAGTTATTTTCTATCCCTCCTGCTATGAACAGTTAAAAGGCAATCTTAGTCTCAGCTTATGTGGTTCGTTACTTGACGAGTCCTCTTCAGATGCCTTCTCCGTATTTTGATCATCCACTTAACACTTAACTTAGCAAAATCTGCTGCCTTAAACAGGGCCAGAAAGATACCACAAAGAAGAGCAATCATGTTCCAGGGATTTGCTGTGATAATCTGAAAGAGATGACAAATATTAGTCCCCTCATCTGATTCCACATAGGTAGAGAGGAGTGAGAGGTGTGGGAATAGGACTGGGCTCTAAAGACCGAGGAGGTGCCTGAGTTCTGCTGGGAGTGCAGGAGTGCAAAGGACCAACTCCTGTCCCACACAGTCTGCATTGACACTCATTTGGTTTTGGGCAAAGAAACACCAACACTGTAGATTTTGCTGCTGCTGGACCTTAGTTGTTGGGTAACTATAATACCATATTTTATTCTAATAATGGATAAAAAATATACCAGGCTATTTTTATTATTCTTATTTCAGCCTAGGTTTCTTGTCAATTAATAAAAAAAGTCATTAAATCAGATTACCCAAGCAGACTTATTTAAGCAAAAAGTTTAGCCCTGACCTGAAGCTACCCTTTGCTAGAACACAGGAGGACAGGTGCTTTGCTTAGCTACGTGTACCTCTAGCTGCAAGCAGCCCAAGGAAAAGCATCAGATGGTCCTGACCTCCACACAGAATGCATTACTGGCCATAAGGAAGAGCCTACACTGGAATTTCACAAATATTCTCACTTTTCTCTGCATTTCTTCTTGAAGTGAGGTAACAAAGGCAAGTGCACACATGCACAAACCACGAGCATGCAGAGTCAGACAGTGATTCAAGAAGGGACTAGTGGGTTACTCACGTCCTGAACTGTCTGTATGAAAGGATCTTTCCATTCAAACACCACAAAGAACAGCTGGTCACTCCTTGGTTTAGTTCTCTGGTCAATGTAGTTAACCACACTGGTCTGGGGAGAGGGAAAGAAAAGTGCAGGTTACTTTCTTCAGCAGTACAATGAGTTTTCTGTGCAACAGCAAAGGCCTGTAAGAAGATGAAAATACCACACTAAGGACTTCTACCACAGCCTTTCTCTTCTACCTAGAGCAATGGGCTGCCAAAATATGGCAAGGGCAGTTTCCTCCTTCTGTTCATACTATTTTTCTATTTCTAACTCAGTATCACACTACAATACCATTTCTACATTGCTTCTCAAGAGGGGACAATTTCCAAAATCCATTTACTTGCATTTGGAAAGTTCTCATGAATGCCCATTAAATTAGTTTCATTTTCCAAAGAACCACATAATGATAGCAGGAGGATTCCTTCTATTTGAAAATGTGTTGTAGAATAAACTAGAACGTTACAGCAAGTGCAGAATGAACATGGAAGGAAAGAAGCCCAGGTGTTAACAACCAAACCCATACTTCCAATACTGCCCATTAACTAGGTCACCACTTGAAACTAATGCTGCCCAGCAGAGAGCTGTAACACAATTCCAACAGGGAACTGCGTTAGGATACTAGACTGTGTAACAGCCACATGAAACCAGAGTCTCAAGAACCACAACCAGGAAAATACTAAGACATCAGGCCCTGGGGAAAATACTTGTATTGTACCACCTGCCCCCAGCCTAGCGGGGGAACTACACAGGGTTTTTACACAGGCAGTAACCAACACAGTTTGAACTGACTCCTGCTCCTTGGAGACAACACAAACTGCCCAAGAGCCACACAGTGACCTCAGGAAAGCACAGTGGTGGAAGGACTTCTCCAAACCTCAAAAGAGTGTTTACATCTTAGTGTGCACAGAGGAGAGTACTGCTGTTTGTCCTGTTTAATTCTGCACTGAAAGCAATCTAGCAGCACTGTGACTTTGTTTCAGGCTTGTGACGTAGAGATGAGACAGATGATGGAAGAACATGCTTTTTCCACATTTTGTGAGCCCAGTTTTCCAGGTAGAGGATGGCTGAGCTGGAAGTCTCTAAGCAGACCACTCTCTTCATCTCCTTACAAGTCTTCCCATTGTATGGGGAAGATCTGCCACAAGAGCCTCTGATCTACCATGGTGCAATTTCTTTCCAGATACCTCAGGGTTTCTCTCAGTCTTCTCCACGGTCCCAGCCCTGAACAGATTTTAGGCTGCAGACAAGCAAAAGCAGGAGCTAGAACCACTCAGAGCATGTGGAGCTTCCCCACCTCCTGGTTTCTGGTCAAACACCTTTGCTGCAGACTTGCACCACACTTCTACAGCTCATTTCCTTATTGCAGGGTACCAGTGCCCCAACCACACTCATCCAAGAAAACTGCACACCAGGAAACAAACAGTACACAGGGCTAAATGAAGGCAATGGGAAAGGCAGAAAATACAAATGAATGACTGCTGGGCTAGTTAGCAAAGTGACTGACTGTTCTGTTTGACCTATTATTTGTATCCATCTTTCTGGTATGCCAGCTCTCAGGTTTGGATTTGAAAGGCTAATGGACTTCCTGGTGCAATTTGAGCAGATGTTGTACTGTCAAACAAAGCAAGTGCAATTTATGTCCAAGCTGTTTCAATTTCTACTGTATTATTAATAGGGATCTGATGCCTGTTTTTTAGGTTTTATTAAAAACAAATAAACAAACCCACAAAACAAACAGAAAATCCAAACCAGCAAACCTGTTAGACTGGGGCACACAAAAGAGGACTTTCAAAAATCCTGTATTGGTAAAGTATTTGCCAAATGGCAAATAATACAGAGCTGTAGGTGATGAAGGACAGACAGCTGCTACCAGTGTTTACAAGGCAGCAGCAGACTGATGCATTCTTTCCTCTCTTCCAAACCAAGGCATTACTTTGGGACCTGCATGAGTCTGAGAGGTGCCTCATGTCCTCCTCTAGTGGAGTAGGAGTGTACCCCCTTCACAGTCACAGATCTGCTCTTGCCTTAGGACTGTTCCACATAACACCTAACTGTGAGAACTAAAGATAGAACTGAAGATTCTGCTTCATTTTTCTCCCCCCAGAAGACTCTTTCCAAGAGTACCAAATGACAGCTCTTAAAATTCTCATTTCTCACCACTGATGAGACACTTCCTTTCCAACCACACTGGAAGCAAAAACTCAAAACACAATTATTTCCCTATGCATTAATGGGAACAGAACAGGAATGAAAGTCAAGCTCATTTCCTCTCTAGGTAAGTTTGCATCTTCCACCTGCATATTTTCTAGTCGTAAATAATGCAAAAAGTGAAGGTACTCTGTGTTTCTAAGGACACTCAGCAGCTAAAAATTCCAAACCCAAACAAAAAGAGTTGAGAATGCTACAAAGGCTTATGTTTATCTCCTCATCCTAGCATCAGTGGCAACCTAAACAATACCTCTTTCCAACAGAAGCTGTTATTTAGACAATTCCTTTGTCAATTGTTCTCCACCTTGAACTGTAGGTAGCTATGTTAATATTTCTGTGTCAGTCCCTTGGGACCCTTACCTCAGACTACAAGTGTCATAACCCATTTGAGGCCTGGATTTCTGGCCTCCCTGGTAGGAGATATTTTCCTGAGCTGTGTCATGAGGCCATACCAGCAGCTGAGCACATCAAGACGTTTACACTTTTACAAAATTCCTCCTTGCTGAGAAACAGTGTGAGCAACTATAGACAAAACTGCTCAGTGCAAAGGGCATCATGGATGCAATGAAACAAAAAACAAACTCCCAAAGCCTTATGAGTACTTATTTTCTTTTTTTTACCTCTTGTTTGAATTCAACAGTCTCACTACCATCTTCTTCTTTTGTCTTGACCAAGGACATCTTGACCCAAGTTCGGAAGCCTGCAGAAAACTTCCAGCTGGAGTATGAACTTTCACAGTCCTTCATGAATTTTGCTTTTTCTGGACTACAGGAAAAAGAGCATTATTTTATTGACCAAACCAAGCACTGTAGGCAGGAGAAAGTCAGACCTACAGGCACTTCAAACTATGTTCACAATTCCTTTCATTCTCCATCTGCTAAATTCAACACATCTAAAACATTGAGTGTAGTGATGTTTTCATTAATTTCATTAATGTGCTAATTTCATTAGCACTTCACTGGTGCATCCTTAACTGCAGAGGACTTACCTGGTGCCTATGGCACTGGAGTTCTGCCTGCCTGTAGGGATTGTTCTGCCTCACAGGGAGTTCAGCTCTGCTCATCTGTCACCTCTGGGACAGACAGGAGCAGAGCCAGCACCTCAGGAAACAACTCATCACCAAGTTAAGAAGCAAGAGAGAGCAGGAAGAGCCTGGAGGAAAGACAGGGTGCTTCACCTCATTTCTGGTTGCCAAATAAACCACTTGCAATGCAGACATCCTTAAAATGCCTCAGAATTTCTATTCAGGATATTCCTATTATTTTGGAAACACCATAGCTTTGGTGTAAGGCTCCCACCTGCAGTAACATAGCTGTTTTCCCAATATGCAATCACAGAAATCTGCAGCCCACAGAACAGCAGGATTGCTTCCTGTGTTTCAATTGGGGTTTTGTTTTTAATACTGTGACTGTAAACCTTTAAGGCTTCCAGCCCCCCTCATGCTGCAAGTAGTAAAGAGGTAGCTTTAAGGCATATCTGGTCTCCATCTCTTCTCTACCAGCTGCACAGGACATAGTGAATTGACCATGCTATTTACTTGGAGCTCCTCAGTACTGTGATTTCAGCCATTTTCATGTCATACCTGTGAAATAAGCCCTGCAGCCACTTTTCCAATAAGATTTCATTTGAGAAGAAGGTGTAAACCACTGTGAGAAGTCATGAATAATTAAAGGCTATTTTTACTAAGATAGATTTCAGGTTGCAGAGATATGGCAGGGTATGTTGGTTCTTAAAAGAAGGGGGAGGGTTTTGATCCAGCATAAATCCATTAACCTAGGAGAAGGGAAAAGAGTGTTCTTTGCTTTTAAGGCAGAAGGTGTGCATGACTGGGTCTTTTAGGAGATGAAGGTGTTTTGGCTTTTCAGGAGAAAAATGCAAAGAAGTAAAGAAGTAAAGCAGAGGTGAAGAAGCAAGCTCTTGTCCCAGAACAGGCCAATCAGGAAGATTTGTCCAGCACTGACTGGACTTGCAGTTTTCCTGTCTTTTTTTCTTAGTTTTCAAACACAGGGTTTCTTTTCTTTCTACAGACCAAGGTGTCTTGCCTACAAGGACCAAAAGGACTGCACTGATATAAATACCACATTGATGGCCACTCTGTACCACACCACCTGCTCAGGCTTAAAAGATGAATACACACGTGTCCATGGGAAAGCAAAACCCAGCAAAGCCATTCTCTCAAGTCAGGGCTTCAGGCAATGGACTGAAACACAGAATTCCACTGTGCACATGCACAGAAAAGAGAAGGGCTTCTGGAAAGAAAAACTAACACGCTTTGCTACCTATCAAGACAGATGCTGTTCCCAGAGTATTCTAGGAAGTTAGGAATATCTTTATTTTGACATGAGGGGCTTATTTTGTGACCCCAACAGGATGGCACTTCTCTACCTCACAGAGGAAAGATGTGGGCAGAGCCTAAGGACAAAGCCCACAGCCTGCCTGCTCCTCACCAGAGCAAACCAGCGACACAGGAACACCTAATCCAACAACTGCTTCCCCCCTTGGGATGTGGGCAGAGCAGCAGCTGAGGGGACAGCACAGGGGAGCACCAGAGTGCTTTGACACTCAAGAGGAACATACATAATTAGCACTCTGCCAGCCAGTCATATGCCTAATGTCTGGCTAAATACAGCATCCCAGAAAAGCTTTCCAAGCCAACATGGAAAAATGAGGCAGGAAGTTATGACACAGAGCTGAATGTTACAGCCACAACTTCCATGGTAGGCAGACAGCAGCAGTGTGCTTTGCCTTCGACAGTAATTGTAGGCTTGAAAAAGAAGGATTAATAATATCTTTGGAGAAGTGATCTGAGAGGCATCTCCATAATCCAGACCACTGCTGCAGAGTGAGTGGGGGAAAAAAGGGAGTGGAAAGGAGGAGCACAGCAGAGGGGCACAAACTTTGCACAAATTATAGAAGAGGGCAAATAACACAGCTTTAAAACCACACACCACCAAGTGAACACAAGACAGGAAAAGGATTTTAAGCTGAAAAACAGTTCTTCAGGCAGTTTCTTTTAATTCCCTCTTTACACCAAAGACAGACAACCCACACAGGCTACACCTCTTTTTTGTTGCTGTTTGGGGTTTTTTTTCCTTTTTTTCTTTCTCTTTTTTCTGATGTGTGGGAGTCACTATTTCTAGACTGGGCTGTAGTGCTGCAGTGTCTATGGACCACCCCATGAGAGCCAGAGAAGTTTAGAACATCTCACCAGCAGATTCCAATGCAACAGCAAGAGCCAAACCCACTGATGATTCAAACCCAATCTGTGTTTATTGCTTTTGTGTTTCCCCAGAGCAGGAAACTGTTAAGCAGCCATGGCATCTAATAAAGGTTGATGTGGTACCAAAAGTCTCAATCCTTCTATGTTGTATTTCTCTGCATGCAGCAATCCAGATCAGAGATATGAATGTGGAGCTTTGTTTAGACATTTAAATAATCTCTGATCTGTTCACACTGGTATTCATCATTTCACAAGGCCATAAGTTATTTGACATGCTGCACTAACAATAGTTTCGTCAGGAGTATATTCCGAGGATTTTCTTCTGAACCCTATGCATTATCCTAACCACAGTTCAGAAGAGGAACTTGTATTTTTAGCAACACATTTTGGGTAATTCGCAAGGGTTTCATTATTTCGCTCCCTCCAATTAATATGGTACAGACAGCAGCTGCCACTACCTTAAAAAAAAAGAAAATTAAAAAGAAGCCAGCAGCATCTCCCTCTAGCTCAGAGGCAAACAACAGCACACAGTGCAGCAGTGTTCTGTGGAGACCAGAACAAAACCAGTGAGCAGTGCCAGTTTCATGGAGTCTGATCCAATTTTAACAGAAGAGCTGCAGAGAATAAAGCCCTTGACAGAAACAACTGGACCTTGCTTGAGTCCTCAGCACTTACTACACCACAAAAAATCTCTTAAAGATACAAGTCCTTAGATGCCATTTTTTTATTGCTTGTGGCACCTGTGATAACACTGTGCATGAACTTCTGGGCACAGGGTTATTCTGGGCTCTCATAACCAGTGAGACGCTTTGTCAGGAAAAGTAGTTAACAGAGGCCAGTAATTGAATTTTTCAGAGGCTGTATGGAAGGACACACAACAGTTTCTACAGATGTCTTAATCCAGACTTCCCATCGGCTAAATTTAGCATTTGCTGATGAACAAAAAATAATTTCTATTTTCTCTTCTGCTGGAAGCTGGACAGAATGAGTGCTCTCCATATACACAGTGCTGTTTCACATGCACTTTTCATAGTCAGGTGAAGCATAAACTCCCAACCTTCCCTGAGCTCAGCCAGTTCATGCCAGGACAGCAAACACAGTACTGAGCAAGAGAAGCCACACCATTTGTATCAAGTTTTGGAGGATGCTGCCTCCAAAAAAAAGACACCACTGGCCTCTTGCCCACAGCTGTATTTTCCTGTATTCCATCTAGACATGCAGACCATGTACCAGTAAGGCCTTCATCCCCTTGCCAATGTTACCATTCACCTGGGTTAGTTCAAAACCAGTTTTAACTCCCATTCCTATTACCTGCCTCAAGCGAGCACAAAGGATGCATCCCCAAACAAACATCCCCATTTCCCATGTGGCTTCCAAGGCCTGAGGATGTACAGACTGAGCTGTTCATCCTGCCCCGAGCCAGGTGCAACACCAGGGGTGGTCTGTGGCAGTATTTGTGTCTGGCAGTCTAGAAAGAGCTGAGCACCTTGCTGCAATTGGTCCCACTGTAAGCGTTTCTAACCAGAGCACAAGCCATAAAACCAGACAAAAACAACATAAGGAACAAGCAGCACCTTCTACACCACCACTCTTAACTGGTATTCTCTCACCCTAAAATATCAATGCCCAAAATATGGAGAACATTAGCATTTTATGAGATTTTTCAGTACAGTTACAGAAAATAGTTAAAGACTTAGGATGTCTTCACTGAAGTAGAAATGCTTTGTAAAAGGCAAATGCAGCTAACTGGTCTTTGGCCACCCAGAGGTATCGTGTCTGAACACTTCCAGTATTTGATCCATTTGAAAAGCATCAGTATGACCGTGTCCAAGCCTCTGAGAAGGCCTTGCTACAATAAAATCTGTTCTCTTCCTTCCCTCACCTAATTTTGTTCTGCATAGGTCCTCTATTCCCTGTCCCTTTTTCAATGAGCATCTATTATCAAATTAAGGCTTTCTATCAGGTGTCACTATGACTGATACTTCTTGACTAACTTTTAATCTGGATCTCAGAGAGAAGAACATTATTGAATTTAAATTAAACTCTGAAGTATGAAATTTATTCTCAAAAGGTAGGAAAAAGAGCAGGTCTTTCAAGAAAGTTCAAGACAGGACTAATTCCATTCTTGCTGAAATTAGAAGGCTGATTAGATACTCCAATGATACCAATGTCAAACCAACACAAAGCAATTATGAAAATCCTATATATGAATTTACATCATTCTGTTGAATATTAAATTAAGCCAGTAAGGCAAATAAACAGAGTTAATCTTTCAATGAAATCACAACATAGCAATCTAGGGATCTGACCTTCATTGTAATTGCTTTAAAAAAATCCCAAATCATACAGAAATATTCGTATTCTTGGTGCACTTCCCTGACACCGTACCCAAGACAGCACACTTCCTGATCACCCACAGCAGCAGACAGCAGGAAGCCAGCACAAACTCCAAGCTTTTAGAACATGCAGCAGCAAATAGTTTAAGCACAGCTGAAGAACAGGTTTTTGTCACTGAAAAAGCCCTCAATACATTTTTTAAAGGTCATATTAGTAAACAAAGGCATGAAAGAGCATCAACATAGTCCAAATATTTTTAAAAATCATAAAAGCCTGCAAGCCTGCCTGATTTTTACTAGAAAAGCCCTGCTTTCACAAGTATTGTGACAGCAAGTTCAATGCAGCCACAGGCTCATTTCCCCCCCTTTACATACCTGCTGACAAACTCTTGGAAAGATGAAAACAGCAGGTAATCAATGGCACTAAAATCTTGGTCTGTTTCATTTAAATGGAACTGCAAAAACACCAGTTCCCTTTTCTTCACATCACGAGGGCCTTGAACAACCAAAGCATACTTCTGTAAGCAAACAGATATGGTGAGAGGAGCAAAGGAATCCTCATTTCCTGTTCATTAATTTGCCATCTGGCACTAATACTCTATGGAAATCTAATACACACTGAGAGTTCATTGGCTGCTACTAAATACGCATCTATTAAAATACCTAACAAGAACGCCACTTGAGTCCCTTCTTTTAGTTTAAAAAGGTCTTTAAATCAAGATTCAGTGTTTAAATATTAATATTTGAGTATTAAATATGGTCATTTGTGAGTTTTGGACATTTGTTTATACAGAAGCAAGCTTCCCTGCACTTCTAAGGGCAATTTAAGACAGACTATCACTCAATGTACTCAATCACTCGTCTTGCTGGCTAAAAGCAGTTCAGTGTAATGAAACATGTGGTGCCCATTTAAGATTCTTCCAAGTGTGACAGACATGATATGCAATTCCCAGCAGGAATTCATGTATGAATTCCCAGCAAACATAAAAAAAAGAGATTAGCTGTCCTCCTTTAATGGATACTGATACTGCTTTCAATCAAAGCTAGGTTTACAATATCAAGGAAAATGCTTCCCAGTTCATGTAGGAGAAGAATGAAGTGAGAGTTTCACTGTGAAAAATTACTTATTTTATCCCATTAAGGGTTTTGTGCTGCACACACCCACAGGACAGCTGATCTTCCATAACACATATATACACTGACTGGGGTCTTTTACATATCTGAAAACAAAATGACAGATGGCTTATGAGAAATCCAAACCAGAAGCAAGGATTTTTTTACAGCACGTAGTACATATTTTTACTTTCCAACAAGATTACAAGGAGAAAACCCACACTGAATAAGCTTTGTTCTATTATATTGTTATTACCATAGTTTGATTAGTAAAAGGATCTGTGTAGTTGATCCTCTGAGTGGTGCATTCAATATCTCCTGGCTGACCTGGATTTATCAGAGGTGGAATGTGATCGTAGTAATGATGTTTGCAGCTGAGCAGCCGAGCCCTGCCTGGGTAAAAGGCAATACCTGTTTGGGGAGAAAAAACATTGGAGAGCACTGACTTCTTTCCTGCAGACATAGATTTTCATTCTGGAATTTATGGGATACGGAGCTATCCTTAAGATGCCACAAAACAATCAAATTAAACCATGCGCTTCCACATTTTTCTGGAGCAGGACAAAAGCACCAACTGCATCAGGACAGAATCCCCACAGTGCATTGGAAAAAAATCAGGGTTCATATTCTGTTACAATAATTCAAGGTTCATAGAAGTTACCAAGCTTCCCTAGTCTTCCCACAAGCCAGCAGCTAATCCATCAGTCTCTTTCAACCCCAGATAAATCTGTAAAATATGTTAGGGGCCATCAAACGGCACATATAGTGCTTTAGTTTTCAGATACCAGCATTTAATATGTCAAGTGTTAATTGGAAATAATGTACATACCATACCATACATACATGACAGATCAAAGATCACTGGCTGAGCTAATAGAAGTGAAAAGATGCTCTTCAGAATACAGCATCTTCTGTTAACTGAATATGACATCATGATAAAAATCAAAGCCATCAAACATTCACTAACTGCTGCCATCCCTTATTATTTACATCACTGGGTAGGGCAGGCAACTACTCCACCTGGATGGAAACCCACATATGCTATAAACCTCCTGTTTCAGTCCAACAGTGCATTCAAACAACCTCGACCACCTCAGCTTTGGAAGGCTAGCAAAATTCAAGAGCCAAACTTCAAAATCCTTTTACTCCACCTATGCCATGTTTATTATTGTTAACAAACTTGCTAGAAAATAATCCAGTTAAACTTAAAAAAAAAAAAAAAGAGTGATTGATTAGATATAATTCACTCACAGCTGAGATGACCTGCCCACCAAAATGTGAGATGTCAAAGCACTCAGCATATATCAAATGCTTTATTCCTTTCTTCAGAGCTCCATGATTGCAACTTGCCATCTCATCATTTTAACAGAGCAATATAATAAAGGACTACATTGATTTAGGTTCTCTGATCTCAGGGATCTCCAACAATACTTTTGGATTTATATGTATGCTGCTCTGCTTATTTAAAATCTGCTTATTTTCTTCTTGTTGCTATATGAAGAGCTCATAAGGGGAAAAAAAAAAAGGGGAGGGGAAAGCTTGAGTTTGTTTGCTCTTACAGTCAGATTCATATGGTCCAAACATTAGGCACTACTTCCAGAGCTGGGCCTAACTGGCCATAGAGAAAAAACAACTACAGTAATATGGCAACAACTCAAAACACCTTTCAGCCACAACTATGGAAGTGGGTATTTGGAAAATGTGTTAATACTTCAAATAGAAGTGTTATTGTTTAACTGGAAACTCACTGATGATTGACTGAGCTGCATTTGCTACCATGGCTCTACTTACAAATGGCTGCTGGACAATTAAAAAGAATAATAACAACAGAACTCACCATTAAAAAATGCTCCTGTGGAGCAATTCCTCCTGCAAACTGCAATAGTTTCTGCTGCTACACTGCATTTTTATGCCAACATTGTTCCCTGCAGTCACATCACATTTTCATTGCCTACTGACGTAATACCACGTTGTAAACAAGGCAGGGTGGAAGTAGAAAGTGGCATTGTGGTTATTTTGTGGTTGGTTTGAGAAATTCCCCTTCTTTACTGTGAATGGCATCTCATAGTCCAGTGCAGCACTGAGCTCCCAATACACATCCTATGTGTTACTTTGTTTGAATGATACAGTTTAGGGAATGTTTCCAAAAGGAATTATCTGTCTCCTGTAAAAGAAACTCATTCTAGAGTCAGAAAACAGTTCTTATCTATGAAGTGTTGTAATTCTCCACAGTTCCTGGCATTCATGTTATTGGCATGAAAGCTCCCAAAAATCTCCTGTACAATGTTAATATTTCTGTGCAAAGTCAACACAACTTTAGATTAAAAAGCGAGGAAATGAAAGACCTGGGTCAAAGTACTATATGCACACTGGGCTCCAGAGACACCAAAAATTTAAAACAATCCAAGAAAAACATGAACAAGAACTTATTTTGCTTGTTACTGCTCTTACCAGGTGCATCATAAAAGGACACTTCCTTGTAAGTGACAGACATCACTGGGTGCTTGAGCTTCTCCCTGAAGTCACTGATGGTTTGGTAGACAAGGAACACAGCTACAGCCATGAGCAGCAGATAAATAAACAGGAGAATTACTGAAAAAACATTCTTCAGGCAGGTCTTGCTGAAACGCAAAGAAGGGGTAGTGGTACCCAGTTCACCATCTGGAAACAAACAGAATATGGATTGGCACTTTAAAAATGCAGATATTTTTGCTGAATTTTTATTTAAAGATCAATCATGTGAGAGGAAAATAAGCCTCAAACTCAGCTTGACTTAAGAAACTGCCCCCACAAGAAACCACAGTTAATTCTGGTTTTGATGATCAGCCAGGCAGATGCTTCCTCCTCAAGAGGTGTAATCAACCTAAGATTGTGCCTCCTTTTCACATGCCAGAATTTGGCACTCTGCTTAAGGCCACTACAGGTAGGAAACAAAGTTTATTTTCAAGGACAGCTGAGAAACAAAGTTTAAAGTTCACAAGAAAGTCTGTTGATGGTCAATCTTGGGTTCTGGGAAAAAAGCCAACTCCTTTCCCCCTACTTCCAGTCTGAAGTGATTCTTACACACACTCAGCATAAACATCAGTGGAGTGATTTAATATTCTAATGCTCATGCCTAGCTCTATGCATTGTATATCCACCATGGTAGAAGTCACTAGATATTTGTTACTCTCTAGTTCATAATTCCTTCTGCATGTTAAAAATTTTAATAGAAGGATTCTTCCAATTACAGCTAGAAAGAGACTGATCCAATTCTCCCAGAATCAAACCTTGTTCTCCTTAGATCTTCACAGTAGTCTCACTCACTCACAGACACTGCTTTACCCATACTCCCTGCATTTGCCATTTCTTCTGGCAATACTTCTAAGGAAAAGGTTCTTGTACTCTTGAGTCACACATCATGTTTTGTCATGAGCGATATACAGCTGAACATACAAAATTTTATGTTAAAACTCAACGCAAGAAAGGCGATAAGCAGCCATGCTGCTTCCTGCTGACTGTTCTGTGTGGTGTCATTTGATGAACATTTCATTTAAAGGCCCTCTCAGGCCATGCCACAGGCTGCTCTGCAGCACTACAGCTTGTTGTTTGTGCCTTCCCACAGTGAACACGAGCCTTTTAGTGAACCCTGTTGCACATAAAACCACTTACAAATGTCCATGGGCAAGTCACATGCCAGGAGATGGCAACCAAGGCAATTAGGACAATAATATGCATAAAATTGCACTGCTGAAACAAATATGTCTTGAACAGCTGCGAGGCATTTAGGCCATGCTCCTTTCAGGCTGGCTAACCCCAGTGCCCACACCTGAGCTGCAATAAGCCCATTTAGCACTGCTTCAAAAGCAGCCTGAACAGTCTAAGAATCTATTTAAAAGTACCTATTCAATATTGCATCTTGCTCACATAAATCTGTCACAGACTCTGCCTGCAACCCACTACCACTCAGGCGAGACACAACATAAAGGAAGACGACATACTAAGCTACCTCAGAGTCAGATGTGCTGAACCTGTTTTGATTAACACAGTTCCTGACAAAGAAATATTCTTATATCAATCCTTGGAAAAACCTCCTTGGCTTTCCATCAGTACTGAGTTACATAAAATAAGTAAGTGAAATTAGTGAAGTGAAATAAGCAGTGAAATTAGTGTTTTGTTTACTTTTAGAAGTGCAATAAAATAACAAAACCAAAACAACCAATACCATGAACAGCAGCAACTAACAGGCCCTAAAAATCAGGAATTTTTGGGTCAATAGTTCTCACCTGGTAAAATAACAGAGCTGGAATCTTCATGAACTTCCATATCTCCTTCTCTCTCCTCTGTTGGATTTTCAGATACTCGCTCCACATCTTCACTCAGCTGTGTAGTTAAAACAGTGGTTCAATTTCCAAACATGCTCTCAACTTGCAATTGTTGGAATTTCTATGGTACAAATAAAAGAGGCTCCAACTAACCAAACACACAAAAACATGCCCCCAGTCCAAGAGCATCCAACATCTGTTCCACTTGTTCACAAGACAAAAGCCACGCTTCTGTAGACTTAGAGCCAAAAATTAAGTGACTTGCCCTTACTTCTACCCTGCTGCTTCAACAATAACATCACCTTTCCATTCAAGTCCAAAGTAATTATCTCCCCAGCAGCTCCAACGCAATTTAATCCTGCAATTAGGACAGTGTTCTCTGACAAGCAGGAACTTCATTCTGTCACTGAAGAATATATTTTTAGGCATAAAGAAACCACAGCACATACCAGCAAACAGAGCATTAGCACTTCTTAATAAAGAGGTACAAAAAGCATGAGATGCATTTTGACGGGTGCTAAGGCAAGGCACTGAAATACAATCTTAGCCACACAGATGGCTGGGTCATTATGAGACAGCAGTCAAGCATCTCTATATTTCTGGTCCTTATTTGATCTCACTGTGCAGATTATTATTTATTAGTGGTTATGCAACTAATTAGTCTGCCAGTGTTTCTGAAACACCAACAGAGACCAGATGTTTTCTTGTTTTGTTATTCAGAGCTCTGGGCTCAAACTGCCAGGCCACTTCCATCAGAGTCAGAAGCTTGTCACATCAGATACGCCTCACATGACATTGCAAAGCACTACAGCTTTTATACATTATAAAATATAAATTATAAAGTATCCCTTGTATGCTTTCCAGGTTTTCTTTCGAGGTGGGGACTGACACAGGGATTACACCAGTGCAGACCAAGGTGTGAGCTTGCAGCACATCACATTAGCTTTGTTCCTGTTTCAAGGAAAATGGGGGCAGAGTTAATGCTGCAGCAGCACTGAATGCTATTAAACCATACACCCCTAACTTACACAACAGTAATGTGCATGTATCCATAAGGGAGTGCTTTTATTTCGCCCAATTTTAATTCCCAGATCATCATTAGCACCTGTTAGGAAAGAGTCCACTCATTTTATGTCTTCAAAGTCTGACGTAAAGCCTCCATCACCTCCTGCTGTATTTCTCTATTCATTTCCACCACGCAAAGCAAGATGAAAGCAGTTACCCAGCTGTTTTTAAATACTTAGTACATAAATAAAGCATGATTTCCCATAGCATGAGGCAAGAAGTGAACAGGTAACTTGTAGGTTAAAAACTCAGCTCATGTGCAAGACTTACCAGGGTCCAACTGAAGATACCTTTTTCAAATATCACCCTAAAATAAGGGAAAATAAAAACTCTGCTCCTTTTTGTAGAAACATGCCGGTCCTGTTTGTTTATGTGACCCAAAATAAGCTGACACAAGAAAAGTACTCACTGAACCTCTTGTATTAGTTACACTAAAACAGCTAAGAAACCAGTTCCAATTATACTTATCTGAATTGCTTGTACCAGAGCTGATCCAACAAATGTAAGTTACAAAGTCACTGCAGCTCCTCAGCTGACTTCCGTAGGTACAGGCACTTCATTGACTGAGGTTATTGGGAGGGTAAATAAATTTTATTCCTGATGGCAAGGAGATCCCAACACAAGTTTTAAAAATAACAAAACAAGCAACATTTCCTATCCTCTCAAGAGGACCTACAGTAATTTTCTTCAACAAGTGGAAGAAAAATTATCTTAGAGGTAATTCCCAATCTAAATGATTGCTGTGATAAACTCAGAAAACACAACCTATCAGCACTCCTTAGAAACAAACCAAAAAATCCCAAACAATATGCAATTATGTTTTCTTATCTCTGTTCACAATGTTTCACAAGATTTTCACGCACAAAGGACAGCCAGGCCAGAGCAGGACTACTAACATTGCTTTAGATGCAGTAAGTAGGTCGAAGTGTAAGACCTGCTCCCTAAAACCAACTATATTTTACTGCAGATACTGAACACCTGAAGGGATCACCAAGACCCCAGAGCAGTGCATGGCCCAGCCACTGTGTTCTGAGCAGCACACAGCACCCTGACTCTACAAGGCAAGGCAGCACAGATCTACGAACCCAACACCTCACACACACCCGGCTACAGTATCCCAGTGACTGGGAAGCCAGCACAGCATTACTGCAGCACAGCTGAATCCACCTGTCACTCCTCTTGGATTTAGGGATTCTTCCAACAGCGAACCTGGAGCACACCAACCAGATTCACCCTCACAGGCCAGCCCTTCCTACGCGGCATTTTTGATAAAGGGGTGAAACGTGGTGCCAATCAGATTGCAGAGTGGTTAAGGCTGCAGTAGGATGCAGAGACAGGACAGGATGTCAAGGGCAGGAAGAGCATGAAACAGACCTTCACTCAGCATTCCTCTGGGTTCAGCACACGCAGCCGAGGGAGAAACAACAGCAGGAACCTGCCCATGTCCCAGCCATTCTTTTTCAGTCCTGCACACAGAAAGGCACTGGACAAAGAGAAGTTCAGAAAAGGCAAGTCCAGCCATTTGAGCCTCCCTGCCAGGGGCAGAAGCAACAGAGACGGCTGCAGGTGCTGAAGAATGAGTGGACACACAGGTGCTGCACTTAGACACACAGTCTATCTTGACACCTGCCACAGCTTGGGATAAACCCAAACATACAGAGCAGTGTCAGTGACTGTTACTTAAGGTGGAAACATAACATGCAACATCCATGCATCCATCTGCACTTCAGGCACTAATGCAGCTTCATTTACTCTCTCCTAGGTACAAGCACACAAGGAGGCTAAAACCCTCCTAGTGGACAAAACTCCCTTAAATAAAAGGAGAACTTCTTCATACAGGCCTTTCGCTGATCTGCTGATTCATCACCTTCCAATGCCTTCTAGCCTGGCAAGAAAACCAGAAGCTGAAACTAAACAGACTGTACCACACTAAATTAGAGTGCATTAAAACTGAGCCACATCTACCCATCACGCGTAGAGGAAGTTAAATAAAAAGGAAAATTCCTTTTGCCTGCAAGATACAAACAAAAGTGCTCTGCTGTAACTCTCTACCGCGGCTGAACCTGGCACGAATTGCTGGTGTCTACTAGGAGAGATAGGAACGAGCAAGGAAGTCGGGCTGCTGAGCCTGTACATTGATATGCAAACCAGGCGCTGCCTCGGGCTTTTGGCAGTGTGATAAAGCGTCCTTCAGTTTCGGAAGCGGGAGCTCTGGTACCCAAGTCATTTCTCACAGCCAACAAATCATCCCCTTCTTACCAAGCCCCAGCCACAGAGGCCAGCAGTAGCCACCTCACACACCCGAAACAGCCGCTGCCCACTATTTTAACCCCGTTCAAAGGTACAGCACGGAACTGCGCGCACCCGAGCCACCCACCCGCTCGTTTCTGCCGAGCGCAGCTGCCGCCGGACGCCCCAGACACCCAGCGCCGGCTGTCCCCGCTCGCCAGGCGGCCAGCCCTGCCCGGCCCCCCGTACCTCCTGGTAGGATGCGGACACCTCCGGCTTTGGCATAGCATCGGCGGGAGCGGCGCCGCGGGGCCGGGCAGCGCCCGCCGGCACCGCACGGGGCGGGGCAGCCACGGGCCGAGCCGGGCCGGACCGAGCCGAGCCGGACCGAGCCGAGCCGAGCCGAGCCGAGCCGAGCCGGGCCGGGCCGAGCTGCCCCGCCCGGGCAGGGCCACGCAAGCGCCGCCGGGACCCCCGAGCCGCCCGCCCCGGCCCTTCCCGTCCCCGGCCGGTGCCCGCCCCTTGCCGGGGCTGCCGGGAGACGTAGTCCGGGCACGGCGCTGCCGTCCGGCTGCTCGAAAGGGGCTTTTGGGGAGGCTTGTAAGAACATCTCTCCCTCCTGAGAGGCACTCATGGGGAGATGAGGCTTTTCTGCTTCGCAACGCAGACTCTGCTAACACAAGCACGAGCCAGACTGGGAAAGCCGGCTCCCCCCAAGCTGCACAAAACATTACCCTTTTAATTTTTATTTTTATTTTTTGTTATCGGAACACCGGAACCCGGGCGCGCTTGGCCAGCAGACAGAGCTCCTGCAGGACGCCTGGGCTGACCCACCCACACTGTGCCCGCAGCACTGGGGCACTGCAGGAAAATAAAAACCAAAACCATGTAAGGGCTGGTTCACGAGCCACGTGGCCACAATATACCTACACAGCTTATTTTTTGTTGTTGTTGTTTTTTTTCTTCCCCAGCGTGGAAGTAATTGTCAATGTTTCATCATCAAGAAAAAGCATGTGCAACATTTTTTTTTTTTGCATTGAGATGCAACTTTGTAAGGGAGTCCCTGCTGAGTAGATCATTTCCCTCTGCCTAAGGCCCACGCCTAGTAATATAATAACCAATATTTGAAGTCCTTTAGCAATAACAATCCTATTGTACATTTGAATTGCGGCACTGAAATTAGGAAGAGTGCTGCAGGATCAAACACCCAGGCTTTAAATCCTTCAGATCCTTACTCGTCAGCACTGCAGCAAGGGATGTGATATTTGCTTCTGAACTGTAGAAAGTTTCTAATTTTCTTAATTCTATATAGAATGATAACATCAAGCTTATTCTTCTGACAGTCCCCAGTGTTCCCCCATGTCATATTTATAGCATAGGGAAAACATGTAATCTGAAAAATTCCTATTTAGCCTATTCTTAGGCTAAAAATTTTTAAGCCTGGGTTTTTTTATGTCTCAAAGACGAAGCCTGCACTGTGTGAGCTGTTTTTGTGAATAAACATTGAAAACAGCTAGCAAAGAAATTTCAAGAGGGGAAGAAGGAGGAAAATTGAGAAATCTTTTATTATGAGGTATCTGTTATGGTGCTGCCAAGTCCATCTCTAAACCCCGTCCTTAGATGCCACATCCATGTTTCTTTTAAATACCTCCAGCGATGATGACTCCACCGCTGCCCGGGGCAGCCTGTTCCAGCGCCTGAGAACCCTTTCTGTGAAGAAGTTTTCCCTAATATCCAATCTAAACCTCCCTGGCACAACCTGAGGCTATTTCCCCTTGTCCTACGGATGGTTACCCGTGAGAAGAGGCAGACCAGCACCTGGCTGCAGCCTCCTTCCAGGCAGTGCTGGAGCGCGATAAGCTCCTTTTCCGCAGGCCGAGCGCTTTCCGCCATCCCCCTCAGCGCCGTTCCCGCTGTTCCCTTAAGTGCGGTCCCACCCCGCTCCCTCCGCGGGCCTCAGGCCGGGCCGCAGGCCGGGGGCGGTGCGCGCTCCGCGGCATGGCGGGCGCTTCGGCCCGAGGCCCGCTGCCCTGCCTGCTGCTCTGCCTGCTGCCGCTCCTGCTGCTGCCGGCCGCCAGCGCCGAGCCCGAGCTGCGCTTCAAGCCGCCTGCCGAAGCCCCCGTTCGGCTCTTCACCGAGCCCGAGCTGGCCAGATACGACGGGCACCAGGTAGGGCCGGGCCACCGCTCTGCGCCGGGGCCGGGCCGGGCCCGCACACCCTGGCGCTGCCGCCTGCCCTGGCGCTCGGCGCCCTGGAACCGCCGAGAAGCTCGGGTTTCATCGTGTTCTGCCGCTGTGCTGCCCCGCGATCCCTGCCTCCCTGTCCTTCCGGGCATCTCTTGCTTCTTGGGCAGCAGCCTGTGTGAAGTTTGCAGGCACCCGTGTGCTCCAGCCTCTGCCCCTCGGTTCGGCTGGCGGCTGCCGGGGTTGATGCTGCACACACAATTAGATAATTGGGTGCCATGTGCCCATTTTACTGGCTCCCTGCTTGGCAAGGTGCTCCTGCCCGACAATTTCAGATTACCATGGGCTGGAGACAAAGTTAATTTCTTCTCTCAGTAATTCATTAAACCATGTACTTTTCTTTTTCTTTGCCTTTTTAAACCCCAAGATTATCAAAATAACAAGATGGTTTTAATTTAGGAGTGTTTAGCTTACTGTGATTCAGAAGCCCCAGCAGAACTCCAGAGTCAAAACTATTGAGTCCTGTATTGATACACATCTGCTTCTCTTTTGAAATACTTGCTGTCTGACCTTCTCAGGGTGTTCTCTAGATACTTTGAAAAAACTAACCAATGTCTGACTAAAATTACACCTTATGTATAAAACACAAAGCAGAAGCATTGGCATATTAAGTAAAACAGATATCACCAGATCAGATTTACGTGTGTTTATGTATTATTTATATTTGTTTCTTAATCAATGCTGTTGGCCACATGCCCTTTTATTTTGAGCAATATCCATCTGCATTAGGAATAGAAAGGTTGACAATGTTCAAACAGACTAATGTGCAAACAAAAGGTGATTTGCAAAAAGGTCTTCCATGTCTTCCATGGGCATGCTGTTTAGATTAAAAAAATTCTCTCATTGCTGATGGTTAAATAAGAATATTAGGGGCAGTTTAAAGCACAAGCAAAGAATGTCCAGAGAAGGTACGTGTATGGTGGTATAACAAGAGTAAACATACAACAAAGAATTTGTGTCCTGAGAGCTTGTGGATTTCACAGCTAAAACTAACTGTATTTTGCCTGTGCTTAAGTGCTGAGGATGTATTGGTGGCTTTCTCTCCAGGAAGGACAGCCCATCTACCTGGCAGTGAAGGGAGTAGTGTTTGATGTCACCTCTGGAAAAGGTTAGTGTTCTTCTCTGCTGTCTGCTTTGCTTTCATGTTCTTATTCAGTCATTTGTTTTTAAATATTCCCCATGTGTTGGAAGCCTGCAGTTCAACTGCAACAAAAAGATACACTTTTTCCTCTTCTAAAAAACTTGATTTTCTTCCTCTGACAGTTTCCCTACTAAGGTTTTGTCTAGAACTTACACTGGTCTGAGATTATAACATGTAGACGGACAAGCCATCATCATCCAGGTAGCTTGGGCACTGGTAAGGAAAACTGGAAGACACTTCCCAGATCCCTGAGTCCTTGCCATATATGGGACCAGGCCACATGGAAGCTACAGCTTCGATTTTATTGCCCTGAACTGAGCAGATCAAAGCTAATGTAGATGTGCCCACTGTACAATATCAACACTGCAGCAGCTGCATCTTTGTGGGAGGACAGTTTGTAAGAGAATAGAGATAGTGCTGAAGGCAATCTCCCCCAATGAATTGTAGCTGTATTAATTACCAAATAGTGGGAACAGCCCTGCCCTTAATGGGTCACAGTGAAGATGGGTGTTATAAAAGAGTGGGTTAGCTGGTTGAGAAGGAGTTGGAGCCTGCTGGTTGTGTTGTGAGGAGGCAGAGTCACGTGGTTGTGTAAGGGACAGAAAAAGCAAGATGCTATGCAGGGACAGACAGGTTTAGGTGGCTGTGTAAGGGACATGAAGGAGTTAGCTGGTCCTGCAGAAGAAAGACTAAGGAGGGAAGGAGTCTATGTTATGTGGTGCTGCCCATGGGAAAGGGTTCAGAGAAAAGGTAGGAAGGTTTTGCCTATAGGATAACTGATTGCCAGCCGCAGTCAGTCTGACACCACTGTCAATTGGTGCCCTGTGTGAGGAATGGGTGACTACAGCCAATGCATCTTTTCCTTTCGTGCAAGGTATTCACACCCCTTGCTGTCTGTGCCCTCCCTGAGAACTGCAGATGTTTTAATTTGGACTCCTGCTACTTAATCCAGATTTGCTATAAAAAGTTTGAAGGGACCCATGAAGGTCTTATGTCTGAGGCACTTGCCTTGGTGTCATCATAAATAAGCTAATGGCTTGTTACTGTGTTTGTACTAACCTTGTCTGGGTGTACGTGTTGGGTTGGTTGATCTTCAAATCCTAAATTAGCCGAGGCTTGTAAATTCTGGAGTTTACAAACACCTCATGAGAATGTAAAGCACAACTCCCTAAATAATAGGAGAATTTTAAGAGTGCAATATAGGGAGTTCAACAGCTGTATAACCCTAAAAAGCTGGAAATCCAAAGTCAGTTCTGGAAAGAAGTCTTAGACTTGAGTTGTTGCTTTCAGTTCACAGGCTGGTGAAAGATAGAGGCTGAATATACCCTGTACATTGTCAGACCATCACTGTATTTTTAAATTTTTAATCTGACAGAATTTTATGGAAAAGGAGCCCCATACAATGCTTTGGTTGGAAAAGACTCAACAAGAGGAGTTGCAAAGATGTCTCTGGATCCAGCAGATCTTACACATGACACAGTAAGAAAATGGGCCATCAGTTTAACTTCACTTTGCAAATTTTTATTATTATGCAAGATGATGAGTGATGATTTAAAATTGTTTTTATTTATGTAAGTTGATTCACATATTTAAATTCAAAATAAATTAGTTCTCTTTAGATACATAAAATATATTTACTGATCGTGAAAGGTGCTAACAGCCTTCAAGAGGAAGGTTTTTCATTTGTGGAAACAATACAACTTCTGTAAGCATGTAAAAGGGAAATCATCTGCTGTTTAAAAAGATGCTCACAAAGACAGTAAATCTCTTTCTTTGCCAATTAGTTTGGTGTATCCTGACAGGGCAGTGAATGCTAGCTCTGGTGGTGGGTTGTTGCTTGTTTGACCTGAGTACCTTAAAGTTTTGTCAAGGCTGAATTTGAATGGAAAGAATACAATTACAGGCTATACTATCAATTTTTTTCATCATGCTCTGCACTGTAAACCCAAAAGCTGACCCTAAGGTTTACAGTCATTGTTAAAAAAAACAAAAGCATGTAAATATCTCTACTTTTGTTTCTTTGAGACAGGATTTCATTTTCCTATTTCCTTTAGACAGGACTCACAGAGGAGGAATTGAAGTCCCTGGATGACATCTTCAATAATGTTTACAAAGCCAAATATCCAATTGTTGGCTATACTTCTCGGCGAATTCTGAATGAGGATGGCAGCCCCAATCTGGACTTTAAGCCTGAAGATCAGCCACATTTCAGCATTAAAGATGAGTTTTGAGGAACATTTTGTATTTAGAGAATGCTTGGGGAGAGGCACAACAGAATATTAAATTAATTCCCTGTGTTGTGGAGTTCATTACTACAGTTAGTTGTCACGAGTCAGTTCTCTGCTCAGAAAATATGTGTGTGTGTATACACATAGCATAGAGGAAACAAACAGATCTGTGGTAGTGTCATACACCTGGGCTGATTGCTGGGAATTACGGGAATTATTTAACCTGCAAGTTCTTTCTGCCAGGGTTTCTCTGTTAAGAAGTGTATAATGTAAAATTACATTCCTTAGAAGAGAGAAGAAAGCTTTTAATAGTTGAAACATGACTGGTAGTTTTGTAAATCCCAGGTTGTTTCCCACTCCTTGGAAAAGTGTAAATGAATTATTTGGACAAGCTAACATCAATTCTCTGTGCTTCATGTGAATGTAGGTATCACGAGTACAGACAGGTGCAATAGAAGCTTACATTTGAAAAAGCATTCTGGGGTTTAATATTAGATGGGTTTTGAGAATACTGGATATAAAAGCTCTCAGTCTCTTCAAATGCAGTTACATTGAAGTATTTCTGCAAAGCCTAGAGCTGTAAACTGAGAAAAATAAATATTTTTCCCCTATGAGGACTACTGTGACATTTTAAATAAGACTATTATGTTAGGTTTGGATAAAGGACACTTTACTTTTTAAAAATAATTACCAAAGATGTCATCTATATTAGATTATGGTGATTTCCTTCTACCTTCCTCCAATCTTTCTCTGACAAAAAGAAGAAATTGTAGCCCACAGTTTGAGATGTACTCTTACAGCATGAGTTTATTATGGCTGTTTAGTGTCCTGTGGATGTTGTTAGCGCTTTTATATTAACATTTTCAGCTCTCTTTTTTTTTTGTCTCTTAGTTTTTCTTTGTTCTTACCCTGGCTTCATCACTGCTGTTTTAATGAAGTGTGCAATGCCATGTTCCTCTTCCTCTTAACCTGATGCAAAACTGCAGGTCCTGCAGGGTGAAAGCAGACCTCTTTATGGCATTTTCCTGGCAGTCTTTCAGCAACGAGAGGACTGTAAAAGCCTGAGCTGTGTAAGTTGCTGCTAATCCCAGACTTTCACTAACTTAAGTAGAATGTGAATTGTCCCATATGTGGATTTATCTGTCACCATTTTGACTGATATGGGAAAAACAAAGCAGCTGCTCCTAATTCTGTATTAATAATACAGCTATAATAAAAATGATTGTGTATTATTGTTCAATTTCTTAAGCATTTTGGTAACTTTCTATGAAGGGAAGATTTTATTAGATGATTCTCCACCTTCTAGTTTGCAGGGGACAGCTGCCTGTCAGTTGAATAACTAGAAAAGCTGTTTCTATGTATTTGCCCATTTTTTTCACAATGTTACAGATGTTATTCTAGATTTGTTTTGTGTCTCACTATTAGACCACTTTGTTTGCAGGAGGGACTCCATGGGCCCTTCCACTGTTGGATGGTGCACTGAGTAGAAAAAATAAATCAGCATCTAAGAAATTACTATTGCTTCAGATAATTATTTTTGTATTACTGATTATTATTATTACTGCTCACCTTCTGATTAGAGACCAGCAGCTGGGAGTTTGCTCCTTGATGATACCTATTGTCTTTGTGGGAATGCACGTGGGTTTGGTGGTTGGTTGGTTGCCAACATTTCACAAATAATTTTTCATTGCCTACTTTTTTTTTCTCTTCTCCTTTCCTTGCATACTTCTTGATGGGGCAGCTTCAGTAGTTGTTCTGCTGTGATTACTGCAGAAGTCTTTGCTTCATCTGGGATCATGATATCCAGCTGCATTTCAAAAAAAAACCCTTCTAGCTCAGTTGCTGCTCATCACTGCTGAGAGGCTCAGTGTTCCTGTTCTTTCCCTGCTTTCCCTGTTCTCCCTATGTAATCACCTTTGCTGATGTCAAAGCAGATAACTCAGCTTTTGCTTGTACTGAATTTCAGGTTCTTTTCAGTGAGGAGGTGCTCCTGTTGCAACAAGAAATGGTGATATAAAACCCTCTCCTGTAATGCAAGATCCTCACAAATCCAACCTGCTTTCACCCTGTCTGTGAGGGAAATGCTTTAGTCCTTCCTTTCTGTTATTAAAGACAAGGTTTTCACAACTGAGTACACTTTAGAATGCAAAACATCTCCTTTTTGGTTTTATTTCCATTTGGAAACTGAAGGTCTCACATTTAATCAACTCCTAGGCTATTTCACTTAGGCTACTTCACTCAATAGAAGTGTTACAACAACAAGGCTTTAAGTGGACACATCCTTAACACTTTTTCACTGACTGCTTCTTAAAAATGCATTCAGAGTACCACAGTATTTCTTTTAGTGTTAGTTCAACAACACTATTTTATATCTAAGGCTGTTTTACTTGCCAATGGCCTGAAATTGATTTTGCTTAAAAACAAACTGTCAGCTATGGCTGCTTTGTTCAGGCAGCTGCATTTCCCTGACCTCTGTATTATTCCAGCATAACAGGTGCCCTCATGATCTATAAACTGCACTCAAAACAAGCAAGCTGTGCAAAGCCCTATTGTAGCCCTCCTACTCCACACCTCCTTTGGAGAGTCTAGAATTTCTTTTCAATTTGCTTACTGCTTCCAGATAGCATTGCAAATGCCATTATTTTTGCTGCGTGTTTCCAACATGCATCTTGCTAACTTAGGTCTAAGGTTTTTATGAATTGCTGCACCAAGAATTAGTGTTAGAATCCTTTATTATTTAATAATAGTTTACTCTTCAGAATGTTAAGAATTATCAGATGGGTTCACTTACCTACAGGATGCATAATCTCAGTTGGTGTTTCCCACCTGGCACTCTTTTCAATAGTCCCTCACTTTGACCCTAGCACATTTGTGACAGGATAAATTCTATCATCCCTACCTTAAGAAGGATTTCTCTTATTAGCAACTGAAGCATTAGGACTGCAAGTGTAAGCAACAAAAAATCAGTAAAGGGTTTATGAAATGCAAATCAAAGTATTCTCTTTATTTTTATTTTTTTTTTGCAGTTGTAGAGAGTGCAGTGAAGTCCTCCTAAGAATGTGTTATTAGTTATTGCATCCTAATCTAAACAAGACCACCTGATGGAATGCAGGGACTCTGAATCCTACAGACTGAGAAGCTGAGATTTTTCCAAGAATTTAGGATAAAACATAAAGTTATTTCTTTTCATAATGTGTATACAGACACATTTTTTTTTGTAGCCGTTTGCCAGAACATGAGTCTTTCATTGACTTAAATCAGGTTTTGTGTTAGTTTTCTTCTGCAGAAAAGACCTTGTGGTTCTTTGAAAACTGCAGCTTAGGCTATTAACTTTGTGGTCTGATGGTACCACTGGCTGTGAATTCATTGCAACATCAGCGTAGGAATCAATGTGGGATCACAGTTCAGACTGCTCTTGTCAGACCTGCTAGACTTCCATGTTTCAGTAAAAATAAAAAGTAAATAATAATAATAATAAAAAAGGATGGTGCTTTAGAATGGAAGAAGCCTCAAAACAGTTTGTAAATCAACTCCTTTTATTGTTGTTTCAAAATCACTATTAGTCACTACATCAAACAAATGATAGCTTGGAAAGGTGTTAAATTGCTGTAGTTTTCCCTTGTAAGACCCCCAAGAACCTGTAGAGCAAGAAAAATTGTTTAGATGACTTTCACATATGTATTCTGTCTCTTATAGCTTAATATATGTATCTGAAATGGGCTCAATGTAATTTGCATTTGCTCAAGAGAAAATGGAAGAGATGTGGAAAGATGCTCTTAGGAAACCCAATGCTAATTTTTCAGCTACTCTGGTTGAACTGAAAGGAAGAAGTGAAAAAAACATCTGACTGCTTCTGTGAGTGAAAAAGCTGCCATTCAGAAGGATTCAGCTGCACATCAGGAAGATGTGCTAAGCAGCTCTGATTAGTATTTGAATATTTTCAGATGAACACTGGACATCTTGAAATCCCAGAACTGACATAAGTGATGACAATCACACACTTTGTCACCCATCATCCATTTATTCCTTTGCCTAATGTTTTCCTGTCCATGCATTTATATGACAAATCTGTGCCCCATAAGTAATATTCACAAAAATGCACATGAACCTATAACCTGGTATACATGGTATACAGAATAGCAATTTTCAAACAAACTAGTACTTGTCTGTGAATGCTTTGAAATAAACGAAAAAATCACTAAATTTTTAGATTTATAGCACTTCACTCAGAGCTCTGTCTCTGAGTGCCAGTTCAGACTATTATAATTTACAATGTATCTGTCTGCTTTGGTAGAAAAAATCAGTGCCGTATCAAAGGGTTTTTTTTTTTTCCCCTCTATATTCAGTCAGAGTGTCAAAGACCTAGGTGTATCATAGGTGGGCATCACGAACAGCATAGGCATTATTTTGACCTTGGTATGTCCAAAAAAACCCTTAACCCAGAAAACAGAATGGGTGGGAAATGAGAATTTATCTTAGTGTGCTACTGGGACAATTTATACTGGCAAGGTAGATCTGGCAGAGCAGGTCTGATAGCAGTGCTTCCTATTTTTGCTGCTGTCAAATATAGCCAATGATAACAATGTAAACTTGTACCCTTATCCATCTCTTAGGCTTTACATAATACCTTCTGGTTTAGCTTTTTTTTTTTTCTGTTCAGTAGAAAGTGTGAGTCCTGATTCACTTGTTTACAAAACTTACACTTAAATCTTGGCTTGGGTTATCTCTTGATGAGAAATCTAAACTAAGAGAAACTGAGATTAATGTTCTGTGAAAAATAGAGCTTGTGCACCTGGATGAATTGCAGAGCCACAGGAAACACACTTGAATAAACAATTTCTTTTAATGTTTCCTGTAAGTTATTTGTAGCTGTTGCCATCAGAAATTTTGTACTCTTGATGAATGTTCAGCTTACCATGTTCTGCAGTACTTCTTGACATGACTCTTTATCATTCTGACATGAGATATTATCCTTCTGAGAAGTGAAAAGTTTAGAAGAAACTGGGTACAGGCCATCTTGGAGATAAGCCAGCCAAGAGAAATCAAAATATGACCTAATTTTCCCTCTACTTAAAGAAACTTCTCTGAAAGAGGAAAAGAAATCACTGCCCCAGGGTCTTTATTTTACCTTCCAGATTTTGCTGAAAGTTTTCCCATACTGTGCAAAGGCAGAAGATAAAGCCTTGAAAAAGACTTGAATCTAAACCCTTGCATTGTGAAAAATTTAATCCACTTCTTTGTGTATCCCCTGGGGCTTTAAAGATTATGACAACTCAGATAGTGGTGTACAAAGAGTCAAACACACGAACTGAATCAAGCCAGGACTTAGCTAGTAGGACTGTCTGAATGCAGAGCTGAAACTTAGAGCTTTCACCCATCTTCTGTACTCAACAGAATCTTTGAATGAAAAAAAAAAAAAAAAATCCTTAAAGGTATCACTTGTTTCAGCCAGTTTGGGCAGACAGAATTAGATGATGGCTGAAAACTTCCTCGTGCCTTGTTCTGTGCTGCTTTGCAGGGATTCTAAAATCATTTGTGTTGGATACACAGAACTTAGTTACCAAGCAATTCATTGCCTAGAGGATAACTTTATAGATTAAATTGATAACTGGTTCAAAATAGCCACAGGCAGATCAAGAGTATCCTAGGAAGGTTATTTGCCTTGTTGGGGGCTGTGGCTCCATAGCCTTTATTTTACACTGCAGATAAAAGCCCAGGTAAACTCAAAATTATTCATTACATTTATCCCTTTATTAATTCTTGAAGTTTGAGCAAAACTTCTAAAAAAATTTACTAATAAGAACAAATATCATTCCACAAAAGAGGCAAAGTGTTCATTCTGAACTGTGCAGCACACCTAAATATACTTAAGGCAAAATTGGTTAATCAAAGATACTACATGTTTAAATTGAGATTACATTTTCAGATAACATGTTTTGGAAGTGCTCAGGCATTTCAAGGATTTTTCCTTATTTATTGTTTAACTGTGCCCGTACTTTAAAATAGATGCAAGACTTTTGAAGAATAGGGCAGGACTTTCAAGGCATTTGTGAAGTATTTTCATATCACACAAAGACAAATGTACACGTGCACCTGAGATACACAACAGACAGATCCAGCAATTTAGACAAAGACAACAGTCTTACAGTCTTTTAAAACATGTTGTATTTCTTAAACTGAACAGGTCACAAATAACACCCTGACACAACAAAAATGATAGGCACAAATTAGCTCGTAGGGATATCTGAAAAACTCTCAGTATTAATGTGGGTAAAAAACCAGCCTATCAATTTTAGTGAACTTGAGAGGATTTTAAGAACATGAGTTTAGGAGGGATATTTGGAATGATATTTGGTATGATATTTGGCTGAGCCTCTGTGATTCTATGCATTAAGTATTATTATTGTCCCTAACATCCTTCCCTCGGTTCCTCTGAGTGGTCTCCTTTGAGTTTAGCATCTCTTGCAGCTGGGAGAAAACAGGCTGCTGAAAGGTTCAGATGTGGAGCAGCAGCGTATCAATGGAACATAATGATGTGAGGCAGAGCAAAGGAAGGGGAGTGAAACTCTACTTACAAGAAGAAGCAGGAGATTATAAATAAATCACAGGAGAGTTCTCTTTCAGAAGAGAGGAAACTTGCTGATGCTCTCAGAGATAAGGTTGAACTTGAGAAAAGTGTGACATCCTCCTTGGATACAGTTCTGGGGAAATCAGCATGAACTAAACAGCTCATAGTGCTGGCTCCTCGCTTGACAACTTCAGTCTCATTTTCCAAAAATATGATGCCTTTGGCTTTGATCCTTTGCAGGTGCCTGAATTCATGGAAAATCACACTGCTGCTGTTCAGTCCATGACTTATCAACTTTTCCCATTTTGTCTTTAAATGATGCCCACTGCAGTTTAAGAAAGAAGGCTGGAGTTTAGCCAATGAAAATGTGACCTGGGACACAGAAATGAAGTTGCAGTTCTCAGTTTCACTACAGCTTTGCCATCCTTAATGACAGGCTTCCTAGCTGCTAAATGAGCTGGTGTTTTCCTTGAATTCCTTGTGACTTTTGTCCCTGCTGTGACTTCTAGCCTCTTGAGGAAGGCAATGTTGGCTGGACATCTGGGCTGCTGGGACCCCAAGATGGCTATAGCATCAAGAATGCTACTTTATGGAACTCTACTTTCCTCACTCTGAAGAGGTATCACTTTGTGGTGCTTCATCTTTCAGCTGAAGGGAATATGGTTTTACCCTGTGTTGATATTTATGGGAAGCTTCAATACATAGGAAAATAGTTATTCCATTATTCTACAACCATTATTCTACATTATTCTACAAACATTCCATTATTCTACAAACCATTATTCTACAATACTGTAGCTCATTTTATTGCAAGGCCTGTTGGAGACAGTGTGTGTAAATTCCTCATGGTACTGTGAAAACACGAATATAAGCTAGTCTAAGTCTTTGAAATGTATCTGGATTATGTTATCCTTAAAAAAAACCCTCCACTAGGCTGTTTGGCTTAAGAACAGCAGAAATAAATTGGGTTTTCCTGGTACGAGCTGGAAAATCATCTCACTGGATGTGTTTTCTTCACAGCTGGGAATCCGCTGGCCACTTGTATTTTTCATTGTGCACACTGCTGGTAGTCACATAATAATCAATGGAATACCTTCATTAATCATTTGCATAAATACTTTTAAAATTCTATTTTAAATATATATAAAAATATTCTGTTTTCAGTGGAATTGAACTAAAAGTAGATAGCTAGCACCATGTGACTTGAGAGGTTTCCATGAGCTACTGGAAAGCACTTCTTGATTTATAGACAGAGTTTGAAAAGCCAAATGAATTCTGTAGAATGTTTATATAAAAGCATTACTCTCCATAACTTCCTCTAACTGGACTGGCCTTTCATTTATATATTTTTCCATCAACTCATTTAGACTGACTCATTGGACCTAAAAATAGTTTAGATTTACTTTATCTTTTTATACTCAGAATAACACCACAAAATGGATCATGCCTACACACACATTTCCTCAGTTATCTGAGGAAACCTACTCTGTTATTTCAATTCATTCCTTTTGGAGTATGGAAATCACTGAACCACATATTAAGTTGGTCTAAATTTAAATAACCATGAAAGACAAGGAAGGTATGTGCAAGGATCTGATCCCCACTTAAAAATGTAGCCAAGATTACTGTCTAGGCCCTGGAGAATGTCTCACCTTTAGATATCCTTTTAGGAACAGCATGACTGCAGTGCTGTTAATGGAGTCATCCCAAATCTCTGTTGGTGTTACTTCAAATAAATCCAGGCTTCTTGAATTTTAATTATTTTGCAATATTTTCCATGTAGCCGGAGGTACATGTAGTTTTACACCACAGGAGCCAAAGGAGGTACTTTGTGAATAGGAAGTTCTTACCCTGTCTGGGACAAATCACAAAACAGAAACAAACTCAAATGTAGTTTATTATTCTGTGCCCTGCAATGTGGTGTTTTGGGTTTTTTTTAGAGAAAAAACCCAAACCAAACAAAAAAAAAAAAAATAGAAACAAAAAAGGGATTAGAGGAACTTCAGAGGGAAAAGCGAGACTATACCTGCACACCAGAGAGTTGGGATGAACTTCTAACAGTAAGGCTCGTACATATTTGTTTACAGATTTTCAGACAGCACAAAACCAAAAAATATTACAAAGCATTTAATCCAAGGGAGAACCAGCAGAGATATAATTTACCTGTTATTTATCTACTTCAGGAAACAGATTTTTGCCTCAAGCTATAAATCATTAAGGCCTCTATCTTTCAAACAATGCATCACAAATTTGCTTTCCGGTTTATAAAAATCATCCTAATACGCCTCAGCACTGTTTTCTTTCAAGAAAGCCTACAGAGAGCCAGCTGTCTGAGCTGGTTGTGTTGCTATGTAAGATTTGTGCATAAGTGTCTCTCTGGGAGTTTTGTTTTGGTTCTGTCATTTAATATTCATGACAATCACCATTAAGCTGCCAGCTGAGCTGCCTTAGCATCCTGCCTCCAGACAAAGTCGAAAGTTTACTCTTAGCCCACACAGCTCCTGGAAGCCTGCACTTCCACAGTACTGGCTATTTTGGCTTGCACTTCTTATATTTAAGCTAACAGGATTTAAAAAAAACCCCAAACAAAACAGCAGAAGAACTGCTAGGGAAGAGATAAAGCAAGAAGAAGAGCATGTTCAGTGTGCCTGGTTAGTGATGACATGGTTAAGCAATTAATCTGATCATTCCAGCCAATACACCGAGGTTTTGGGAAAACTGACAAGTCAAATGTGTCCATTAATAATAAAATGTGATGGGGTAAAAGGGGAGGGGGAAAATCCTTGCTTTTAAGCAGCATGGAATAAACTGTACCACCTTAAAATTATTCATAGCCCACTGCATATCTGCCAAAACAATATATAAACATTGAGAGTAGAAAATAATTTCAGTGTCACTAAATAGAAATATATTCATGCTAAAAGCAAATTCTGTAATTATGTTATTATTTTAATGCACATATTTTTGCATCAAGAATGTCAGAATTATCCAATGATGATTAGCACTCCAGACAATTCAATTACACACAGCAACTTGGAGAAGTCTAAGGGATGCTAAGTTTCAGCTTCCCCAGTCAGGCAGAACAAAATATACAGTAGGAGTCCATCCTGCTGGTGTGGGACAAACTGAAAAACTCTTGGACAATCAAGAAAACAAGAGTGACATGAGGAGGAAGGAGGAATCAGTGACAAAAAGAGTGAGAGGGGAGAAGGACCCCCACAATCAAGGGAGAGAGAGGTAATAGAAATTTTGATGTTGACTGCCACAGCAGAGTGAGACAAGTCGAGAGCCAGCTTCACTATGTAGCTGGTTCCTGCCTCGTTATTTCAGACTAGTGAAGTGGGGAAAGAAGAAACACATGCTTTAGAGTGAACTATTGGGAATTAAGTATTATTTTATATTGCACATAGTGATTATAATAAATATATATTTGATTATATTTCTCCCTTTAAGTCCCTGTGATGGTTTCTGTTCAACTGCAGCTGAATGGACAGAAGGAGGGAGAGGCTTACTTGCTGCCTGAAGAAGGAAAAATGTTTTTCCTTATTTTATTCTACACCCTGCAACAAAAAATCAGGGGTGGATTTCTTAAAAAAACAGTGGTGGAGGGAATTAAGAGCTCACTCTTCAATCAAGACTACAACATCATCTTTGCTAAGGAAGCATACATTTATTTTCTAGAGGGAGCCAGTCCCCCAGGGGTGCTAATAGCAACAATGTACTTCCAGAGTTAGCTTTGAAAAATAAAGGTTTGTATAAAAGCCCCTAAGTAAAACTTCAGGTAACAGACTTCTGAAACTTGCCACAACTTTATGAATGTTTTTTCCCCACCCACAAAGAATTTAGGAAACATGAGGAATGTGAAATACAAATATCTAACATGATGAACTCTTGTCTACACATAGACTGAAATTACCAAAGCATGGAACAGTAAATAAGAATAGAGCAAGACCCTTTTAATTTGTATCTAATAGGCATCCAAAGTGTGGATTGTATTTTGAACTAAATCACAATTCACCTGCCCTTCCTGGGTGGAACCAGCTCAACCCTGATGGAGAGAGCCCCAGACTCTTCCTGTGCAATAACCAGCACTGCTCAGTCTTGTTTCAGCCTCCTGCTGCCTTCTGTAAAATCAACTCTGCTGCCTTTAGGCTGCTTTAAGGCTTTGGCAGCAGAAAGCCCATCAGGACTCAAAGCCTGTCATGAAATCCCAACAGGAAGACCCAGTTTTCTAGCACGTCCTGTCATACTGCACATCCTTTCCTAAGCATGATTCTGTGAGCTGTGTAATGATAATAAGGTTTTCCTGCACCTTTAAGGAGAGGAAGGAGCTCTAATTCCAAGTGTGACCATTGTGAGGGATATGCATATTATCCTGTTTATGCAGAAAATAATAATTTTATATTTTTAATAAAAGTTATCAATTAAGTGCCTTAACATCAAGGAGGGGGAGGAAAAGCAGAAAAAATAAAGGAGAAGCATCTCCTAGTGCATACCAAATAGCAACTCAGTACAGGAAAACAAAAATATTTTTCAGACACCTTTCTGGAAGCCCCTTTTTGAAAGATTTTCTCTTCTTCAAATCCAGCAATAACTATGGCTTTATGGCAATGTTGCATAGCTGTTTCATTTTCAAAAAGCCAGTGTGTTCCCATTAGACTGCTCTGATCTGCCTATAGCCACAAGCTACACTTAATATTGTTTATTTTCTGTAATTTGTGAGATCATCTCTCACCCTCAAGTACATTTCATATAATGCTCTACCCACTGTTGATTCAAAACAGCTAAAGGAAGTAGGAACAGGACAGCACAGTAATAGGCAACAGGCCTGGAGAGAAAGTTCAGGGAAGACTGCTGTTCAGAGAGGAGCTGTTTCTGTATAAGTAGAAATCACCTACAGGCAATTTTCCTTGTTTCTAGGAGCTTATTAACTTTGATATTCATAAAACTCTTAAGCTGCTCCTTTGGAAACAATCATAACAAATGCTCCTCCAGGTGGTTATGAAGCATTTATTTTTTCTCTAGAAAGCTTCTTTAGAAGTAATGAAAAAAAAAAAAAAGAAATTTATTCTTGTAAATATACCATCACGGCAGCTAAAAGAGCATTGACAGTTTGCTTCACATTTCAGTCCACATTTTTCAGGAACTCCCTACTAAGAAACTTTATTAAATGCAGTAGTAAATTTAATTTAGAAAGAGTGCTGTTTTCACTTTAATTTTCTTCCCCAAATGTTTTCCTAGATGGATGCTTTCATAACAGTACTTTTTTGTTTGTTTGCTCTGTTTCTATGCAACTTGAAATCATAAACCAATTTTCAACTAGTGTACATCAATAGAAATACAGAGTTCCAACTGAGCTATGCTGAATTTCACTATTAGAATCCTTCCTCTTTTCCCCAGACCACAGTAACCTCCTACTTTATCAACTTTCATGTTTTCTATGCTGCTCAAAAACCTATATATTTTACATTATTTAGACTAAGCACCAAAAAAGTACCTCTCTGATTATGAACATAGTTACATATCCACTTTTCTTCCATAATTCTAGACTTAAATGGACACTTGCTTTTGGTTAAAAAAAACTTCAACTTTGGAACTTCAAAGCTCTGCACTTCACTATACATCTGTGTACATTATTACTCCTTTCCCTTCATTCCTCCTTTTTATTAAGACATCCACACTACAGGGAGTTTTGATGAATATTGCTGCAAGATACAGATGAGATAACTAACTACTTATGAACCTGAAGCAGTTGCTAAATCTAGCTAAAAGCTATAGAAACAAACCATATGTTTTGATGATACTTATTCTTGATTTTGCAAGGGGAAAAACCCAAGCAGCCCCCCCAAAATTCAAAGTAAACATAATTTTCTAATTTCACGCTAATTTACATAATTAAATAGATCTCCAGGGGTTTCACTGCTAGTCTAAGATAACAACCATGCAATCTGGCTCTTGCACAGAATAACCACTTCTGATTATTGTTTTTATACATAGTCAGGATTAGGAAAACACTTTTCTCAATACAAGCCCAGAAAAGCTAAAATCCAGAGGACTAAAGGCTTTTAAATATTCAGTATAGCAAAATGCAGATTTGTCTGCCCCAGACTTCAAGAACATGGCAATGAGCACCTCCGCTGTTTAATGCTTAGTTTAGACTATTAAACAACACTTCTGATATTCCTTAAATTTCACTGTCTGAGATAAGAGAGTCCAAAACTTATTTTCCTGCCTGTTTTCCTGAATGGCCTCAGCAGAAAATGGAGTGGAATGAAACCAATTTGTAGTCCTAGAGAAGAAAATGAGTTTGAAATATAACTGAAGATGCAGACAAATAGGTATTTGCCTCCCAAGTACCAGCCACAAGACAAGCAAATAAAAAAACCATCTGAGCCATGTGGGTACAAACACAAAAGTGTATGTAGTTTAAGCACAATTGTGTGGTCTAGTCAGAAAAATTAAAAATGTAGGTAAGAGAACCCCAAACCAGTGAAGCACTTTGTAGAATGAATTCTGAATTACCACAGAGAGAAAAAAAGGAGCAAGGGTTTTCTGAGTGCAGCCCTGATTGAAGAGAGAGGCTTGGGGCTACTCCCAAAAGAGCTGTTTCCTATTGTCTTTTTTCCTGCTACATTCAGGAAAACAGGACCTCAGTTTAATCCTACTTTGATTACAAAGAATGTACACAAAAATATATCACTTTGTATAAACATTTCTGACATAAATAAACTAGAGGAGCTCAAATATTGGCCAACCACTAAAGTCAAAAGTTATGTAACTACTTTCATATATACTGAGAAAAAATAAACAGGAAAAAAATCCATCAAAATCCTGAAATATATCAGACTTTTAGCACTTAGAATTTGTAATCTAAGTTGTTTTTTAACTTAAAGAATTAAAGATATAATATGAATATAAGGAAACATACTATTTCACAATATACAGATGCAACTTTCTGAAAATAGTGTGGAGAACTGAGAAATGGAAAAAATTATCTAGTCATCGCATTGCCTTGAAACATAGAGATTTCTATTACATTCCAACCTAACCCCAAATTCCCATATTAGCCTAGCTAGATCACTGAAACACAGATTCCCTGGTGCTTCTGAAAGCGCTGCCTGAGGCACCTCTCTGTTCTCCCTGCAGTGCCCACCTCTGAGAGCTCTGTGCTGTGCAGCAGTACAGAACTCTGATTCTACACAGGACAGACACCTTGTGGTTCTCAACCTCCACAGAATTTCTGAAGCATTCTGCTGCATTTATGTATTTTTGATGCCCTGAATGAAGAAGAGCTGATAATGTGTCTAAGGAAAGATTTCCATTGCCTTTCCAACGCAGCATCTGAGCAAGACAGAGACCTGGTCCTGTGCCCTTGCCTTACACAGGTAACCAAAATTTTCCATTAATACCCACTTTTTCAGAGCAGGATTTCACTGGAAGTTCTGAATGTATGGATCTCTCAATTCTGTTTCAGAACAGAGAAAGCAGAGAGTGCAGACTCTTCCAGAAAAGGGAAATCTAGTTCTTGTTTATATGAAATTGCTCCCAGCTTAACTGATCTGGGCCAGAAACCCCTGGCATGAATAAAGAACATTTTCCTGGTTCATTTCTTCTATCCAGCCTAAAACTTTTGCTTTTACATGGTAACTATTGAGAAAGGCATGGTAAATTTTAACTTATTTTTTCAAATAATCTTCAGTTATTGGCAGCAGGTTTAGTACAGTGGCACAGAACGCAACTGAGAAGAATGGGGCAGGAAAAAAAGTGCTCTTGTAATGGAATAAAAATGCATTTCTCATCTGTTAATCTTGCTGATACCTCACAATCTCTTGTGTTGAGAGCTGTGTCCCATCATCCCCGTCAGCTGGGCAGCAGGGAGCAGCTGGCTTCCCACCCTGACCCACTTATCTTTCCCAGATGTAGGCTCATCCCTCTGAAAGGCCAGTCCTTGTCCATGGAAGCGGAGCAAGAGAGACATCCAGCGGCTGCACCATTTAGGTGCTTTTTTAAACAAAACTGCAGACAAACTCAACTACCTTCTTGGCTGGTCCGTGACCCTGTGTGTGTAAGAAAACATTTATGAGCCAACTGCCAGACCTACAGAAACAGAGAAAAAAAAATATTCCAGTGGCTGAAGCACTACTTTAACCTCTGCTGTGTGTTTTTCATGCTACTCAAGGACTTCCTCACCGAGTCCCACCCATGGTTTTTCCTTTTTCTCTGAGGCTTGACTTCATTGTTTTGTCTGAACTCTGTGAATTGGGATAAGTCTATTAACATCCATGAAGCTATAAAGATCTATATCAACCCAGGATCTCATTCCAGTGCTTTGCATTTCAGACATGTATTTTTCACATCTACTATCTTCTATTCAAATATTTTCTTTAACCTTAACTCTATTTGTACTACTTGTTTTTATCTGCATAGTAAATAGAGCTCATAGCTAATGCTGAAAAAAATTCCAGAGCATCAGTTGTAAATCCTAGTATTAAGAGGTTTGATCTTCATGTAAGAACAAGGAGAAACAAATTACCTTTACCAGTAGAAATTAGTAGTATCTACAGTATTTGTCATTAAAAATTCCATGTTTTTCCTGCCATATCTAAGCTATTTCTTGTACATAAAAAAATATAGCTTATTTGGAAATATAAATCACCACAAAAGGACTAATAAACTCAAAAATCTGAAGACAAGATGAAGAAAAAGAAGGGAAGTAAAAGGTTCTTTTTTTTTTTAGTAAATATTAGCAATATTAATTTAGAAGTAATTTATTTAGATAATAAACAAGCAACCCATGTCACTGCCACATGTTAAGTAGTTAAGTTTTTTAAAAGACTTGACCCTTACAAGCTTGAAAGATTTATATGAAAAGAGTAGGAAATGGGTTAGGCCTTCCATATTTAGGGAAGAATTAAAGGCAGGCAATTGCTGACTTCACTGACAACAATGCAGGATGAGGAGTTAGGAATACAGTTAAGGGGTGCATTAAAAGAGCTTTTAAAGAGGAAAGTGCATCAGTCAATGGGGTAAAACCATATAATATGATGGAATGAGCCAAAATTATCAGGATATGCTGCTTATGAAAAAACTGACATACCCAATAATTATTAATTAATTAACAGCAGACAGAAATCAATGCTGGAGTCAGGACTGGTGATCTCTTCTTCTGTCTCTTTCTCTCTTTTGTTAATCTATTCCTTTCTCTCTTCCCTTTATCCCAAACCCACACCATGTGCTTATAGAGTAGGTCAGGGCTCAACACACCAGTTTCCATGCCAAGTGTGCAATTCATTAATAAAACTTTCTGGTTGCTTGCAGACTTTTGCCATTCCTTTTGCCCATGAGCATTTACCAGTCTTAGGTGCTTCCTTGCTCTTAAGGGTGGGACACCACAACCACACAGGAGGGGAACCACACGTGTATTGAAACCTAAGCAACAGTGGCCTCTGAAAAGAGAGACAAAACCAGAGACAGCTCTTCATCTGTCTTAATTAATGAAAATCATTAAGGCTTCCCTAATTGCTGTACTCTGGAGATGTAAAGTCCCTCAGATTGCTGCTCTGTTGCAGAAAAAAAGTGACTCTGTCTGGAGACAATACTCATTTCTTATGAACTTCTTTATTTCTGTATTTAGTCCTTCAGAGGAGTGCAGAAAAAAGTGTGTGAATTTTCTTCTATTAGAAGAGTTATTAATTATTAATAATCAATTGAAGTAAATTATTACAGCACTACAGTTAGATGGATACCAGACAGTAATGAAATTACTACTACTTTCTAGTTATTACTTAGTTATTATTTCTAGTAATTAGTTATTATTTCTAGTTTTTTTAATTTAAAGGTTAAATCAACAATTGATAAATTTATCAATGATTTAATCACTTCGGTCTGAACATATTGAAAAATATATTCTAATATGCCTAAATGAAAAATATTTTTCCTTAGTTCCCTTCTGTTTTGCAGTAATTTACCAAAAAACAACTTAAAAATGGTGATCTGTATTTGGCATGAGGTCACCCTGATTTTGTACAAGCATTTAAAAAATACAACCCATGAGACAGGATTCTCTGAAAGAACTTGGGTCCTATTCTATTGGGAAATGTATAAATGGTTTTTACACCCCATATTCTTTGCGCTGAGGGCCTTGTTTCAATCAACATCCAAACACTGAGATAAAGTAGCTGTTATTGTCACTTCATTCTCCATACAGAAAATGGTAGGGAAAAAGCTACATGCAGAGTTTCATCAACACTTTACAACTGAAACACAGCAATAACTCAGATCCCTTGACCTAATGTTTCCTCTATCTGAGTTCAAGGAACAACAAAATAATTGCCGAGACAGTCAACTAAACCTTAAAACTAAACCTGATAACGAATTGTGTCAGCAAAGTCCCAGTATCACAGCTTAAACCAGCTTTGTTACAAAGTCCCTCTTTTAAGAACTTATCATAGAAGCATAAAACGGTTTGGGGTGGGACCTTACAGATCATCTAGTGCCAAACCCCCTGTCACAGGCAGGGATGCCACACACTGTCCCAGGTGAGGCTCAGAGCCACATCCAACCTGGCCTTGAACACTCCCAGGGATGGAGCATCCACAGCTTCTCTGGGCAGCCTGTGCCAGTGCCTCGCTAAAGAATTTCGTCCTAATATCTAATCTGAGTTCCTCCTCTTTCAGTATAAAATTGTTCATCCTTGCCTCATCACTATCTGCCCGAGTAAAAGGCTGCTCTCCCTGTTTTTTACAGGCTCCCTCTAAGCTCTGGAGGGCACTGGAGCGAGGTTTCCCTGGAGCCTTCTCTTCTCCAGGCTGAACAAGCACATCTCTCCCAGCCTGTCTGCACAGGAAAGGTGCTCCAGCCCTCTGAGCATCTTAGCGGTTCTCCTCTAGACTTTCTTCCTAAGTGGTTTTGTTCCTTTTGGGGCACCTTTCCGGCGGCACTGCGGTTCAGGGAGGGTGGGAAGGCTGCAGAGCAGAGCAGCCACCGCCAGAAGGCGGCAGAACACAACCTGCGGGAGATGCTCCTGGAGCCCGGGACACTCCTGGAGCCAGCCCAGCCGAGCAATCCGGCAGCCCCAAGATAAAAAGGGCTTCCCGGAGTCCGGTGAGCAGCAGCAGAGCACGGCCCGCTGCCGATTTACTGGGCCATGGAGGGGCACAGGCACATAAAGCACAGCCTCGATGGGCTCGGGTGTGCGGGCAGCGCCCGGCAGAGCTGCGGGGTGGCTTTGCTGCTTGGTCAGCCTGGGGCTTACAGAGAACACTGAGAGGCTCCCAACGCTGCACAGACGTGGCACAGACTCTAAAATGCTCTCTCTCCTGGTCCTCTTCTCAGGCAAAATCGTATCAATTTAGATGGGAAAACTGGCTGCCCGAGAACTGTATAAAATCTGGAGAAAGGCTTCTGGCAGGCGACCGGTTAACAGATCATACACGGAACTGAAGGGATCAATGAGTTTTTATAATAAAGTTACTACAGCAAACAGCATTACGGGGATAATTATTGTTCTTTATTCTTTAATATCATTAGCTTCTCGGTGTGACACATGATACAACCTGCTTAGGTTTCTGGATGCCGTCACTGAGCGCGCAGGTTCCTCTTGGTTTCTGACTTAATGGCACAATTAATCCATAGTGAAGAAAAACACAGAAACATGATATATAAACACAAAAAATAAGCAAATCAAACTGCCAAAAGGAATGGTTAAAATGCAAATTACTTGAGCAGTGGCCGGAAGCCAGGACAGCTATTTAACCATTCCACATCCTGATGGAGAGCAGGCTGTAATTGTATTCCACCGCTATTGTCACCTATATCTATTTTTCTGTGTAAGAAATGAGGAGGTGCACACATAGTTGCAAGAACTCTAATTAGAAATCACCAGATAAAGAGCAAAATCTTATTATACTATACCTGGAAAAAGGCAGACAAGGAACCTCTGTACCAGAGGGAACTAAAGTTCAGGGAAAGTCGTGAGATACCCAGGCAAGGAGTGCACGGGCTGTGCAGCGAAGAAGACAGTCCAGGAGGGCTGATTTACAGCACAAAGAAAGGCAGATTTGAGGGCAGTGCCTGGAAAGGACACACGTCTGTGCAGCACCACAGACCACTTGCACCATCTCCTGTGGCTGCACTGCCCAGGGCACAGGAGGAAAGGACATGAGATGACTGCACCAAAGATCAACAGCATCACACAGAACAATTCAGGTTAATTAGGGTTTTTTTTTCTCTCTACCTGTGAATAAACTCACATCCATTCGATTCTAGCACAGCCTGCTCTTTCAGAATTTAGAAGCAAGGTGATTCCTGTTCAGTCTGCTACAGAAAAAACGGATCTGAATGAGGATCCACAGGCACTCTGAGCTAGGTCTCTGTTCTGAGGAAAATAACCACATGTAACCCAGAAACTCCCAGAAGAGTTGGTTGCATCCTTTTTCCTGCTGCTCTGCATCAAAACAAGGCTTATTTTCATAAACTTCTCAGTAACAGTGCTGGCTTTAACAACTTAGTCCCTCCAATTTACTTTCACCTTACACCACAACCTTGCCTGTGACAGGACAACTGCTGGTATAGGCACTTGCTGCACTCTGTTGAGGAAGATTAACCTCTCCTACCCCTTCTCCTCCCCCTAAAAAAGGTTTTTAGAAAAAATTAATTAGCTTCCCAATCTAACTCACTGTGCAGTCACATCAGCTGCTACGCTGGCACAAGTGAATATGTAGGTGATGGTGGCAGCAGGCAGGAGTGAGTGACACGCAGATGACACTACTGTGAGAAAGAAGGGCTCATGAAACCACATTCTCGTGGAGGCTGAGCCTGATCATTAATCACTGAGGAAGAGCATTTAATTTGGCACCAGTCAAACTACTCAGCTCTCAACATTTTAACCTGAGTGCCTCGCCAAAACTCAGGTGGTTTTTCCAGTTAGAAGATACTGGTATAGAATTTAACTCCAAATAGTGCTGCTTTAATTAAGTTCACAAATAAGAATTAGTTTTAACTGTTAGTTTTAATTACTGGTATTAATTTTTAATTCCAAAGCATTCCACTTCCACCTTGCTCACTGGGCTTTTCACCCCATCACCCACAGCACTGCTGCAAAGGTTGCTGGACCAGCCTTGGCTACAGTGGAGGAATGGGAGGGAGCAGCCAGGGAAGGAGTGGGACTCCTCTGCAGTAGCTCTGCTGCTGAAAGCACAGGAACTTTCCTCAGTGCCAGACTGTTCTCAGGAGGCGTCTGACACTGTTTCCAGCCTGGTTCCACACCAGTTTCAGCCTCTCAGCTGTGCCAGCTCCAGGTACTCAGCCTCCTTGAGTACTTACACTCCAGCTGAAGGGTGAGAAACCTCCCACACAGAGAAGGCAGAAAAAACAACTTTACTCATTGTTTGTTTTTTCCCCCCCACCCCCCAAGTTATTTATCAGCTCTACTATCAAGATAAAACTAACAAGCCCTTTTACAGGGTCAGATCTTTCCCAGATGTGCAAGAATCAAACAAATGAGACAGCTGAACGTGCCCCCAGCGGGTAAAGCAGGATGCTGCTCTGAGAGTTCTTGCTAAGCTTTTCATTACTCTTACCCAAGACAAGCTTCCTACTCACTCTGTGGTTTTTCTGTTTAAGTTCCCAAACCCAGCTCCTTCTGCATACGTGCTTCCCCCCACCACCAAGATGACTTAATGTTGCCCATTAGTACAATTTGTTAAAGAATTCAAGTAGCCTCTCCTAATTTTCCCCAGAACTGATGACATGCTTAAGTATCTTTTAAAACATGTTATGTTATTTATTTAACATAAAACTACAAGAAATAAAGGGCATCAGTAAAACCCCCTCAGGTTTAGGTTTCAGGAAAGCACCTCACTAGTTAATAATGGAATATTTAAGCACACAAAAACACATCTCTTTAGCCCATCTGCTTCCCCTTACATATAGTTACATGTGAAACAGCTTAAAATGGTCATAGGAAAGGAGATTTTATGTAAAAAAAATTAGGGAGAATCAGCAGGTCTAGTTTCTCCCCTTGCATGCTGTACATTTTGGTCTCAAAAATATATAATCTCCATGCCTATCAAGAGGGAATAAAACATTTATGATCCTATATTTCATAATGCCTTATCCCACATTTGAAGGTAAACAGTTACAGATATTTTACAGAGACATTCTCTCTCTTTGCAGTTTTGTCAGTTCATATGCCAAATCAGGTTTTAAAGCCTTCATTTAGCTGTTTTGAAAAAACATTTTAGAAAACAGTGACTTTTAGAATGAAGCAATATTCAATACATATGTTGTAAGTTAATTCCAAAAAGGTGCACTATAAAGCTTATAAAATTTGCCCAGTACAGCATAAATTAATCCTATATCACCTGAAGAGAAAAGGCTGAAATATACATTTATTTTGACTTATTTCTTCTTAAAAAAAAATAAAAAAAAAATCATTCTTCAGGATGGCATTAGACAAATGAAGTTATACTGAACCCTCATGTTCCACGGTGCTTCTGCTTGCTCTGTTCAGTGTTTATTTTCATTTCTGAGTGCATCAGACTGGCATTCCACTTGTAGGTGTAGTAAGAGAAAACCAAACTCGAACTCCCTTTGTGCAATGTACAACGTGCAAGCCTGGATGCCTACATAAAGCCAACTAAAGGTCAGAGCAGAGGAGCTGTAATTAAACTTGTCATTTAGAAGAAGCTCAGGCCTCACTCCAGAGATGTATCAATGAAATTGCTTAGCTTTCAGTTACTTGAGTCCTATACAGAAGGTCAGCAGTACTTTCCTAGATAGGATCCTAACTGTGGATTAGGATTCCAGGTAGTTTACAGCAGATTCACCTGCATTTCTAGCAGGACTGTTTCTCTCTTAACTTCACAGCCATGGATTGCATAATGCCCATGCAGCCCCCTGCCCATATCACAGCTGCACCTGCAGCTGTATTAGGCAGTTTTAAAGCTTTGTACTACATGATTTGTGAGAATTGTAGTTATTGCCCCAAGTAAAAGGTAGTACCTCTAGCAGATGGGCCTTCACATTTCCATCAGTATTGATAAGATGGACTCTTGTCTGCTCTGGCTGAAATTATAGGGAATTCTCTAGTTTTAAAGTTCTGCCAGTCTTGGCATGAAGGTGTAGTAACAAAGGCCAAACACCTGAGCTGGCCTGATGTGCATTTTCAGCCCTAAAGGTTGTTTTTCCATGTGGGAATGGGGCTGCTGTCCCATCAGGATGAGGGAAGCGTGCAGTGTCACGGCACACACGGGATCAGTGTGTGGAGTAACCGTGTGTGTGTGTGTGTGTGTGTGTGTGTGTGTGTGTGTGTGTGGTGCCTGCTCAGGGCACAGTGCATCACTTCCCAGAACTGCCAGCACAGCACCTTCCCACAAGCATGAAACTGTCCCTGTTGGAGGGGGAAAAAAGAAACAAAGACAAGATTCCCTGATTATCATAATATGTTCCCCATCCTGTCAAGTGACCCACCAGGCTGTGGTGAAGCACGTGCCCCGGTCCCACCACGTTATATAATTTGGTGGTAACAGAAGTAGGCACGTTTGCCAAATGACAGAGCAGATGTGGCATTTAAAAACGTGTCAACTTTGCCTCAGGACAATCTTAGAGAAAAAGCAAACTAACTAACCCAGACCCTTCCATCATTCTGATTACAATCTCTGGTGATAATTTTTCTCCAAATTTTTGTCTGCAACGTGAATTTTCCCTCTCTGCCTTCATTCGACCTCAGCTGTGGGAATTATCTCCAGTGTCAAGTGATGGGAAAGCAAGAGCAGAACTGCTGTTCTGATCTGTCACAAAGAGTCTGGCCCCAACCCCAACTGAGGGTTTTAGTGTGAATCTGGGGAGGAAACACATGTTTACACTGCAGCCCTCACATTTGATCAGAAAAGTCTGAATTGAGCACATTCTCCATCTCATGACCAAAGCACTGGGCATCCTACTTCTGCCTAGTAAATACCTGCTCATCTGACTTTTATCTCAAATATTTCTGGGGGGATGCAGCCTAAATTTGCACAGTGTGTGATTTAAATGAACTATGAAATTTCCTGTTCAAGTCCATCAAGTTATATTGCAACACCGTTTCTGTTTAAGTGATTTGCAGCCCTTTTCATCTCTAGTAATTTAGGTTTCCACAGAACATATGGAAAACTAATAGAGGAATGCACAGTCACAAATTCATGGAGCATTCACTGCCTGTACACAGTGAATCAGTATATGATTCACCCACTTTCATAAAACAGTTGTGACCTTTCATCTGACTACTTCCTCAAACAAAATACAGAGGAATATTAATAACATATGAAAACCAGGAACCAACAAATTGGGGGAATAATAATAGCTCATCTCATGATTTTTTTTTCTATTGTGCTAATCCTTACTCCATGCTCTGCATTTCTCAAACATTTCTGTCATCTCTTGCTACCTTTTGACTACTTAAGCAGATCCACTAAAACGTAAGTTGCTCTTTGTTATGAAAGAAGTGAAGGGAGAGAATACCTAAAGGCCTCACAAAGGGCTAAGTTTTTTGAAAAATATATTATAACAATAAACAATATCTGATTCATAATATACCAATCTGCTGATAATCTTGTTCTATGTTTTAAAGTAACAACACATATATGTAAAACTTTCCTTCCTGCCCCTTACAGTGTAAAGCTGATAACAAACAACAAAGATCAAACTTTATCAGCTTATACTGAGAATGAGAGAAGGCAAAGTTAACATGCTACAGTATTGCACCACAGATGTTTTTGCCACCACATGTGAAAAAATTCAGGCATAAAATTAAACATGAACAAAATCCTTTCAGGAAGCTACTGACAATGTCTCACTCTATTAGGCATTTTGAAATAATTCATTAAATATCAGAGAAAAAGCCCTAGCTGATCTCTAGAAACATGAGGTGATACACACCTAGAGGAAAATGTATTTTAAATGTTATGCAAAGCTTTGGCAGAAGCAGCACCATTCTCCAAATCCCAAACTGGCAGAGTTGAGATAGAGGAGAAATATCAGAGCTCCACTGGATTCTACCTGGACATCACACATGTGAAAGAAACATGTGGTAAAACTGAGAAGCAAAGACTAAATATATTTTCAGCGGACACCATCCTGCAAATATTCTGGAAACAGTGGAAATATTGTGCATTTTCCCCACAGTATGTAACACTTTGTAACCTGGTGATTCACTGTTGTGTTTTTTGAGGGATTTTGTTTGTTTTGGTTTGGTTTTTTCTTTCTAAATCAGATCTGTTGTTTCTTAGTAGCTTGCTCTGGTCAGGGATCACGGTGTTCTAGGGACCACGTAGTTGGTACTCCAGAAGAGGTGGCTCCTTGTAATGCCATGGAGCTTGCTAGTTGCTACCAGGCTGTGCTGAGCTCCTCTCTGGGAGAGACAGTGGAGCCTACAGAGTGTTAGGAAACCTCCAGGGAGTGGCAAAAGTGTGCAAAAGGCTGACTACCTATCAGGTGAAGTCACAACAGGGATGGTTTGCAGTGGTTAATAATCCAAATTTCCAAGGAGCCAATAGTGGACATTTGATTTGTATTACAAAAAGTCTTATAAGCCCCATAAAGAATTGTGTCTCTTCATCCTTGGCACTGTACCAATAAGAAACAAAGAGCTCCCATCCCAAACAACACACCACATTCACTGCTGACAAGATGCCACAGGAAGATGAAACACAGGAACAAGATGGGAATGGATAAGCACAGAAATAGCTTGAAGAAAAGCAGAAGTCCAGAAGTTCCCCTTTTCCTGACAACTGATTTATATCTCCTGGCAGTGTGGCACAAATGCAGATGGCTGAAAGCAACTGTATTCACCCTTAATGAGAAATGTGCCTTCTCCTCACTTGGGACTCTGTTTCCCTATTGCTTTATCAACAAAAGATCAGTACATTTCAAGGAGCTCAGATGTTCAAACCCTGATGCAAATTCTGAAAGACAAGGAGTGTTTGGCAGTTATTGGAATGCTGCAGCAGACAGGTAGAAGATGCAATGTGGTGAAATACTCATGCAGGCAGTAAAGTTTAACCACACTATCAAACACAGCTGTACCAGTCACATGCTGGGGATTTCCCAGCTGCAGACTCCCAAAGCACACGAGTTTCAAACAATTCAGTCACTATGTAATCAGCAACCATGTGACAATTTCATTTTCTCTTTCAAAACATCCAAACAAGTCTGGATTCAGAAAGACTCTGTGGCTCAGCCACTGTGACTCTTAATACTTTTCCTGCATTTATCACATCAAACATAACACTGCTAATACAGTAGGATGGTACTGGTTTATCACAGAAGGTCCTTCTGTGATCTTCATTCAGGAAGGAAATAAGTGTCCTTATGTCCTGATGAGACCCTAAAGATTTCCTTAACAACACAATCTGGACAAATCACATCAAAACCACAGGTTAAACATGTGACACTCAGGGATCATTAAGTTCTTTGTCTCTGTCACTGGAGAACATGAGATTATGTATAAGAAGATGATCACTTTAACAGAGTATAAAACAGATAAGAATTAGAAAAGCCTTTGCACGTCCTAATTCTGCTTGGTTATTGTTCCCCTCCTCCCTCAGTTAGAAATCAGACTGAAAGCTCATGAAAGAAGAGGTACAGTACAATTTTTGCCAACTGTCTTCCTCTGCTATTATCTATGAGTATTCTGGATAGGAAAACATACTGAAAGAAGTCATTATTTACTTCTAGTTTCCTCTTAGTCTGTGCTAATTGGCAGGTTTAATCAGGAATATTCCTAAAATAATTATTACTAAAATGATGTTTAAGAGGTTTAATTGCAACATATGTGTATTAAGGAAACAGTCTTTCCTGGGAGTACAGGAGACAGAAAAGCCTACAGTGATGATTATATTTCAGGAAGGAAAGAGGAACTTCCCTCAGGAAGAGGGGAGAACTGTGCTAAGGGCCCTGCCCTGGGAAAGCATTTAATTTAAAGTACTAAAGCAAGGAGGCATGCCCAAGCCACATTTTTGCTTTATCACCTCTGAACAGCTATTGTTTCAGAATACTGAAATGACTAAATTTGAATTCTCAGTGTAAAACATGCAGTGTGCTCTACTCCTGGGAGCAGCCTTTAACATCACTTACAAACCAGCTGGATGCTATAGCTCCCTCAACACACTTTATATCATCCCTTTTAATTTACAACACACTATTTTGAAAGAAGAAAAATTTGGTTTGGAACAAAATACTGAGACCTCCTCCAGAAATGGCATCACTTCTGGAACAGAGGACATTAGCCTCAGAGTAGCTTTGATCATATGGAAAAGAGACAATCAAGTGCATGACTTGGGAAGAACTCTTTAACAGGGCTTTTATGAAAATACATTCCCTGTGGTAACCTTACCTCTTAGAAAAACACAAAAAGTGCAAGTGTTTACCTCTGTTTGATTGGAGCTAAGTTGGAGTAGGCAGGAAGATGTTACAGTAGGAAGATGTTACGGTAGTACCTGAGGAAGCTGGCAAAAAAGCGAACCCAGTGAGTGCTCAGTCTCTGACAAAGTTGAACTAACATGGCAGAGTGTTAAAAAATGACTTTTTCAGTCCTTTACATACTGAGATTAGAAGAAGTAATGAACCTGAGATCATTAAATAACCACCAATACAAGAGAATGATGCCATCATTATTAGTGAACACTGCACAACATGTAAAATGTGATTTAAATGCTAAAATGTGATATAAGTGCTAAAAACCCAACAAACCATACTCACAATGTAAAATGAGTAGATGAGATGAAGGAGACACTGTTGCACAAAGACATGAGGTGATATATGTGTTGCAGTTGTCAGTAACCTGCAAGTTCAGAATCCTATCAGAGTAATTAAAATTATGGTTGAAATTGAATTGAAAGTCAGAAGTGAGAAGTTTTTTAAAGAAGAAATCTTAGGATGGTCATGAATTTGTAATTCCACAGTCAAGATAAGGATAATTTTGCCTAAAAATGCTGTTTTCTTTCACAATTCAAGTGCAAGCAGTAGTTCATAATAAAAAGCACTATATAATAATGAAGATAAATGGTAATAATCCCTGTGAGTTAGAACTTACAAAGAGAAAAATATCAATACGTTAGAAACATCAGCAGAAAATCCACAGCTGACATCACCAATGTAACATGAAGAATTAAAAACCCCTCAAACTTATCAAGACTACAATACCCTACCAGCTACAGAAACCCTTTGCCAGATGGAAATGATAAAACTTTTAATAGTGGTGCAGAAGAGACAGACACATTTAGAAATATTTCTGTTCCATATTTGGACAGCTGTTCTTATGTCACGTGATGAATTTGAACTATTTTCCAGTCCCCTGGTAACCAAGCAGGATGTTATACAACATGCACTAGAAATCAACATTTTAAAGTCAGCCAATTCATCTACCTTGCACCTAAGAACTAGGACAGAGAAGACTTCAGAGCTAATCATGTTTATATTAGTAAATTAAGGCATTCCAGGGAAATCCCATTTGACTGAAAAAGTGCTAATGTTGTGCCAGGAATAACAGAGACCAGCAGGATGACTCAGAGCTAATGGACAGCAAGTCTGACCTTCCTTCTAGGTAACAAAGCTGTTATAAATTTAATGAAGAATGGAAGTGATAGAATATAATTAATATCATCCCAGTCAACCCAGTGTTGTGGCAAACAGATCTTGTAAAACAAGTCTTAGCATTGTTGGATGAACAAGTATTTGGATGATGAAAGTAATTGTATAGTTGCAATATATCTGTGGAGAGCACTTGACTTAATAGTGCCTGACATTCTCATTATGAACACTGGCACAATACTATCAGTAAAATGTATTGAAGTAACTGAAAACTGAAAGATCTAACAAAGTAATAATGAATGGAGACTTGCAACATAAACTTTAGGGCTTTCGTGAGAAGAAAATAAATGTATGCATCCATGATAACAAGATTTGTGAGATCAATAAAACTGTGAGGATGAAAGGTGAAGATATTAATGCAGAACAATTTGAATCACTTAATAAACTAAGCCAGTTCTAATTAAACATGTCTTAAAGCAGCAAACTGCAAGGGAAGTAGAAATAAAACCTCCACCACTAGCCAAGTCTTCTCCCTGGAAAACACATGGTCTGAAAAGTACCAAGAACTACAAACAGCTGACATTGTAGCTAAAAAATCCAAACTAGAAACTTTCCTTATATGTGTAGACAAAAAGCAATACCAGCTTTTTCACTGGTGAAACGTGCTGTGAATCACCACACCAAGTTTTACAGTTTAGAAGGAATGCTTTCAAAATAGAATTTAAACATAAAAAAAGCAGACAAAATTACTTGAAGAGGAAAATGTCTTACAGGGACATGTTTGAAGAAAATACTCACTTGTTAACATTATTTACTAGCTTGACTCAATAGAACAGAAAATGCTGGTTCCTAATGGTGACTTATTGTATACACAAAGTTCATGTAGAAACATGGCCTATTGAACAAGTTATTTATAGCTGAAATTACCATGGGAAATCTCAATGGATTCTTCATTTCAAGGCTGGATACGTTTTTGAGTGTTGTAGGTCAGCGTGTATTTGACTGCTTACTACTGCAGTTGAACTTAAAATACTCTATACAGAGGTAACTGGGTAATAATGACCTATGACACAGTGAGCAAACTAACTGACCTAGTAGGTTCTTCCAGCTTTTTTTTCTCCCCATGTGGATACTGAAAATATATTTTTCTCTCTTTGTCTGAAGAACTGAACTGGAACCAACACACCTCTTCACTGATACTGGAATATTCTATGTTGAGATCTGCCACAATTCACTAAAGACTGTCAGATCCTCAGGCTTTTTTTCAGAATAGGTATTCCCTGGAGAGGTAAGAGTTTTGTTAAAAGAACACAGATAAAGGGAAGTGGAGATCCTAAGCCTGATCCCATTGGCATTAATGTGTGATTTGCCATTGTTTTGCAGCAGCAAGATCTGGAGCGGAGTGTTCATAACCCTATGGAATTGTTCTAATTATGGGGTTCTTAATTCCACCCATAGTTTCTTCAGGAGTAACTGCTTAGCTCTGTGCATGGTATAATGATAACAGTCAGACCTTCCGCTTTTCCAGAAATAACCATGTCATAAGCTGCTGCTTCCTTGTTTTATGTATTTACAGATATCAACAAGCCTATATAAAGCCTCTCCATGATTTGTTCATATGCAGCAGTCTTCCTTTTGATATATTTTTAGACCAATTGCACTTAAACAACACTTCCTCAACCTACTGAACTTTGCTCTGGGACGATGATCAAGGGAAATGCAAACACTGTGCTGTTTAAAGGATGACGGCCAACATTTTCCACAGCATTAGTGGATGGGGTAGGGTACTATGAGGGACAGAGAATTTAGTGTGACTCCAACGTGGTGCAGCACCCAATTCACACTCACAAACTCTGCACCTGCCCTTTGGACAGCCCCCAGAACAAGACAGGTGTGAATTCATCAATGTGCAAGAAGCAGCAGCTTACATGATCTCTCACCTAAGATGTACACATGCAAGACAATACATGATCTTTCAGTTTTCTAATAAACAGTGCTGCTTTGAAGAAAACAAGAGCTTCAAGCCTCTTTGCAAATAATTTTTTCAAAGGGAGGATTGTAATAAATAAGATGACTCATCAAGAAAAAGCTATGTCTGTGTGTTCCTTTCCTTCTCTGCTACAAGGTTTGATAAAGCTGGAAAACACCTGGAGAGGCAATTTTCCTATGGCTAGGTTGCTGTGTGCTTTCAAACATATCACCTTAGAACCTCAGCAATGGCAAAACTTCCCTTTTCTGAATTTTCCAATGCAGAGGATATAAACAGGTCCAGCTTCTGGTTACTCCAGTACAGGAAACCATTCTATCAGATTCTGCCATTTCCCCACAGTGAAAGGTGTAGCTAAGTACAGCCATACCTGTAAGATTTTTCATGGTTTATAAAGATTCTGCAGATATCAGGACTTTTTCAGTGGTTAAAGTACAACCTAAATCAGGCCCAATTACAGTACTGAGCACTGTTGCATGACAATTTCCCCTCACAGGGTATAAAGTACACAAAGAAAAATTCATAGTGGTCTTGAAAAACAATTTTCAGCTCACTTGTGTGCTGTGAAAACTCTCCTGTTCTGATTCTGTTCTGATCCCATGCAGCCAATACAAGTTTTACTGTGCTGAGCACTGGTGTAGGGAGAGGACCTGTTAGCATGTCCTAATCAATAATTCTTTATGAGCAAATCTTGTTTAAAAATACAGATTAGTCACACAACAAACAATCAGAATATTGATGAGAAAAGCACTTGGGACAACTGCAGTTTGCAATGATTATACCTGATATGAGAATCCACCGTGCAATAGATTTTACACATGCACCTGTTGCTACATATAAGTAAGAAAAAAATGCTGCAATTTCATCAGATACCAGTAAATAAAATCTTTACAATGTTGAGAAAACATTTCAATGTTAATTTGTGTGTTTTCCAAGTGAAAATTGCTGAGATTTTGCTATGGATTGAGTGAGAGCTTTAGACAATCCCTGCCTTAGATTTTTGGCAGTAGCTTTACAGATCCAGAATGCCCATGTTGACAACAGAGAAAGCCAAATCCCACACATCAGTGCAAGACATAACCAAGTTATGTCTGCTTTGTAGGAACAAGACATTCTTGTAGAACTGATTGTTTTGCAACTCTTGTCCTGCTGGCAGAAGTAGAAATACATGCAGGTGGAATATTCTTCTTTGGAAGCCCAAAGACACTGAGAATGGTGACAAGACATAAATGGGCTTTGAGACAGAGAGTGGTGCACAGTGTGAAATGAGACAGAAAATGATTGACACAGAGACAGCAGGACAGGGACATAAACAGTACAAGAGAAGGCACAGGAGCCTCAAAAGGGTAGAAGCACACGACTACATCACGTGTAACTAAAGTCAGGAAGTGCTGGCTCAAACTGGCAAAAAGTGAAAGATATACATGGAGGCAAAAGCATGGTGATGCACAGGTTGTGTGTTTTTTTTCAAGAAAAAACAGGGTTTTTTATTTTAAGAAGAATCTGAAGCAAAGAAATTTGAGGCTTATAGTCTGTATTTGGAAGGTGAAATGCAGACAACCTTTTTTCAGCTGTTCAACCTGTTTTAGGTGAAATTCACTCCCTGACAATTGAAATGAATGCCTGCTGTGAATGCCTGCAGCTGCCACAAATTGTCTTTCAGGATCCTGCAGAGTCCTGTCTTACGTGTGGTGTGGATCTTAACAGAAGTAATTTGAAGAGGGTTGTATCCTGTGAAACTCCAGCAACTATCAGGGAAAAAAAATGAACCTCTAGGAGTTTCTGCAGGAAAAATGGTCATTTCCCAACTGTCCTCTATTCTGACTGCCCCTTCAGAACCTTTGCACATGGATAGGGCAGTTTTTCTAGCTACTCACAAGGAACAGGTCCCATCCCATGTCAGCCTGCTGGACACCAGTAATGTGGCGTGCATGAGTTAGGATCGTGGAATCAAGCCTGCACAGACTAACTAGGCTGTTCCTATCCACAAACCTAAAACCATTTGCAAGCCTCCAGACTAATAATTTATGCTTTCCCCTGACTCAGGCTACCTTTCAGCTCTGGATCCCACTGAATCTCAATCCACCCCTCCGTGCTGTGGGTCACTGCTGAGCCTTCCCTCTCTTGTCACTGTGCCAGGCTTTAAGAAAAATGAGGAATGCAGCTTTTGTGGCAGCACTGAGTGAACACCACTTGTAAGGAAAATATCCCAAATCTCATTAAAAAGAGATAAAGCCATCTGGATCCTAAGACAGTTGGTTTGAAAAAAACCCCACAAAACTATTCTGAAACCAATTTACGGAGAGAAAGAGATAGGAAAACAACTTTGCTGCCAACGAATGTTGTAGCCCTTGTCATCTATTACCACATGAACAAAGCACTCAATGACTGACTCCAGTACCATTGCCAATTATTATGACAACATACACTATAACCATATTATGTTTACAATATAATACATGTGAGTATTCGATAGAGCCTGGCAGGACTTCAGTCACTGCCTCTTTTATGCTTTAAAAATCAATTTTTTAAACTGAGTTTGCTGTATAACATGTTCCCTAATTACATAGTTTACTATATAGAGAACAAGAAAGGATATTGAAAGTGATTTCAGGCAAACCTCTGAACATTTAGTGAGATAAACCCCTTTTATTCATACACATTGCACCACTAACAGCCAACATAATGCCTTTATTCTATAAACATGCCTCATCTCATTCCCATTGACATCAGAGACAAGTTTTCCAAAAGTTTCAGCTTCAACAGAAACTCAAGAACAAAATGTTCAGGGCCTAGTTTTAAAGGGGTTCCTTCTTCACCTTTAATGCCACAATTTCAAAGCTAAACAGAATCATTTAAACATCTGCTTCATTTGTGTATGACATCAGAAAAACAGTTTGCCAAATGATTTGATTTATATTTCCCAAATCACCTGCCAAATAGAAGCAGGAGGTTGCCTTGGAAAATATGAACTAAAGATGTGCTCAGACTCAAATACCCAGTTACTAAAAGGCCCCACTGTCAGTCCACAGCCAATAACTCAAATTTCTGGGTGGGCTACCTATTTTACATATGAATAAGAGCACAGGGGCAGAGATACTTAAAATAACAATGTGCATGCTAGCTTAAGTACATCAGGCCTAAGCAACAGCTCACCAATACCATTATAATGATTCTCAGGCAAGCCTGAGATCAGAATTAACACGGTTCACCAGCCAAGCTTTGGAGCAGGCTGTCCAAAGAGGTTGCCTATGCTCAATCCTTGGCAGCGCTCCAGACCCGACCAGATAAAGCTCAAAGAGGATATGGATGCTATAACTCGAACTTCAGTTACTAACACTGGCTTGTTCTGCTACTGAAAGGTGCTTAAAAACACATGCCAGCCCTGGCAGCTCAAAATCACAGCCCTGGTTACACAGGGGGCAGACTGGAAGCAAGTGACAATGGCAGAGATGTTTTCTTAGATGGTGATGCTTGGCTTGGAAATCTTTGTGCAGGAACAGTGGACTGAGTGGAGCTGTTTTGCAAATACCTGAAGAACATCTAGAACCTCTCAGAGACTTCTCTGATCACTGTAAGGCAATCAATTTTTATGTTTCATTATGATTTATAAAATCTAAGATCCATGCATATACTTAACAGGAAAATTTGGAACATATGCACTTATATTTCTACTCTCTGGTTAAAGAGAAAGCCATTCAAACAATTCCAGTATCAGGCTAGAGAGAAACTGTAAGGGTAATTCCTCAAATAGCTGCCTCGAGACATATTTAATATTTTCCCTTGTGACCTTGGCAGAGAAACTAGGTTTGTGATAAGCTGTTAGTACAAAGAAAGACTGTATTCCACACCAAGGCGGGGGAGAGAACTCTGCAATAACAGAAACAGAAAGAAATTAGATAAAGTTCATGGTCATCCATATAGGAGTAAGATTTCCTGTGACAAGCTGGAAATTACAAATGAGGAGAAAAAAGAGGGCGTATTTAGTGCATCAGAGGATGACTGTGAGCAATCACTGTGATGTGGGACAAAGACCAGTAGGATATTCTGGGTGATACTTTGCCAGGAAAGGCAGTGTCAGCATACAAAGTGCTAATCAGAATGAAACATAATGCAAGATTTTGCCACTCATACTCAAGAAAAATGCAATTTTTCAAAGAAAAGTGCAATTACAGATAAGTTTGACACAGTAATAAAAACAAGATATACTATGACTCTTATGAAGGAAAAGCCTGATCTAACTAATAACAAACTGACAAAATTCAATACTTTGAATATTTCTTTTACAATACTCTCTATGTGGAAATAATTAAAATTTAAAATGAACAGCATTATGTACTACTTTGTTCTTCTAGATATCGGTTCTGGAATATTTTTCTTCTGGATATTGTTTTTTTCATCTTCTTTTCCAGGACTATGGATAGCAACAAGTTTGAAATTAATTTCAACATGAATCCTCACAAAGACAAACATATTTTTTTCTAAGACTGACAGAAAAATTTTAGAATAAATACCAGTTACCAAGGAGAAACAGAAATGATATTTTTTTTTCCCTGAAGTCTGTGCAACTATGAATTTGTAAGGCTGGAGTCAGGAATCCTATTGTCATTCTACAGGCAAGACCACTCAAAAAAACCCAAACCCAACAAATCTTCCCACTAGCATCACAGACTTTGTTTTAAAGAATGGCACTAAATGTACACTGATTGTTAAAGTTAGACAATATTAAGCATTACACAGCACTTTGTCTGCTCAGTTAATCCTGACAGCTCTCCTGGCAGGTAGTTTAGAGACCTGCCTAAGGCCACAAAAGTAAATCAGCTGGGATAAAAACACAGCAAAGTCCATCTCTCAGGTTGCTCACCATCAGACCATGTTCCTCTTGTAAGAAGGGATCCTGGTAAATTCCAGGGTTTATGGGAAATAGGCTCTATTTAAAGATTTAAAGCTTTAAATCACTTACTGGAATAGAAAATAAAGGAAATGGAAATAGAAAAGATGAGAAATCCAAGTTAATCCAAGAAACACGATAGCAATTGATCACAGTGCAGTCTGGAAAGAAAATGTAATCAATACAGAGGGGAAGAAATCAAATAAAACAGATGCAGCTCCAGTGACTGAGGCACAGATGCTCAGATTGCAGCTAGGAGTGACAGATTTGTCCTCCCCCCTGCTGTATGATGAAAACTAGAAAGCTAAACATTAAGAAATGTCATCTAATGTCAAGATATACATATTTCTTACAACTGTGTAAGAGTGGGAAAATGCAAATCTGAAATTGCTATTAGAGTTGCTATTCAGGTCTTAGGAAGTGCCTTACTCACCAAACACTGCTTAGTCACTACAAGGGAGTGTTTCAGTGCATCTGTGCTCCTGGGAAATGATGTTAGCATGAAAATTCTATTTACATTTATTGTATTTTCCAGTACTGATATTCTGGTGACGAATTGATGTTTTTGGTGATAATTTCAATTTGTTCCAGGTATGAGGAATGTAACATTGTTAATGATATTAATGCTTACATTTAGAAAGCTTATGATGTTACCAATCTAGAATGAAAGTACCACTCAGGCAAGTATCCTTAGTACTAAGAAAATGCTCTTTTCATCTAGGAAATAAATTATCATGACTTTTTAGAATATTGTTTTGTACCTAGAAGTAACAGAAGCCAGGTCAGTATGGTTCTGTTCATACCTGGAGGACAGCAATTCTACTTTGCTATGAAAATCAGAACATTTCATTAGAGAATCTGAGCTTGAGTTTGGGAGTTTTTTTGGGGATTGGTTTGTTGTTTTTCTTTAAAGACAGGTAGGAAGTTCCCACTCTGCATCTTGGAAAGCTGAAGTATTATAATCAAGAGCTCAAAAGTCAATCTCCCTTATTCATGTTTTACAGTATCTTACTCCATGTGTAGCTACAGTAACTTACTGCAAACACTTTCACAGCACATTAGTACTTAGACAAAAGAAAGAATGCAAAGTCTACTTCAAAGGGCTTAAAAGTTCAGGAAAAAATCTTGAAAATGTTTTTGAATTTTGAAGTCTTGAAAAACTTTTTGAGTTTACTCATTCTGCCTTCTAACTCTAAGATTGCTCAGCCTCTCATAGGATTATCTTTGAGGGAATTACTTGAATACAGACCCTCCTCTGTGTCCTAAATTTGCCTTCTGGAATTAATATAGCTGGTGTAATTTTTAAAAAAATACTCAGTAGGTTGCATCTGCAATTTATCTGGTCCTGAAGAGGAATGATATTCCAGTTTCTTCCTTTTTCTCCTCAGATGGGTTAATGTAACATAGAGGGGACTTGACCCCCTGCCCCTTATAGGCAAGTGAGTCACTCAAAGGATTATGAACACACACATAAATGTACATCTGATCTTTAAACACCAAGGTCAAATCAAACTCTTTTCTCTTTCACATACTATTAACTCTGAGAATATGAGATATTTTTCTTTCCAACTTATGTTTCATTGAGTTTTAATTTTAATTTCTTTTTAATATAAAGGATTCCCTTCTTGAGTTCCATTATTTAATAAAAGTTTCCTTAACATTCCCCCCCCCCCCCAGAATTTAAATTTTCCTTTCTTCCCAAGGTTTAAATGATGTTATAGAAGGAATGCTGTTTCTTTAAAGCTGACACATGAGAAGGAGCAGGCTGTCTTAGATTGCAGGCCATTTCATTTCTCATAAGCATGCTATCATTAGCTACCTCCAGGAGAATAAACTGTATTGATTGCTTCAAATCAAACCTGTGACCTGGTGGCAGTATTAGATGTTTGTTACAGAGCATCATCTCGTCATTAATCTTTCATTAGGCAGCATGATCCGAGAAGCAGCAGCAGTCACACCAGGCTTACTCTCTCCAGTGATGCCACCACAGAGCTCTCCCTTATTGGATCACACCAATTACTGGCCTTACAATGCAGATCCTGAAAGCCTTATTAAATTTCCTCCCAGGGATGGCAAGCTTACAAATAGTCATGTGCTGTTTCTTGGGTGAGGACATCACAAAATTACACCAGAATGCAGTAAACCCAAGTCATTTGCAATTAAACATGTGACCCTCGTTTCTGAGATGATACATCTTCATTTACAGCACATGAAGTCTTTTACAGAAATCCCAAATACATCAAGTTAAGATGTCTTAAAAAGTTCCAGTCAAAGAATGGGTAGGTAAGTGCCAAATCACATTTCTGCCTGGGAGAAATGAAGCAGAACCTCTAGTATCTGGATTGCTGGCATCTCAGTGCTGGGATTTAAAGAGCTGGGAAACAATTGCAGGCAAACAGCAGGAGAAAGGAACAAAGCACTGCTGGAACAGAGCCCAAGAGGGGGATATCAGTTCTTATTTTCAGCTCAACAGCACATCATAACAAGGTTGGGAGGGGTGAAAGTTGGAAACTGTGCACCTCAAACAACACAGTATTGAAAAGATTAACATTTTAGTGCCTCTGAGTGAAGATCCTCTACATACTGCAATTAGCCTTTAAGTCCATAGATCCTGTACTTCCTCAGTTTTACAAGTATAAGGGTTGTGTGTCTAAGCTATTTTCTGCAGCCATATAGAAACAGCATTAAAAGCTGAACACAAGACCCATTAACCTCAGCAACCATTAAAATAAAAAAGGCCTAGCAAAGGGCAAAATAACTCCCTATTTGAAGAGAACTTAAAAATGCATACTGCAGGAAGGTTCTTACTCAGTTTAAAAATTATTCTGGCTCAATCACATTGATTTAATCAGGGATATGGAAAAGTGATGTGCACAGCACATATGGACATAATGCAACCACCTCACTATTACCTCAGGCAAGGTGGTGAACCCCTTCTTGTCCCACAGATGTTACACCTCATACAAACATCACCCATGGCCACTCCCCTGGCAAGCCCAAGAGCTGTCCACCATCAATATGGCTGTGAAAGGACTAGCAGATGACACAGAGTATCAAAATTAAGATTAACTCTTTTCCCACATGAAAAATACATGTCCAAGATAGGAGGACTCAATAAAATACGGGACAGGTAGGTGAGGCCAATGCTCTAAATTGTGGGTTCATCTCATCATGGGCAGTACAAAATGTCACTGTAAACACAACACAAACTCCAGTGGTTCAGAGTTTGGAATTTGCTCTTGAAAGCTAATTTGAGCTTTAGGAAACTAAAGTGCCTCCTTTTTTATTATGCTGTTGGCTTGGGTGCTTAGTGAAGTATTTATCTCCTCTCGTGTTCAGCAGGGAACATCTATCATTGTTTTTTCAAGTCCCTCCAGGCAAGCACACATTTTGGAGAAGCAAAATTCATATAACACACTCCATAAGATTTTGCATGATAAAAATCACTCCCTAGTCTCAAATACCTGGGTCATGATGACAGCAAAAACTGACACAGATTTTTCTAAGGGGCAGATTCACTGTGCAAAGCTGGACTTGGTATTTATTATCAAAAAATCAGCCTTCACTAACCTCACAATACTTTATCACGTTGAGGTTCTTCAGTGAGGAACATGAACCTTGGAAAGACTTGAACTGTAATGAGCTGTTTTAGTTCATGCACTCCCATTCTCTGAAGCTACCAGACAAATTCTGGGTAAGATACGAGTACTATGGAAAAAGAAAAAAAAAAAAAAAGAAAAAGAAAGCACTGCTGAAAAATTTCCCAAATGCAAACATGCCATTCTGATGGAAAAATTGAGACTCCTAAGAGAGGAGGAAAATACATGAGCACTTCCAAGAGAAAATGAAAAAAAAACCAAGATATGACGATATATCTTTAGTTGCACATAACATGTGTTAATTTTTTTAAATACTGAAATTTAATTTTTTTCTAATAGAAAACTGTGCATTTTTCATCTTCCTGAGCATTTTCATTACAGAATTAAACATTTTAGCAACAACAGTTATTTATAACGAATTCTCCAAATTCTAGCAATACAATTGTCAGGCTAACATGCCTTAGGCAAAACTGCAAGTCAACAGGTAAGACTTCCTGGGTGACAACCCTATGTCTTGACAATATACAGTAATCATAACGTTAATAAGCCTAAAAGCCTATTTAATATTGAAACACGTGACTATGAAGAATTTTAACCAGTGCAGCTGTTTCAGAAGTTAGCCAGAGGTTATTTCAGCCCTAACTGAATGGTGAGCATCCATGGGAGCAAATGTGTCACACAAGTGTTCTGGCTGGGGAACATATTCCAACTGAAACTGCAGAAGTCCTTTAGGCAGTAATGTAAACACAATTCAGGGAGACAGACGTTAACTACCTTGAAAAGAATCTTTGCTGACCACAAATTGCTTTTTTCCAACACACCTCTGTATCACAGCTTTCCACTGCACCTTCCCTAAAGTATAAACCCCAAATACTGAATTTCTAACACCAAAACACAGACAGGATCAGTGGATGCCTCTAATCCAAGATTTTATTGAATGTTGTTCAGTGAATGTTGATCTTTAAGCCCAGAAGCTTCCTGCACAAAGAGGCCTTGAAAATAAAGACATAATAGCTGCACTTTTGTAAATGAAATGACTGTGCATCTCCATACTTCCCTCAGGCTCTTGCTTACTTGGCTGGAAAACAAAATTAAATGAAGCAGCTCTCTGCTTCGCAACAAGATGACAAGAATTCTTTTCATTCTAAGAAACATTTTACATTTGAAATATCGTGTTTTCTGACATCAAAAGAATCCTACCAGAATCCTCATTTCACCAATCCTAATTTCATCCATTTCACCAACTGTTATTTCTTTTGTCTTTGACTATTCCTTACCCCCAAATCACAAGTCCCTGTCTTTCTGTTTTACATGGCTTCTAACTTTCTTTGCTTGACCACCTTGAAATGCTTCAAGGAGCTAGAATAAAATTAAATAAACTTAACAGAAACTAGATCTGTCATATATAAAGACGAGCAGTTGAAAAATTCAAAATTATACTGAGGATATTCCTTGAAGTTTTGGAATAAACAGCATGGCTTCATTAAAATATTAAGACACTACAGTCAGAAATGGTACTGTCTTGAAGGTTAGACCTTACTTTGCTCAGAGAGTATCACTGATATCATTCTGTTGAATTAATAAATATAGCTGAATACATTTACTGAATTTTGTCAGAAGCCTGCCAGCAAGCTCATTGCAAAAAGAAAATCTTTTGGAAAGCCTGTGTAATGATACCCTTCTCAATATATAATCAGGGCAGAAAACAAGTGTGACAAAAAACCCACTGGCTTTGAGCTCAGAGAAAGACCGAATCTGTGCTCATATGTGGGATGACAGATTATCACACAAAGGAGACTGTAATTTATTTCTCATTTGATAGAGTGAATTTAATCTCACAATCGTAACACAAAGCCTCAAAAAGTAGTCCAATAAAATTCTTGTATTTGATGCTGTTCAAATTACACTTATTTACAGACTTTGGTCCTGCCTTCTTCGTGTTTATCAGAGAACAGCCTGTTTCCAGCTCTTTTCAGAAAATTCCAAACTCTCAAAGGCTCAAACCAGAAATGAAACAAAGAGGGAAAATTAACTTGTCTGAGAGAACTTCCATTAACTCACAGTTCTCATCAGATCAATACAGAAATTGGGTTCCTAGATTTATCCAGCCTGGCCACTGGCTTTTTAAATCTTTTATGGGTGATGCAATACTTAAGTGTTGCAAAGGATTAAATTGTTAAGCACTGACAGAGCAGAGCAAGTAAGCCTGATGAAGTAAGCAACTAAATATGAGATGTGACTTCCATGAAGAAAGTCACTCAAGGGGAATTTAGCAGAGGTTTCTGCAGTCAACTTTCAGACATACAGGATTAGAAATGGGGAGGAATAACCCAGAGAAGGCAAAAAATACATTTAATGTGTTATTCAATTAGGTAAAGCAGTGTATAAAAACCTAAAAACTTATTTAGTACACCTATGAAAACCTGAAAACAGTTCTATCAAGAGCAGTAGCAACTTTATATGTTATTAATAGAGCAAGGCCTGATTTAAAATACCATATTGCATCTTATATGGTGAAATACTCTGCAGCCAGGGTAACTGAGGTTAACAGGACCTGATCAATTCATAGACAGAACATTTTTCTACAGGCAATCCAGAGTTGAACAGGAAATAATTCACCAGCACTAAAGGATGATAAAGCAGATGTTTGCACTGTAGACATCAGCATTCATTTGGAATCTGCACTGTTTAGTTTAGAACATATGGTATAAGGATGATTGGTAGTGAGAGGATATCTGTGAACAAGTTTACATATATCTCATTCCAAAAGCAGACTTTCTGCTTCGTGAAACAAACTTAACTTCAAGTTTAATGCCAAAACCCACCAAAATAATACACAACCTGCATCTGAGTAATTACATTTATGCTAGTCTTGCCACAAAATCATGCAATTTTGTTAACATCAAGATCAGAAGTACATAGTCTGCATGTTTGTATATGTTAGTAAGCACACATTTTCCAGACATCCACATTGGCAATTACAGTGAGATCTTCTTAAAAGATTTGCAAGCATGGATGAGCATTGCTCACATACAGAGTGCACAACAAAACATGAAACTAAATGTATTTTGTGGGGGTTTTGGATTTTACCAAGAGCTTCTGGTACAGCATAACTTGATTCTATGCTGTCATTCCAGATCACAGATTTGAGAAAAGCAAAGCATGCTCTCATTTACATTTCAGTCTGTAGTATACCATACCTAGCATGGAATTTCTCTGTAAGCAACATTCACTCAGGTAGAGCATTATTTACTAATCAAGTGTTTGGGAATGCATTAAGCAATTCCTATGCAATCAACAGTGTTTCCAACATACTTTCTAAGGACTATAGAATGTATATTCTTCAGAGATGAAGAATTACCTACCACAGTGGGTCACACAAAATCCCAATACTTGTCTTCTTTCTCTTCAAACAGCCTTACTAGAACACAAGACAGAAAATTAAATATTTACTGTAAATGACTGTTGTTTTTGTAATATGCTCTGCCATTTTATAAATCAATCATTTATAAAAAATGTTTCATTTGCACATGAAAATATGGGGCAACACCCACTACAAGGAAATAAATCCATTATCTGTGCCAGGTAATTTTAAAAAACTTCTCTGTATTCTTTTTCTTCATGATAGAACTTCTGATTAGAAAGTCATAAAGAAGATATTAAACTGAAAAATAAATCTAATTTACAACCAATAGGAAATATCAAATCCATTGGAATAGCAGTAAGTTAAAGACACAAATGATATTTTTATATATATTCATACATAGGCATAAAATAAATTACTTATTACCAAACTGTATGATTGGTGCTCATCTACAGCACCAGCTTGGTAAAGAATGGATGTCAATACAGTGGTTTTTAAAAAACTCTAATAACTTGTCAAGCAATATACAGTGATTTAAACATTAGTTTGTGAAAAACCTGGAGGAAGAGATAAGGTTTAAGATTAGCATAGGCACACAAGGTGCATTACTGGGTGGTTACCCTGAGCAGTTCTGTATATGTTTTGAGATGTACTTGACTCAGTAACTATACTTTATAATTATATAATTTATAATTATGAATAATGTATAACACATTTTGTTAAGAAATATTTAAATCCTGAATGGATATAATCAATAGAACAGAACTGCCTGATTTCATGTAAAAAATTAACATTGCCAGGTAAAAGAAATGGCCATTTGAACAGTAACTAAAAGGAGAAGTGCAGAACTCTAGGAGGAAGATTTATCTGGGCAGGATTAATATTTGAAGAAAACATCTGTTCAGCACTCAGAGCAATAAAAGAAGTGGCACTGGACATCCAGCACAGGCAACAACAAGAATTGTTATTTTCCCAGGGCACAGTTACACCCATTTATGCCAACAGGACCTCCCAGTGCATGGAGCCAAGAGGTAAAATAAGATTCTTGAGGGTGGCCATGGATATAGATGCTCAGCAATGAAGGGGAGAGAGAGATCACTTTCACATAGGAAACTAATAGAAACTCTGCACTCCATCAGCTCCCAGAAGAGCATTCTCATGAAGCCAAACTGCTGTGCGTACTTGACTTTTTTTGAGCCATTGATAGGTATGTTTAGATTAAATTATACCTAGGCTAGAAAACTTCAGGTCACTTAGTATTCTAACAAGCCTTTTTTCTATTATAAATAGTGATGTTCAAATTCTTGAACATCAAAATTCCTGTTGAGAATGAGTGAATTTAATAACTAAATCCCTTATTAATTTAAGTCAAACACTAAAGGTTCATTCAATATGGCAAATCTATGGTTTACTTCCTAAACTGCTTGCTATGTCATTTCCCTACCAAAAAAACATCTACAGAACTATATCTGGTTGATCCACACATGACTAAATCTGGGTATGTGCATAATAATTCTGTAATGAGAGTGTCCAGAATTACACAAGTGTATGCATCATGAGGTCCTTTTTAAAGTTACTTTACAACCTCTCATGTACATCATCGTTTAGAATTTTAAAAGCGTAGATTGCAACTGACTTTTTGGTTTCATGTAGGATGTGTTCGTACTGGCATACCATTTTTTTCATAAGAAAAAGCTTTTATACTCCTTTAGCCTGAGTGGCTTTTATCTTACACCAGCAGAAACAATAAAATCAAAGAGAAACAGAAGTTTCTCCAAGAGCTGTCCTCATAAAGGAAAGAATTATGTTAACTCACAGTAATTATAAATGCAGTCATAACACTGGCTGCAATATAATCTAGACATGCCTGTTCTAGCTTTGGAATAATTTTCTGGGATACTTACAGAGTTCTAGGTGGGGCAGCACAGACCTCAGAGATGACTGGCAAAATGGTCTATTTTGGGCAGTCGGAAGTTCAATAGAATTGAAAGCTTTACAACAACTGTACTTTATAACAAAAATACAATTTGAATCCTTACATGAGAATAACAAACCAAATGTACAACTACACTTCCTCTTAGACAACATACTTGGATGATCAGTGCCCTCACTTGCCTAGGTTTTGCCTTTATGTTTACTGGAATTAATATTTTCATTCTTCAAAAGGCCCATACATGGATGAGACCGGAACTTCCGATCAACCATTACTACTTGATCTAAGAGACACAGTCTCCTGCAAGCTCCTTTGAAATTCAGTATTAGATTTGGTTTTGTTGTAATCTTCGCTCAAATTGCAAGCTAAATATTGGTATTAATTTAAGTCCTATCTATACATTTTTAAAAAACCCAACAACACAGCTTGATATGGCACTGGAAAAACAAAGGACAGGTAAAGGTCAATTTACACAATTCATCAGTAGCTCACACCACCAATTCCTAGTGTGGCTACCTGTCTACAACACTCATATGCTATTAGTGTTCCATAGAAATTCACAATTACTGCCACCTCTCCAGAACAAACAATCCACTAATAATTCTGAGAATCAAATAATAATAACAGAAAAGACAGCAGCAAAATCCACTGTAACAAAAACAACCAGGAAATGTGTACCTGAGCTCACCCTGCCACATAAAAAGGAGTGGATTTCTTGTACGGACACATTATCTCACCACCTCTTTGCATTGTGGTGACTCTTTGGGCTAACAGGAGGACAAGAGGTACACAGGAGAAAAGAAACCCAGCAACATGCTCTGGAGTCACAGTGGTTTTCCTTACTGTGTGATTTCTCTCAATACTTACAGACTGTCCACATCAACTCAGCTCTGCTGCTCCTCCACGCCAGCAGTGGTAGAACAACGTAAGGGATGTGGCCTGTGCCTCCCTCAGTGAGGGTCAGGGTACAACCATCAGCACAACTCAGGGCAGCCCTCCAAATTCCCCGATTTTGCTCCTGATGCAGTCCTTATAAATTATTCCAGGAGAGCTGGCTGTCTGCACATAAAAGCACTCAGACTGCTCAAATGACTCCTGTGCTCAGGCCATGTACAGGGGCCAGGAATGCAGAGATACTGTAGTGGCTATGAAAAAAAGAGACAGAGGAACAGTGCACAGGGAGGAAGGAAAAACCTCTTTCCTCTCTTGCCTCATGTGTAGATATCAGGGGACAAAGCAGACCAAAAAAACACTCCTAAATGTAGAATCAGTACAAGATCATGCTTACATGTTAATAAAAACAAACAAAAAACCCAAACAAATGAACAAAAAACCCCATTTTTCCCTCTCTTATGGTTATTACCTATTTCTTTTTTTTTTTCCTCATGTAGGAAATGATCCTTTAAGGAAGAAAAACACTGATACTTATGGAAGATCCATCAGAAATTTTTCCTTCTAAAAACTTGATCTGTGAGTAGAGACATTAATACAATATCCTAAGATGTGCTTTGTTATCTAATTGCCTATTATAAAGAATTAAAGTGATATTACTGTGCAGAACAAAAATGCACTCTACCATCTACTTTAATACATTTATTTTCCTAAGCTTAAAGACAGCAGCAACATTTATCAAAGAGATAGTGAGTATTTCTGCTACAGAAAAAGTAACCCATCCTCCCTAAGAGATATAATGGTTCCTGAAACTGATTTTTATCTGTATACTATTCTGACCTGTTTTCTATTCCTTCATGTGAAATTACTGAGGGATGCCCATGGTGAAATGTCAGAAAAGGCAGAAGACACTCATAGAGTAAGAAACTCTAAAAAGCAAAAAATGGTACTACTATAATGTTCATAATTCTTCTTTGTATGACCTTTCAAAACATACTTCATCTAACCTGAGAATCACAATCTATTTAGGAGGTACAAACATTACCAAACCTGCAGCAACCCTCCAAGTGACAGTGCCTTGTAATGATACAAATGGGTGACCAAGTAATTCATTTGCAGAACTACAAAAAAGGGTGACTTCCCCAATATATTGTGCATGTTATTCATACATTTTAAGGTAATTTAGGTAATGTATTAGTAAGGTAGCCTAGAAACACATGACAAGCTGACACTTTATCTCCTGGATAAGACAATACTGTCCAGCAAATATTTGTTAGACATTTTCAACTTTGTCCAATGTTATATGACATTTACATACCAGAAGTGACAGACATTTTGCTCCTAAAATAAGAAGTAACACTGTAGCATGGGTTCTTCCCCCAGATTTCACAACTAAGAAAGGAACACTAGAGGTTACTGCTTTGCTTTTCTACAGTTCACTGTTTCCAGTAGGTTTTGAAGGTGTTCTTTAAACAGGCAGTGCTATCTTACTGCAGTGCTGTAGGGCACTTCCTGATAAGCAGGAGGAAGGAGGAGAAGCAAAAAGATCATTACTTTCTGCAAAAACTGAGTCACAACTGCAAACCTTTATGCAACACCCCGCCCTTTGTGACCTCCTGCTTACAGGCTGCAGCAACCTTCGGCAAGTCGAAAGTCGTGTTCAAAAGCCAAACAATGAAATCAGCAACTTTTGTAACAGGTCACATGAACCTGTGACTATGTATGACTTTGGGAAAGTTCCAAGTTTAGCAAATGTTGCATCTATTATTCTAATAATATGACAAGGAGGTCTTGATTACATGGTTTATTTATAGCACTGTGTAGGATTGGGGGGTTGAGCCTGAAAATAAAAATGAGGTATTACTGGGAACTGACTAACAGTGACAATGGCCACTAATGGTTCTCAATTATTATGCGTGGGCTCATAGTAGGAACTGCAGGGAATTAATCAACACAGGCTTCTTATGTCATACAGTGACCAACTAATCCAAGTCAATGGAGAGATTTGTGCTGCTTTCAATAGCACTTGGATCAAACAAGCCACAATTCAAAACCAACCCAACCCCAAAACAATCGATATCAAACCCTTGGATACACGCTAAATGAGTATGACTAAAGTTCCCAAACTAACACATCGTCTGTGAACAGCCAGATTCCCAGACTTGTGAGCACTCACAAACAGAGTTAATTGCCAGTAAATCTGGCAGCTGTTTCAGCTTTATGTTGGTCAGAGTTTATAGAGTTAGGCTTTGCAAACACTGCTAGAAGCCCTTGTAACTGTTAGAGACCTGTTAGTGCATCTACTAATACCGATGGTCTTTTCACACAACAAACTGATGCTGTTTAACACACTGTTGCCTTTCTGCAAAGAGTTAACACCAACAAATAGAGGGGAAAAAATGTGTGAACAGACCTAAACAAGAAGCAGCCTGAACCTTTTGCTAAATGAACACACCCTCCGTGTGGCTGAACTGCACTATAAAGCTATACAAGCACCTAAATGCCAACTGCATTTTGAACTACTGTATCTCTAGTTCAGTGTACAGGATCAAGCTGTAATTACATTTTTATGGCCAGTTTATATTCTTATCAAATTTATCTAAATCAGATAGGTTAAGACTACTGCACATGTTTAGTAAACGATGGAGGCAGAGAACCAGAACTTGGCAGTTACAATGCAATATGAGCTTTTATATTGTCTATATATTCCAGCTGTACCTCAAAGACCCAAACTAGACACACTGCTATGACATATGGCTACTACAAACTTATTCAAACTTATTTATAACTTTGGGATCTCTCCACATGCACAATGAGATGGAACAGGCATCAACAGTGTACTTCAGAAAAGGACTGACTGGATTTCCAGTGTCAGATGTAATAAGGGCTCTTCATAAACCACAAAGCTTTTGAAAAAAGCTATCTGGAGATAGCCAAAAAAGGTATGGTGGCTTTCAGCATGTTCTCTGTATATTGTTTCATGCAATGAAAACAAAAGGAGACCTGAAGAAGGAGTAGGAAATATTTCTTCCTCTGCATGAAGTCTCCCCTTTAATTTACTTCAATGTAGAGAGAAATGCTCTTTGATGAATGAAGTATTCAGCAAAACTAGGCAAAGACCACACAAGTCATCTTCCCAATCCTATAAACACCAAAACTCTTGTGACTGAATGATTCAAGAGTTAATGTTACAACACATTAAAGGGACAGTTTACAAGAATTAACTGTCCAAATTGCAGGTCTTTTTTTAAAAAGAACATCATCATAATAAAATATTAGTTACAAAATGCTAGAGAATGCAATTAACCAGAAACTGCCAAGAAGTTCATCTTTGAGAAACATTGACTCCTCTGTGTGTATGTGTATGAAATAAAAAAGTAAAAACAAGTCCAAATAACATTCCTTGCTGCTGTTATAATATAATATTGAAATAATCTAAATCTACACTTATGGCATTAACACATTCCAATACCATTATGTTCCACCTCTGCCCTGGCCTTGTGTGGCACGTTCACAAGGGGAGAAGAGCCTGTAAGACTGGGACACAGGTTATCTCCACTTGGAGGGTTTGCAAGAAGAAATTGATGGGACAGTGAAAGTTTTATAACACAAAGGTACTCCTGAATCAATGCAACTAAGTGTGGAACACTTCCAAAATACTAACATGTTTTTCATCCTAGATTAATTGTTAAATGTCACCAGCTTCTTGCTGACAGCATCTTGTGTGCTCAGTGAGAATGGATATGGAAATCAAGATTTAACCAAGCCTAAAATGATTTTAAAAAATAATTTTAAAGGAGTCCTTATTTGTGTTAAAGATCTAAATCAAACATGATTTTATTTTCTTTTATACAGAGGGTCATTCTATTCTGTATCTAGATTTTCATTGCAGCACTTAATGATGTACAAGATTGCAGATTCTTGTCCACTTAGAAATGGCAAAGTAACACTTAGAACACACATTTCCTCAACACACAAAAAGGAATACTGATTAAAAAACTGTGTCACCTTGTTTTATGGTTCAAATGTACTATAAAAATGTTCCCAAGAAACATCTGGTTTGTATTCACACCAGTTTGGTTTAAATACTTATGTCAACAGATAATCCTCATATTCCAAGTCGAGTGAAAACAGACATTATCAAATTCAGCATCACCTGAATTCACTCCGAAATAAATGCTAATTTCTGCTTTATTTGGTGCAAAATATCATCCACTAGTGCTAAAACTCTCAATGAACTTCAAAATCTTATCTTGAATAATCAGTTCTTAGCTCATCCTGTTATTACTGATCTCAGCAACACAGGAATATATTCTACAGGATCATTAAGTAAACAAGCCTGTGTCTTTTTATATTTGAAATTATATTTTTCAGAGAACTGACAAGAAGAATAAAAATTAATCATAATAACCCTTATTACAGACACCTCTTACTTTTAACAGCTGAAAACTATTTCTTCTCAGTGCAAAATAACTTACCATTTAAAAAGAACAGCAATCATGAAACAACAAAACTCTCCAGCAGTTCTCAAGAAGCAAAAGAATAAAACCTGGCTTTCTTCATCTCTATTTTCAAGCCCTTACAAAGATTGCAGTAAAGACAGCATAACTACCTGGGAGGTAGGAAGAGTACTACATTGTAACCACAGCTATTACAAGCAATCTAAATCAGAGAAGTTAAAGCAAAATCAGTCTTAGTTTTAAGAAGTCTGTTTAGTGTAGGAGAAAGGTTTAAAAAATCAGGTTTCTTCAAGATTACAAAGGGCTTTTAGGATATAAACTACCATGACAAGTTATTGCAATTAATCTTTCTAAAATGCTAAGAAAACTATAGATTATGTGAAAATTAAATCAAATGAAGTTTTTTGTAGAGTTTTGAGCAACATTTAAGCAATATGCAATTCGATCCTTAAAAAGAATTTCATTTTTGTAACACAAATCAAGTTTAAAAGCCTAAAAAAATCAACTTATAATTAGGCATGTGGTAGCACTGAAATGCTTTTTCAAAAGAATTCTGTGGTGTTACTTGGATGAGGGAGGTACCAAGCTTTTGTAGGAAATCTCTCAGTTCCAGAAAGTATGCCAAGTTAGATATAAGGTAATTAGAAAGCCTTAGAACACCCTGCTTTTACAACAACATAGACATAACAATCAATCTGTGTGAAGAAAGGAAGCCAAGGACCAAACTCTGCCACCCAAAAACCTACACACCCAGTAATGCATCGCTTCAGTTAGCAAGATATGTCACTGAGCTCCACAGGGACAGGGTGATGCCCCACTTGCAAAACAACTTTACCTTACCCTCATTGCTTCCAAATATAGGGCAGAAAGAAGATACCATCTCAGAATCATTCAATTAAAAAGATATTTTAATATCTAAACATGCAGAAAAGTCAACAAAATTGAAGATTAAATTCTCATAGGGCAACTTCCAATAACATTTAAGTCTATTGCCATGGTATGTGCTCATGCATTGGTTTTGCTTTCACTGTGCTTTCAACTGAATGATTTAGGATTTCTGCTAAGCATTGTGCTCACTAGAGACATGTTCCACACTGCACACTTGTTTATGGAAGTTCCAAAATGGTAGTCATGATCTACTGAGTCCAATTTCAACATCTCCCACTTAGTTAGGCATTCCAAGGCAAAAGACAAATTCCAAAGAATTTACAAACCTACACAGTTACAAAAGCAGAAGCCTTTGGGGAAAACAATGAGGTTAGCTTGTTTTAAACATCATTACACAAATGTGCCTGCTTTGCAAAATGTATTTCTCTTTGTGATTTACAGTATACCACAGATGTTTCTTTGTGAACCTAATAAAGTTATCCACATTTTTAAAGTAACAGTTGAACACCAGAGTTCCAGTTCACTTACAGTCCTAGATAAAGGCAAGTAACACTCCTGAGCAAATTAAAAAAAAAAGAAGAAAAAGAAGAAGGACCTGGTGGATACAGAGGAAGCAACAAGAAATTTTGGAAGAAATAAACAGAAGAGAACAAAAGTTTCAAAGAGCCTGAGCTGCATCGAGGAGATTTATGTGAAACATTTTGACTTTCTACTCTTGGAAACTTTGATCTACGGGTGGAGAGTGAGGTGGGTGACAGTGAGGACAGGAAGGATTAGAAGGGAGAACAGAGAAAAAGGGCTTAATCTATTTCTGAATTTTGAAAGCCATATTTAATGCAAGTTTTCAAGTTGCACTGTTGGTAAACAGCAGTTTTGTAGGAAAAACAAAAAGTTCGTAAGTTCTATAATTCATCCTGTCATGACAAACACTAACGGGTAACAATCCTGCACTGACATTTAGCACAGGCTAGGTCAAGTGACAAAATGTCAATTAGAAATTAACAGACTTATGAAATGGTCTCATATTACATAAAAAGCTATGATGGCCTTATCATATGAATTAAACTTTGATTAATTCACAGTAAGCCATCAGAAAATTTGTTACAGCTGAATGCTTTGAATTCTTACCAAGGTTTAAGAAAGAAATAAAAAGGCACCTTTTTAGCTAAGTTATCCAAATTTTCAGTCATATAACAAATGCCCTAAATGGGATAAATACATTTGTGAGACTAGTAGACTACTGCAGATTATGTGAAAAGCTACCTTATTTCAGTTCATAAAGATGCTGCAGTAGCTGTTCTGCAGAAAGTAGGCAACAGTCAAAACAAACAGGCAACACCTTTAATGTGCAATTTCTAATTCCCTCAGATACTTACATGATTAACAGCCTTAACATTATGCTCATCACGTTGCTCTGGTGAGCATGATACACCTTCTGTCTTTATCAGAAAGCACTGAACAACTTACCTAAAACACCTTGTGGCAGATTCCACATGTCCTAAATTTCTCACTCACATCTTTATTCCTCTTCTCTACCTGAAAAGAGGAATCATCATGATCACTGACAATTCTGCTTTCCTCAGGGAAAGGATGTTAGCAGCCAAGGAATGAGATAAAGTAATTCCTTTATTTCCCAAAAAGCCATTAATTCTTTGGAGCTGCTAGACACAGGAGACTCCCATGAAGAAAAGGACAAGATACTGACTTAGTGCCTATGGCTGATCAAGGGCTGTTCATAAGTAACAGCAGAACTGCTATTAACTGCAGAACACACTTTATAAAATCTTTTTTTAAACATTAATGTTCTCATATACCTTCACCATCCAGATTATCCCCACTTCTACAAAAACTTCTGTCATGTCCCTTCTTGACTCCCATCTTCCCTCATTAGATCCAGAGCCATGACTGTAATAAATAGCTCTAAGGGTAACTGCCGTTTTCCACCTTGTATAACGTAACCATCTAATGAGAAAATGGTATCTCAAATACATTTCAAATGCATCATGTTTTCTCCAGAATAAAAATGCCAGACTGCAAGAACTGACTTGACATTCAGCCCTGGATCATACCACAAGGAAATCCTTAGGATTGTGAAGGAGAGTAGCATGTTAGAGTCACAGAAGAAACTCCCAATTAACTTTTTGGAGAGCTCCCACAAATCACGAGTGCAATACTGCCAAATCTCCTGTACAGCCACAGGAAAGGCTCAATTATCATTTTGCAACAAAACAGCAACTCCTCCAGGCAGAACTAAATCACAAACATCATACCGAGAAACAGAAATCGCTCCTCCTTTCCCTCTGCCCTCAGGCCTATAATTAAAGGAAAGTCAAAAGAGATCCTCTTTATTTCTATTCCTTGAAAACAAAGAGCCCTGTTGAGTCAGGGAATCCAGCTTCCACCAGAAACAACTTCTAGTCTGCCCTGAAAAAAATGGTTTCCAGACATAGAAGGCAACAGAAAATATATGGTGCCTATTTTAATATAAGATCAATAGATCTGTGAAATGTATGTGGACCTTCATAAGTCTCACAAGAATTAGAATGCCTTGATTATGATAAAAAGCTAGATGTTTTCAGATAAAAGGGTAACCGACACTTAGAAGTGAAGAGGGGCCATCAGGGAACTTGAGGAACAGCTGTTAATTATTACCAGTGTGAAAGCAAAGGGCTGATGGGAGGACAAAATTAGGTGCCAAATTTATGTTTCTGCTGAAACCACAGTTTTTAAGTGTCCACCTGGGTTAAAAAAGTTAAACTCTGAGCTTATGTTTTGGAGCTACTCTATTAGTCAACTTGGATTGGTTAGTAAAAATATTCTTCAGCTGCTGACAGGCCATTTCTGTCCTTCAGCCTGTAGGAGCCATTCCATCCCTGTTTGGGCCCATCCCAATAACTTCCATGAGGACACTCAGTACATTGAGCAAACACCTCACATTCTGGGATGGGAATGAGTAGAATCCATAGCTCTGCACTCAAGGGCATTTATTATGCAAGGCTCACACACAGGCTGATACTGCTCAGTGTTCACAGACTTCCTGGAAGGTTGTTTCTGATAGGGGGCACCACCTCAAAGCCATGAAGGGCACATGGAAAATTCCAGGAAAGCTTCAGTTCAAACCACAGAATGTTTTTTTTCTAGGTTAAGAAGATTATTTAACTGTTTTGCAGGGAGGTTCTAGCATAGGCTAGTACACCACTGCAGAGATGTACAACCAGTACAGATTTTCTCTTCAGGTTACAGTAAGCTTTGCAATGATATTCTTGGTGGCTCGTTCAGAAGCCTGTTTTATTGTCAGCATACAGTCATCCAGGTGACTAAATGGTGAGGTAAGCATTGCAAATTCCTCCTTCAGAGGAGATGCAGTGTAATCTCCAGACAACATATCCCAGGGCTGATTGCTGCACTTTGAGCAGTTATCTGTGCAACTACACATTTATGGGTCCAAACACAGTTCTGTTTGACAGGTGTGTCCCTAGCAGCATGTAACCAGGAACACCTCAGTGGAAAACTCGCAGTTATTACATTTCTAGAAGCTAATGAGTAATCCAGGTTTTTGATGGAGAATGCAATTTTAAGAACAGCACAAATTTACTGATACAGTTTTCCAGAATTTCTTTTTTAAGGCAGCTGAAGAAGAAAGGCTTGTATTCCTGAAAGCTTGCCCACTTCTCCTTCCTCTCTATGACTCAATCTAATAAAAGACACACCAAATAACCACGCCGTCCTCCCTTGGAATGCTCTGGGACAGCAGAATTCAGCTCAGGTTTGCCATGCCCCATGCCATCACTACACTGCACAACAAAGCCCTTGAAACGGCACACGCAACCTTCACAAACAGATGCCAACAAAGAAAGGCTGAAAAAGAGGGACTGCTAACATTGAACAGTGCACTGGCACACAAAAAGGGCTGAACTTCCTTCAATTTTCCAGTCGAGACTTTGGCTAAGCCTACTCAAAACCACTTGGGAATAATCCCAAATTAACTGCTTGGTTAACCTGTGGAATGAAAATATCCCAGGTTTAGACTTGGTTCAGATTAGTTTAGTCTCTATTTAGTTCAACACTTTTATCTTTCAAATAAAAAAACCCAAACTTAAGGGTGAGTGTCACTGTCGGACATGAAATGATTCACACAGACACAGCTCAAAGTGTGGTGAAAAAATAAGAGAAGTTTATTTGTTCTTTCAGTATTTATAGGTTTTCAACAACGACCAGGGATTGGATAGTCAGGTTACCACTTTCTCAACCACACTGGCCGTGAGAGACGTCCATCAAAAGGCATATTTTTAATGGAATGTATAAACATCTATGTTTATAGTTACCTTCCTGGGAAAGTGGTTAAAAATTATGAAAATAATATCGAAAGGTCTGATTCTCAGGGCAACAGGTGAGAGCATGCTGATGCAGACACATCAGCCCTATGGGGAGAGAACTTGGCACACTCAGTTTTGCCTTCTGGAAATTTCAACTGACTTTACAGCTCCTTCACAAGGACCTTTATTTGGTGCTTTATTTGGAGTTTTCTTTGGTGCTTATTGTGTAACTCAGTGAATGTTTTTTAGATCTTTCACTTCTTCACAGTGACTAGTGGATCAGAAGTTACTTGTTGATGATACAGTTCTGTGTTCCACATGGTCTACCACATTTTCTTTGAACATGAACAGTCTGGGAAGATGCCATCCCAAACTAGAGACCTATTTGCTATCTGGTCTGTCTAGATAAAGCAACAGCTTTGGGAGACATACAAGACAGGCACTGATTTCATGAACAATTTAACAAAAAATGCCCAACCAAACCAACCAACCACAAACCACAAACTCCCCCAACCCCCATTCAGAAGGGATCAAAGAGGACCCAGCAGCTTTTTCATATCCAGTAGTGAAATACAAAGAGTTACAGTAAAGAGTGTGTAAGCCTTGTCCACCAAATACTATTATTAAAAGCTTACACATGTGGCCAGTATCCTTTCACATTATCTGATTCTTAGGAAAAAGACAAGGCCAGCTCCAGCAGGGGACTGTAAACAATCCCAGGCTTCAGCCTTTCACAGAGTCCATGACCACAAAGGCTACGGAACATCCTCGGGCTGCTCTCGAGAGGCGGACTTGGCAAATGGAACAGAAATGAACCAGCACCCTTTTAAAATTCTAGATATAAGCTACTGCTGTCATTGCTGTAGTTGAGAGAACGACCGTAATATCAATGGCATCCTTGACACGGTACTTATGTAATAATTAATTGCGGGGAATGTCATGTTCCAGCGGGCGTAGAAACCATTCCCCGGGGTAATGCGTTGCTTTTCTTTACTGGGAGAACGGCAGAGCACGGAGCGAGAGCAGCACTCTTTGCTGTCTGCCCTCGCTCGCAGTGCCATACGGACTTATCCTTTCAATCAGCACCCCGCAAAGGCACGTTTAGCAGCCGCTCCCTTGCTGGTGCCAAATAAAGGCGAATCCACGGCAAGACAAAGAACGCCCTGGCTCCCGAGAGCAGTCGGTCCCCGGGAGCTGCCGGCACAGCCGCAGGTCTCGGGGGTCCCGCCGTCCCGGGAGGCGGCTCCTCACGCCCGCCATCCTGAGGGGGCCGCGGCGCCCCGGCCCCGCACGTGACGTGACGCCGCACGCGCGGCCCCTCGTGACGTCACCGCGCCCGGCTCCCACCGGCGGCGCCTATCAATAGCCGCGCGGGGCCGCGCAGGCGCGCGCTCGCGCCGTGACGTCACCGTCGACGCGGGCGCGGCCCCGCCCGGCGGGCACGGCGCTCCCCGCGCTCCCTCACCTTCTATTTTTATCCCGCCTTTGTTCCCCGGGGCCCGCCCCGCCGCCGCGGGATGGACGGCGGGAGGGATGGCGGGGTGACGCCACCCGCTTCCCGGAACGGTGACGCGGCCGCTGGAATGCGCGCGGGGCTGCGCTGCCTTAAAGGGGCAGCGCTCGGCGGCCCCGCCCGGGGGGGCGGCGCTGACGGACGGGCGCAGCTGCGGGCCCGGGGGGGCGCGGGGCGGCCCGGCTGTGCCCCGCACTCCCCGCACCGCCCGGGGCTGCCGGGGAGAGCGGCCCCGCCGGGCCGGCCCCCCAGCGTCCCGGGGTGCGGGTCTGAGCGCAGCCCGGGGTGTGCCCGGCCCGGCGGCCCCGGGTGATGCTCCCCGCGTGTGGCCCGGAGCGGTTCTCTCCATCCCCCGGCTCTGACCCTGCGCTTCCCCGCAGCGCCCAGCGTGGCGGGCACGGCGAGAAGGGAAACGCCGGATCCTGCCCAGGGCAGCCGCAGCCGCAGCGCACGGACAGCGGCTGGCCGCCTCTGTGGGGCAAGCCACAAACGCGCATCGCTAATAAAACGACGCTAATTTACAATGAAAGAATGCCTTGATGTGTTTCCTGTACGTTCCCACGCGAAACACAAGGGAACCAAACAAGTAAAGGGTTTCTGCTAATGCGTTTAACTGTTTGACGTAATAAAACATATTTTTCACCCAGCCAGGAGTTCAAACTACAGGTGTTGTCCATAGTAGGTTATCTCTGGGTCGGGGATATGCTCTGAAATAAAGCCCCTCACTCATTATAAGGTCGAGATGATGCTGTACCATCATATTTAGATCATGGCTCGTAGGGAAATATGGGGGATACTTAGTCACCTATGGCATGACCTTATATTCCCACTCAATTTAGTAACAACAGTTGGTTTCTTATAGGACATGTGAGATTTAATTTATTAACAGTTTCTAGGATAAGTGGAAGGAACTCAGAAAAGGCATGAGATGAGAACTCAGCAGATGAAGGGAACATTCTCAGAGGGATGGAGCTCCCAGAGAAATGTAAGTCTTGTCTCCCTCTCAAATAGAACATTAATGGAAATGCAGTTAAAAATCAGTAAGAGATTTTTATTACATTGCCCTAGGTGATTTTTTTTTTTCTGACTAAAATTATGTGGTTATGATTTTCTTTTCAGCTTTTGCCTTTTGCTTACTTTTGAGCCTTTCTATTGAATAGCGCAGTGGAATCTTTCAGAATGCTAAAACTCTTGTGTCCTGAGAATGATGTTTCAGCCATCTGGGGAAAAAAAAGCTTCCCTTTGCATTCAGATGGTATATCCTATTCATCGGGATGGCATGAGGGAATATCGATATATGTTTGAGCATGTACAATCCTGGTAGGCAAATACCAGAGGAACTTGTATGCTCCAGAAGAAAAGAAGTGCTGCAGCTTAGCCCTGAGATATCCAGTGTGCCACAGATGTTTGTCCCCCTGTCTTTAAAACTCTGGAACAAATTCTGCTCTCATGGGCCATTTGTCTGCTTTAAGCTGGATCAAGATATGTTACAAGAACTTTTAGCTTGTTGAAGGACTTCTGGCTTTTTGCATTATGATCCAAACATGAGATGAAGGGTGTTGTTTTGGTTTTTTTCCTAGCTGATCACTAGCATTAACTAAACCAAGAAAGAGGTAAATCAATAAAGTATCAGAGGAGGTTGGCTCTGAAATACAATCTAATTAAAATGTCAATTTAAATAAATCACTGCCATTGAAACTAAGTAATGAATGTGAAAAGCTGTTTATGTGTAAAAGAGATCTGAAGTTTTCTTGGAAAAGTAATTGTTTGAAAATTCAGTATTTTTCATTCTTGCTCTTATAAATGATCAGGCAGGCTATTCTCTTACCAATTTTATTTTTCAGTGAATCTAAGTTTGATTGTCACTTAAGCTTCCTTGTGAGTAATATCATAATTTCATATCACTCATTAAATGAAAGTTGTTTTTTTCCCCTAAATCCCCTAACCTATGCCAACAGGAGCATTCAGAAACTGGCACTGAGGTGCAGCTCTGATAAAAGTTTTCTGTTTCCCTGTGACTCATTTGACATTAACATAATTATGCTACAGGAGTCAAAGTGATTTTCCAACTATGAGTAATGCACAGCACTAGACCGAATGTTTACAGGACACCGAGGCATATCAGCCAGCTGAAGTAACCAGCTGCTGATAACAGCTGAAGTAAGTTGGGGAATTAAAAAGTCTTATAACACAATTACCCTTCTTTGGCACTCGGTGTCTCGCACGGCTGGGAGGTGTCGTGTGCCCTGCGGGGAGCGATCCAGAAGCAGGGCTGTAACAAGGAGAAGACCGAGCCCGTGGGTAGTTCACACAACAAGTTCTTCATAGTTTTCTTCCCACTTGCATATTTATGGCAGAGTCGTGCTCAAAGGGGAGCAGTGATCTTTACAAGAAGCGGCTGTATTTACCAGAGTTCATTTCAAAACACAAGTGACACACATCCTCTCAGCCAGCAAAACAACATCAAAATGAAACAACAACAACAACAAAAAAAGAGATCATCTCACAAGTGCTTTGAACCATGTGTATGGGAATAGCACAAGAGAAGAAAACCAATAAGGATACAGCAAAATTGAGTGCTGTTACCACAATGCTATATCTTTTCTCTGTAATTAAAGTATATGTGCAGGCTAGTGATAAAAACTACACAGAAGAATTACAATGAATATGTTCTGGATAAATAGCAGAAACAGTAACTACAGAATGTACTAGCAATATGAAAAAAACCAAAAATAAACAAAATCTTGGTGGTCAAGACTTGTTTCAAGTGTTTCCTGAAATTTCTAGAAATTACTGACTTCTCAGGATTTTTAAAAGCAATTTGAGAAATAGGTTATTTTTTTTTCTGTCTCAGTTTGCTTGTTTGTGTACAGGTAGATTCTTGATTGAAACTGGGTCAGTTTGTATTTATAAGTTTGTCAACTTTGGCTGGATATCCTTCCGATGAGGCCTAATTCAGTAATGTGCTGAGCACCCAGAACATCATTGGTTTCGTACGTTCCACGAGGATTAGCTGTGAAGGTAGAAAGCTAATTTTGAAATACCAACTCAAACCCACTACAATTTGCTAGAGTTCTAGAGTGGAAAATAACCTGTTAACAACTTCCTTATAAAATGCCACAGTAATAAGAGTAGGGAAGAGGGTTCAAATGCAGAAAACAGTTCTGATAGCAGAACTGTTAGCAGGAAGAATGTATTCCAGGAGACATATCTGAGGAATTCAGAAGAAAATTGCACATCACACTGGGTTCTTTATTTCACAAAAAAATCTGCTGAGGTCAGATGCTTGGCATGCTCTGATTATTGCCACTGACTCTCAGAGCTGGATGAGGACCAGAAATGGGAAAAAATGTTTTCCGTGGCTGAGGAAAGCTGGAGGAGGAAAGGTTTGCTGCAGTACCTTGTACTTACAACATTCCCCATTTGCCAGGACAGTCAGGACTTGGAGGTTTTCTGTTTTCTCTGGTATGGTTTTCATGGTGCATGACAATGGGCAAACTCTAAATCTGGTTCCTTCAGTCTGGCCACCTCTTACTTACTAAGGGATGGCTTGGTGGAGATAGCTTTGCATTCCAGCTGCTACTACAATGACCAGCATGAATGTATTTAACAATGTTGATAAAATCAGCCAGCAGAACCCAAACAAAACATAAACAGAACAATCCAAGCCCTATCAAGAGAAATAAATTCCCACAGCAAAATTTAGCAGTCTTAAATTTAATCTGATTTTGCAATAAGCTCATCCAGGACCGCAGTTTTATAACTACAAACATCCACCTCCGTAGCATGCGGTGCCACTGGATTTACATCTATTTTCACCACTTTTAATTACCAATATCCCTAACTACCAAAGCTCAGCCCTCAGCTCAGATTGCTAAAATGTATTCTGGTATTACCAGAGCAGGTTCCTGTACTTCAGGTATTATTCCTTAGAGTAGCTCAACAGGAGGTCTTTGGAACACTGTTCTGCTCAGCTCTATGCCTACCTGGAGTCCCCTAATAAAGTAGTCTTGAAAGCAACACCTCTGCATTTCTATCTCTTCTTTCCCACTTAGCAAGAACTGACTTCTTTTGATGATGTTCAGAGAAGCTGTACCCATGCCCCACCTTTTTTCTTCTTGGGGAAACTACTATTTATTTGTAACACTTATTTCACATTCTTCTTTGCAATCTGTGCAAAATCCAAGTATTTAATCTTTGTTCCTTGTCAAAGCTTTTAAAATTAACTTAAAATAGCAGAGTGAAATAGGCACCAAGGGGCATTTTCTGGAAGTAACTGATAACATCTTGCAAGTACTGCTTGCCCTTACTGGTTGGTTGGGTTTTGCTGTTGTTAGCTTGTTGTTCAAGCTGAGCTCCCAAAACAAAACGTTCACAGACAATTATTCAGTACAGAAAATCGTTATGGTTGTAGAAAGCATATAAAAGTAAACAAATCTATCAAGACTTGGCTTATTTTATAAGATATAGGAAAAATAGCTGATAGGAATTTTTTGGTGCATTTCAGAGTATATATATTGTAACAAAGCCCAATGTTTTTGTAATGAAGATAGATATTTTGGTGATAATTGATAATATGTTACTCTGAAGCAGCAGGAGTAAAGAGTTGGAAGTACATACCCAGGTCAACAGCAATGAAAATAATTTCAGCCCATTCTTACCTGGCTCTCAGTAACCCTCCTGCCAAGGGTTTATTCTATGATGTCACATGTCAGGTCCTTCATGTGACTCAGTACTTTTCAGAAATATTATATATTGTAATAGTTATACTTAGAAATGTTAAATATATTAATATATGTCTCAGTTTAAATGTATATTATTTACAGATTTATCTTTATAATTTGATTCACAGAACGGCTTCTCTTAGAAAAATAAATTTTAACACTGAAAAACCAGACATTAGATTTTGTGCTGTATTAAAGCCCCGTCCTGCTGACACCTATGCACATGCTTAAATTTAAGCATATGAGTTGTACTGAACTCACTGGGATTACATGCACAATTAAAATTAAGCATGTGTGAAACCCTTTCAGGTCAGGATTTCCAAATTCTTTCACTTGTTTAGAGTAAAGAAAAACCCCAAACTAGTAACCACTCATTCATGTAATAAAATTGCAATGGTATTTATGTCAAGGGACTTACTGTCATTTGATAGGCAAAGTAGCTTATAATACAAATTTTTACTCAACAAAATGAAACCCTCCAACACTGTGATTACCTGCATGAGTGGCTTTCTTTTCTAGCAGGAAAGAGAAATTGATTCTTTAACACTTTGATTATCAGCTGAGATTAATATGGTTATTTCAGAATAATGTGGCATGTTTATAAGAAGAGCTGAACTTTTTATTTGATGTGTACATTTCATTCAATTGTCAGCATAAGTTTATTGTTTTCAGAAGAACTCTGAACACTATTTTACTTTGATATGGAAATGTGCATTTTGTTTACAAGTGGTACTGGGCTTTGCTAAATCACTTATTAATTAAAATGTTCACATGATAGCTCGGTTACATTACAAGTTCAAAACAGATGTTTGTGAAAGTATTGAGGCTTTCTGCTCTCTGAACATTTCCTCACCTCTTTTTTTTTTAAATTAAAGAGAGTTTCCCCTGGTTATGGTGCACTTGGATCATTACAGTAGAAAACATTGGTTTCTCACACCTTGTTAATAATTGCTGTTCTTAACTGTATAGTGGAAACTAACTGGAGAGGCTCGGGAGCCAACAGAGCTCCCAAAATCCAGTCACAGCAATACCTGACTCTACATCCTCTGTCTTACATGACTTGATTCTCAGCTGGAAGACTTCAGCCTCTTGAAGTGGCTCCCAAATCAGCCAATGAGGTGTGCAGGGAGCAGCTCAGCCTCCCCAGCAGGAGATGGGGGACCACTTGCCCCTTGTGTTGTAGGGAGGCATCTCTGTCCTCTTGAGAGACACAAACCTGAGATCCCTACCTGTGCCTTGGCCTCTTTTTTTTAGTTTAGCAAGGCATCACTCCTTTCTTGCAAATGCTGGTGGAAGGATGAGAGGGTGCTGCTTCCTTTAAGCATCTGGTAGGGATATGTAAAAGCCAGGTACAATTCCAGTGGCTGCCTGACA